>NC_080388.1:55693275-56033275 GCF_028751815.1 Salvia miltiorrhiza
ATCATGTTATATTTCCCATATATTGCCGTGTTATATATCATGGTAGATTACAGTACTTTGATGTATAGTAGCATGAAAGTGTACGTGCTAAATGTTGGTGGTTTAGGTAGCACAGGAACTACACGTCCTGGCCGTGTTAACAAGACGGACCAAAAGCGTCGTAGTTGGTCGAGTCATGAAGAAGAAGTTCTAATTGCTTCACTGAAAGAGCTCGTTGCACAAGGCTGGAAATCCGACAACGGATTTCGAGCCGACTATTTGAGTAAGTTAGAGGAGGCAATGAAGAAGGAGTTTACCAACACCGATTTGAGAGGAATGCCTCACATAAACTCGAAGGTGACAACGTGGAAAAAAACTTACTATTCATTATGGAATATCCTCAAAACTAGTGGAGTTGGCTTCAATAGCAACGGGAAGCACATGATTGACTGTGATGACGAACAGTGGGAGAACTTTGTGAGGGTAAGTTTGAGAATCAATATTTATGTTCGTGTATACCCTTTTTGTGATTGTTGTATGAACCTTTGTCATTACAATTCAGGTTGATAACAACGTACGCAATTTTCGCAAAAAAAGTTGGCCTTACGTTGAGGATTGGAAGATTATATTCGGCAAAGATAGAGCTACGGGCGATGAGGCGGCGGATATGATGGAGGCGGCACATGAGCTGTATCGGAAGTTAGACGTTAGCCAACTGAATAAAGATGGTGATTACGAGGTCTCTCTTGACGATATAGTTGATACCGGCGAAACGGGTGACAATGTAAGCCAAACTCAACATCATGAAGCAAGTATAGATGCTGAAAAGGAAGTTCAGACATCCGGCAAGAAGCGGCGCCGTAGTGTCGGTTTCGATGACAGGTTTTTCAAGGCTCTAGCTAATATTGGTCGGGGCACGGAGACTAGACTTGAAACAATATCAAGTCGGATGGGGTATGACTATGATATATCAAAGGCAAGGAAAGAAGTTTTCGCTCAGTTGAGTGGTATTCCGGGGCTATCGAAGACCGAGAAGTTCGACATCTGTAATATGCTTGCTAAGGAGGTGGAGCTTCTGGACGTGTTTTCGAGCCTCCTGGAAGACTCTAAGGAAGAGTACGTGCTCTACTTGCTTGCTTTGAAACATAAGAAAGTCATCGGCATTTGAGAGTGATTTAATCTTTTTTTGTGCATATACATCGCTGCTTTTGTTTGGTGTATACTGCAATGAATTGATTAATAATTATTTCATCTTTGAATTGCTTTTTGATGGGTATTAGTTGTCCCATATTTTGCTGTTCTTGGTACTCTATTTTATGGATGTTCGGGTTCTATTTCTTATGGTTTGAATTTATTGTTTTTTCATTTGATGTTGTAGCGGTTCTTGGTAGTTGTTCTTGTAATTTTTGGTATATGCTTTGAGTTATATTTATACCTATTTGAAATCTTCGTCTGGCTTTAACTTAAATTTGTTGAAGTCTATATCATTTTTTGGGCAAAAAAAGAACTTCATAACAATTCACAAAAACCAACAGGCTAATGTGATGGGAAAATTGTACGAAAATACTAAAAAACAAACGACATGGGAACAACCTTAGCCGTGAATTAACTTCAGAAAACAACAAAAAACAAACTTCAATATTCAAGGGATGAATGCTCTATTTGAACGACGAAGAAGAGGCGCACGAACTTGCGCCATATCCGTCATCGGCCTCGCGGTCATCTTTTAGCTTAACGGGACGAGCAGTTGGCCGGCGAAATTTTTTTTAGCGACATCCATAGGACAGCCACTTTAGACTTGAAGGGGTTTGGAATGGACACCGAAACACTAGAGCATGCATCGTCCGCGAAAAGCTTCCTATACACCGGTGGTTTTGGAATAGGCGATATGACCTCGTCGTCGCTTGAATCACATTGTTTCTTAACGGTAGACGAGTCTTCAATTACGATAACGGTATGGGAAAGCTCTATCTTAACGTCATGAATGCCAAACAAGTTGCACATTAGTAGAAATTCAGGATTGCCTTGATGATAGTATGCTCGAAAGAAAGCATTTTCCTATTAACAAAAAGAAATGGCTTGAATCTTTAAAACACAAAAATTTAAGTACTTAGCATCGAGAAGAAATAAACCTTAAACAAAAGTTCCCACACTTCGTCTGTGGTGTAAATGACGTTGTTTGCTTGATCCCAATCGGTACCTCGAACATTGCACAAATACTTATGGCACACATAGCGCTCGTGCAGAAATTCAACACGGCCCTCGACTTCATTTAGCGACATATCCGCTTGTAGTTGTGAGTTTAGCTTCAACATGGCATGAATTATAGTGTGTGGAGATAGATGTGGTGGGGATGGGCGGCATTCTTCAATTTTTTCGATAAGAGAAGCGATGAGCAATTTGTCTTTGGTTGAATCCCACTTGAAAGGATATAGATACAAAGATTGCGATCCTACCGGAGGGAAAGACATTTTGGTGCTTACGAAAATGGAATTTTCGAATAGTACTTGTGGGGCTTGTTTTTTGACATGAGCTTGAGTCTTGATTTGAATGGTTTTTATAGATAGGTATTGATGCTCTTTTTGAGGTGAAACAAATCATGTTGTTGGGAGTTAGTGGTTAGGTGTCCTCTCCTCAGCATAGGTAATGACAGATGGTATTAATTCATGTTTAGGGGTTGACAATCACCAACATCAAACTTTTTGAAATTGGTGGCTACTAATCTGATTCCTATGAAAAATTGATCCACTGTTCCCCACTAATCTCATATGCATTTAATAGCAATTAACAATATTTGAATCACAAAATAATGGTGAGCTTTGACCGTATAATTAATAACATGAGAAGTTTGAAATAGGGTACAAATAACAGGTGGCGAATCAGGGAGTCATAAAGCCAATTGTCTTACAAACATTACCAGAAATTGTTTGAACCTAAAGCAAAAAAAATAAAACCGAAAACTTCAAAGGAAACTGTAGCAGAGTACCAACTCAGAAGCCCTCACATAATTTTACCAATAGCAATACCGAGAATTATAACAACTATTGTAAGATATAGAACGGCGCAAGATAACTCCAAATATCCACGGGCCGACGTCAATCCGTTTCCAAGGAAATCAACATTGTTGACGGCACGAGGGGATCTTGGCGGAGATGTTGTTGGTTGGCTGAAACCTAAGCTTCGAGGAGAGCCGATAGTCGAAGTAACAACTTGTGTGCCAAGCCGGTGGTACTCGTCATACCAATGAAAATCATTCCAATGATCCTTACCCGTTGGACATTTGTAGTATAGACGCCCGGGATTCCGTGATCCATATCCGGCGCACTTGAGGGTCATATTTCCATTGCCACAACTACATTGAGGGATCTCGGAAGAGGCGACCATCCTACCAATGAGGGACACAACAAACACAATGTTATTTAGATTGGAATTAATAAAATCTATTACAAAACATAACAACACAGCAGCAACAACTATAAAAAAATGCTGAAAAAATTGAACTTTATTAAATTGTTATTGCAACACACCTAATTAGAATTCAAATATTGCAACCACATAGCTTCGGCCAAGGCATTACGCGCCGCATTCCATTGGGGGGAGCAATCAACGACTTCTATGAATTCATCATTACTCGCATCTATGTCCATACCCCCATTGTCTTGAGGCGTAGCGTCTAGCTGTTGTTCTATGGGGTCAATTGGCATTTCCATTCGAACGAAATTGTTGAGTAAGAAGGCTGCCATGATGAGTCTATTCTGAACCCGAATTGGATAAAATGATGGGGATCTAAGGATACCCCATCTCATCTTCAATATGCCAAATGCTCGCTCTATCACGTTTCTTGCCTTACTATGTCTCAAATTAAATAGCTCTTCTTTATTTTGTGGTCTTGCATGGTTCGGCTCCCACTCTTTTAAATGGTATCTAACACCTTTGAAAGGAGTTAGAAAACCATCACTATTCGCGTATCCGTTATCACACACATAGTATTTCCCTAGCAAATAATTAATCAAGTTAAAACATCAATCAAGGTTCATGTAATGATTTAAACTTAACTAAGCATTGATTTATACCCTTTGGGACCTTCAGGCCATGAGGCCTATTTATTGCATCACGTAAGATGCGAGAGTCCGCCGCAGATCCTTCCCATCCGGTTAGAACATAACTGAAATTCGAATTACGATCACAAACACCAAGCACATTTGTAGATATTTGTCCTTTCCTTGTTCTATACCGGGGTTTGTCTTCGTTAGAAACCATGACACTTACGTAAGTGCCATCTAAGGCCCCTAAACAACCCTAAGACAAAGTCAAAAATATAATTAGTTAATAGCATATTTGGTCTATAAATGCACTTGTTGTATTGAATATTGATATATATTATGTATACCTTAAACCACCGCCACCGTGGGTCAGTACAATCCTCGGGAACTGGCTCAGGTTTGGCTAGGAATATGTCATGGATGCGGATAATTGCTCCTAACACCACATGTACATAATGCGAGATCGTTTGGCCAGACCTCCAAAAGTCGAATCTTACTACTCTATTTTTTTTATGATGGGCTAAAACTGAAAGGAACATTGCTACTTGTTCCTCAACGGTAACAAACCGGCCATCTACTAACCCCCCCCCCGTTCACGTAAAATCACACAAAGCCTAGCAAAAGTGTTGCGGTCCATACGAAGGTTTGAAATACAATCGACATCATTTAAACCAACTAAACGACATAAATGCTTTTCCTGATCGGGAATCTTACTTATTATCTCGTATGTCAAGGCTCTTTCACCACGCTTTCTTTTTCTTAATTTGTACTTAGCATAATATGCAAATAATATATCCACTTGTATGAGGTGATCACGCAAAATCTCTTGCAACAAAACGAAACGCATGTCACACACACGACGATTTTCCAACCCAGACATTTCAGACAACAAGCACAGATTCTAACAGGTAGTGGAGGATCCTAGATGCAAACAAATATTTCAATTAATTACCCACTTTATACTGGACAAAAATTGATTAGTATGAACAAAATAAGACTGAACAAGATAACCAGTATGGACAAATCAAAAGATCAAAAATCACATTTCAAACACACTACAAATCAAGAATCACTGCATGACTAAAATTAAAAAAGACAATCCAGATAATCAGCATGGACAAATCAAAAGATCAAGAATCACATTTCAAACAAACATTTCAATTAATTACCCGCTTAATTGCAGAATAGTAAAACTGACCAATACGGCAGCATGACCCAGAATCATAGAACAACTACAAATCAAGAATCACTGCATGACTAAAATTAAAAAGACAATCCAAGCAAAAACAAATGTAATCTTGAATCACAACATGCTCAAATTTGTGTAGACAACGGAAAAGGTAAATCACATAACACCCCACTTCAATGACAAGATGCCCCGCAATCACACATATTGACAAGTTATTTGGGTGATGGAACTGACCTTGTGTTATCCGGGGCTCTGATTTATTCCTGCCTTGGTTACCCTATATATGTGTGTCCATAGAAACATACAAATTTCAAAATGAAATTAGAATAATCATAATATATGAAATTCAAGTGAAAAATAATCACATGATTTGAATGGAAAATTTTCAGAAACTAGAATTTCACAGGGAATGAATCAGTCGGCAGGAAACGAGGCATTTCATTTGGAATAGATTATACAATCCCCAAATGTAACCCACACATCACCAATTCACAAGGACAGAAACAAATTTTCGAACTTTCGAACATTGCACAAATCATTGGCGAGCCCAAAACTTCAATTTATGCTCTTACGCAGAAGGATGCAGGCACACAAACAAGAGTCCCAAAATCCCGAGCCCTAAATCACATATAGGAACCATAAACAGTTTCGAATATTTTTTTTGAAATCCTAGGGCATGCAATTCCATAGAACTAAATTGTGGAAACCATGAAATCGGTGGGAGATTTCGTTACTTCCTAATGAGCGACCCCCAACCAATGAGTTCCCAAATCAACAAACCAAAGACAAAGGAATACCACGAAACCAAAAACCCATCAAATGCTGTTGCTTACCGTTTTTTGCACCTGCCGAGGATGCATTTGAAATTTTGTCTCCCATTTTTCCTTTCAACACCGCTGGAAGATGATGGTTTGAAATCGCAAAATCGAAGTTCAAACCTTTCGAAATTAGATGGAATGAGAATCGAGTGGGGAAGATGAGAGATAGGGCAAAAAGTTTGTCATCGGAAGTCGTGCGAGGGTATCGAAATATGTGGGGATAAATTGTCTAGATTATTAATCGGATGGGGTTGGAGGGATTATTAATGCAGCGTAATACAGAGATTTAGCAACGGGCCCTGGCTTATTACAGGGCTCTCCACAATGTTTCAATAGAATACCAAACTCCATAATAACCTGGATTAAAATAACTAATATGGTGTATAAACCGAAACCAAACGGGGCCTAAGAGTACCTTGTTTCTTAAGTTCAGTCAGCCCCTTTTCACTAACATGACCTAGTCTAGCATGCCATAACATAGTATTATTCTTAGCAATGCTTTTAGTTTCACCAGTTATAGTAGAAGCAATCAAATGATATAGACTATGTTTTCTCATGCATTTTATAACAGTTCTAGAGCCCTTAATCACAAGTAAATAATTTTTATCAAATTTAAACTCATTTTAGCTTGTAGGAAACCAATAGAGATTAGGAATATACATGACCTCAGATAACATTCTAATGGTGCCATCATGAAGCTTGAGCTTTATTGAACCTATTCCCTTAACAGTGAACACCTCATCATTCCCTAGTATCACTGATCCCAAGCTTTCTTCCTGCAAATCACAAAACCAGGATTTAGTTGGACACATATGAAAGGAACAACTTGAATCAAGAATCCATTCAGATCCAAGTTTAGAAGAGATTATGTTTAAGGCTCCTGCTTTTTGAAATTCTGCAATATCAGCAGAATCAGTTGTAGTGCCCTTTTGAGCTTGCTTCCTCTTCCAGCTGTAACAATCCTTCCTTATGTGGCCAGGCTTTTGGCAGTAATGACACTTCCTAGATTCTGCCTAGATTTTTGCTTATCCTTCCATGGTTTCTTTGACTTGCCCTTTGTGAATTTTCCTTTGATATTCAGACTCTCATTTTGAGCTTCTGGTTCGGAGTCTGTAGCCTTCTGGAGTTCCTTTGATTTCAGAGCATTAATCACTTCTTCAAGAGTCATGGAGGCCTCTCTTCCATAGAGCATGTCATCTTTTAGATTATCATAGGATTTGGGTAAAGCATTCAAGAGAATAATAGCTTTATCCTCATCTTCAAGGTTTACTTCAATGTCTGCAAGATCATCAACTGCCTTATTGAAGTCATTTAATTGATCCAAGATTGCCTTATCCTCTATAATCATATAGGAATACAGTCTCCTCTTCATGTAGAGCCTATTTGCCAATGATTTGGTCATGTATAGGTTCTTCAATTTCTCCCAAACTCCAATTGTTGTCTTCTCTTTGGCTACCTCACGCAATACTTTATCCCCCAAACAAAGTATGATAGCACTATAGGCCTTTTGCACCATTTCCAAATGCTTTCTAGCCTCTTCTTCACCCTTAGGAGGTTTCTTGGCAGTTAGAGCACCAAGAAGTCCCTGCTGAGTAAGAATTGCTTTCATTTTCAATCTCCAAAGGGAAAAATCATTTTTCCCTTTGAATTTCTCGGTTTCAAATTTTGCAGCTGCCATAACAGAAAGTACCAAAGACTTGTAGATTTGATTTCACTTTTTTCCTCGCAATACACCTTGATGCGCCTTACTTCGTTTCCCATAAACAGCGATAATTTGTAAGGAATCGATCTTAGTGCAGTTGCAGCAAACCAATTCTAACACAACAACAAGAATCGCAGCAAACTAACTCTCAACACTCAAAGCTAACACTCAAGTTTGTGATAAGAATTAAACAAGAAACAAAGAAAGAAGACAACAGATTTTTACGTAGTTCGATTGTAAAACCTACATCCACGAAAGATCACACAAGAACTTTCACTATCACGATCAAGATGTTACAAAGAATTACACAACAAAGGGCTAGAGATGGCAGCTCTCAAGTCTAAAATAAGACTACTGTTTCTCACTCTCTTTTCACTCTTCTTCTCAGAGAATTCTTTTAAACTTCTAACCTGATCTATGAGGATTACAGAATGTATTTAAACTCACAAAATGATCAAGTAACCAGCTCACAAATTAAGCCGCAAGAAGCTCCACGTGAAGACGGATCTGTTAGTTTGTTAATAACAAACTAACTTTATGCTTTGCACTTAAGCCCTTCAACAGTTGTAATTTGCTTTCGAGCCCTTCACTTAATAACTGCAATTATGAATTCACACTCTACAAATCTCCACCTTGAATCATCAGTGCAGTTCTTCAGCAGTCTTCACCATCAACCTACTACATCACTGAGACAGACACTCTCCTCATGAGAGTTAAGCTTAACCAGTTCACAACAGTACTTAAACTTGCTCTTCGATAATGCTTTAGTAAGCATATCAGCTTCATTATCCTCAGTTCCTATTTTAACTATTTGAACATCACCTTTCTCAACTATATCTCTGACAAAATGTAGCCTCACATCAATATGTTTAGAACGTTCATGGAATACCTGATGTTTAACAAGATAAACTGCACTTTGACCATCACAAAATATAGTAACAGAACCTTGAATAATTCCCATTTCTTGCACCATACCTTCGAGCCATAATCCTTCTTTAACAACCTCAGCAACCGCAATATACTCTGCTTCAGTTGTGGAAAGGGCAACCACAGACTGAAGCATAGATATATACCCTCAATACCCTCAAAATTACAAGCATAGATATATACCCTCAAAATCCTTCTTTAATAGCCTCAGTGACCGCAATATACCATGTTTCAGTTGTGGAAAGAGCAACCACAGACTGAAGCATAGATATATACCTTCAAAATTACAAGCCTTTAAAATATAAAGGATAAACCATAATATATTTATAGATATATTATATGTGTAATATATTAAATTACATAATTAACTTTAAATTAAGTATATATATGAGGGATATAATAGGCAAATCAAATTTTATAAAATAAGACTCTTTTATAATAGGTATAGATTTTTTTAAAATGACTAATTTTTAATTTTTAAAGTATGGACCATTGTAAGAGCGCTTATACAATTTACCTCGAATAATGGAGAATCGGGCTGCTTGGGCTTTGAGTCGGCGGGCTTCATTTCTGTCATCTGGAAGTGTGTCTTGTGCTAAGTAATCCATTATGGGGGTCATCCAGGTTGGTTCGGCTGACACTTCATGGACTTGTTCCTCCTTATCCTTTTGAGTCGCTGGCCATTGGAGGCAGGTTATCTGAATGACCTTTGGTTGTGTGGTCTGGATGGATGACCCTAAGTTGGCCAATGCGTCGGCATGGCTATTGTCCCCTCGTGGGGCTTGGCTCAAGGTGAACTCCTCAAAGCTCAACTGTAACTCTTTTGTTTTGCCCAGATAGGCTATCATTTTGGCATCCTTGGCTTGATAGGATCCTTGCATTTGATTGACCACAAGCTGGGAGTCGCTGAAGACATTGATTCGTTTGACCCCCATCTCCTTGGCCAATTCAAGTCCAGACAGCATTGCCTCATACTCCGCCTCGTTGTTGGTTGCCTTGAATTGACACCGAATTGATTATTCGACCATGTCGCCCTGAGGTGAAATAAGGACCAAGCCAAGTCCACTTCCCCTCATATTGCTGGACCCATCAACATAAAGTTTCCAAATCCTCGTTTGATCGGGTTTTTCGGTCATGCAACATAGTTCCTTGTCGGCCTGCATGGTAAGGTTATGAGTGAAATCAACAATGAAATCTGCTAGTACCTGAGACTTGAGTGCCATTCGGGGCTTGAAGGTAATGTCGTATTCGCTTAGTTCTACTGCCCATTTGGTCAATCGACCCGATAGCTTCGGCTTGTGGAATATGGCTTTGAGGGGGTATGTGGTCACCACTGAGATCGGGTGACATTGGAAGTAGGGTCGAAGTTTTCTTGCTGCGTGGACCAATGCGAGAGCTAGCTTCTCAAGTTGGCTGTATCGGGTCTCCGCGTCTAGGAGGGACTTGCTCACATAGTATATCAGTGCTTGCCTCCCTTCGTCCTCCTTGACCAACACGGCACTGACAGCAGTCTCGGACACGGCCAAATAGACCAATAGGACTTCATGGTCTTTTGGTTTGGCCAGAAGGGGCGGGTTGGTCAGGTATTGCTTGAGTTGTTGTAATGCTTCCTCACTCCTCTGTCCACTCAAAGGTTTTTGATTTCCTAAGAGTGTTGAAGAATGGGTGACACCGCTCTGAGGATTTTGAGATGAATCGGCCCAATGCGGCTATCCTCCCGGTTAATTTTTGTACGTCCTTAACTCAGTTGGGGATTGAATCTTCATGATGGAGTCGATTTGGGCTGGGTTGGCCTCTATGCCCCTTTGGGTGACCATATAACCTAAAAATTTTCCTGCATTGACACCAAAAGAGCATCTAGCAGGGTTAAGCTTCATATTATACTCCCTGAGAATCTTGAAGGTTTGGTTGAGATGGTCGATGTAGTCCTTTGCTTGAATTGATTTGACGAGCATGTCGTCGATGTAGACCTCCATTGTCTGTCCTATCTGGTTTGCAAATATTTTGTTGACCAAGCGTTGGTATGTTGCCCCTGCATTTTTCAACCCGAATGGCATAAAGATGTAGCAATAAAGGCCCATGTTGGTCATGAAGATTGTCTTTTCCTCATCATCAGGGTGCATTCGTATCTGGTAATACCCTGAGTAAGCATCCATGAAGCTCAGGAGCTCATGGCCGGCGGTTGCATCCACCAACATGTCGATGTGGGGCAACGGAAATGAGTCCTTCGGGCATGCCTTGTTGAGGTCTGTAAAGTCGATGCAGACCCTTCACTTGTCATTCTTTTTCTTTACTACTACCACATTAGCGAGCCATTCGGGGTAATGAACCTCTCGGATCAATCTGTTCGTCAAGAGCCTTTGAACCTCTTCGTTGATGACTTGATTTCTTTCAAGGGCAAACTTTCTTCGTCTTTGCTTTCTTGGTGGATAGCCCGGATCAACCTGTAGCCTGTGAACAATAATATTTGGGTCAATGCCCGTCATGTCCGCATGGGACCAAGCAAAACAATCGTAGTGTTTAGATAAGAAATTGATAAGCTTCTCTCGGGAGTCGGGGTCAAGTTGTGCTCCAATCCGAACTTTGTGGTCTGGGTGGTCCATGTGAATTTGGACTTCATCTATCTCTATAGCTTCTTCCTCGATCAAACTACGTGGTCGTTTTGGGCGAGCAGGTCGATCAGATTGATCTTCTATAACAGCTCTGCTGCTTGGATGACTTTGGGGTGGGCTGGTGGGCTACGACTTGCCTTAGGGCTCATCTGTTCGTGCAGGTTGACATGATGGGGGTGGTTGATCCATCTTTGGGTGGGTCGAACCAGTTTGCTGTAATTGCTATTGAGTGGTTTGCTTTGCCTTCATGGTCGTTTGGTAGCATGCCCTTGAATCTTTTTGCTTGCCCCTGATCTCCTTGATGCCCCATTTAGTTGGGAATCGGATGACTTGGTGGTAGGTAGATGGCACTGCTTCCATATCATGGATCCATGGTCGACCCAAAATAACGTTGAACGCGGAAGAGGCGTTGATCACTAAGAACTTGGTTGATTGATTCACCC
The DNA here is from genome assembly GCF_028751815.1 of Salvia miltiorrhiza. Taxonomy (NCBI): domain Eukaryota; kingdom Viridiplantae; phylum Streptophyta; class Magnoliopsida; order Lamiales; family Lamiaceae; genus Salvia; species Salvia miltiorrhiza. The sequence continues at coordinate 55,704,989 of NC_080388.1, forward strand.
ATTCGGCATAGACAGGAAGGTCAATCTCTCCCATCGTGGTCTTGGTCTCACCACTGAAGCCTATGAGCACCGCAGATTTTTTTATTATTTTGGACTCGTTCAGTCCCATCTCCCTGAAAGCATCAAAAAATAAGATATTGGCAGAACTACCATTATCGATTAGAACACGCTTGGTCAAACAATTTGCAATAAAAATTGAAATAACTAAAGCATCATGATGAGGGTGAAGAAGCTTGTCTGATTCAGTTGTATGAAAACTGATTGTTTGGGTCGGAAGGGTTGAAGCGGTCTGGCAGGGCATGTTGGTTTCTGCCTTGTTAGACATAGCCTGTCGAGTATGCTTCTTTGCTGCGGAGTGGGTGACCCCGCTTACTTCGGAGCCACCAGATATCACATTCACGGTTCTTTCATGAGATGGTGGGATTGGCGGTGTAGCTTCTCTATGGTCATCATGTCTATCCCTTCCTTGTTGTAGGGTCTGCTTGCCCTTCTCGGTTAGGTAATCGATGAGGTGGCCTTGTTTTAGTAGGTGGGCCACTTCCAATCTGAGGGCGATGCAATCCTCTGTCCGATGCCCATGGTCTGCATGGAACTCACACCACTTGGACCTGTCCCTCTGGTCGGCTGGGGCCCTCATCCTCTCTGGCCATTTAACCTTGTTGCCCAGGTTCCTTAGTGCTTCAACTGCTTCGGAGGGGGAGATGGATAGGGCATACTCTGGAATCTTTGCTTTCTCGCGGGGGCATGTGTCGGGTGCCCTATCATACTCATCCCTTCCTCTACTTTGTCGATAAGGTGGGTATGGTTCAGCACGTCTATCACGACCTGACCTCCTGTCCACCTGGTGGTCTTTTTCGGATCTACTAGGTGGGAAGACCCTCTGCATGTTGTATTGGTCCTCCTCCCACTTAATCTGTGCCCAAGCCTGAATCAACACGTCCTCCATGGTCTTGCACGGGTACTTGGTGAGAGTTTTATAAAGATCTGAGCCGGGCAATAGACCCTTGCGAAAAGCGGTGACAGCGGTTTGCTCGCTACAGTTGGTGATTGACACCTTCTCCTTGTTGAAACGTCCAATGTAGTCTCGAAGGGGTTCTCCATGTCTTTGGACAATGGCGTACAAGTCCTCCAAAATCTTCTCCAATTTCCTGCTACTTGCATACTGTTGGACAAAAACATCAGTTAGTTGGGTAAAAGAGCTAATAGAGTTATTCGGGAGATTCGTATACCACTGGAGGGCCGGTCCTATTAGACTAGAACCGCACGCCTCCCTCATGTCACGAGGGATGGCCACGGTGAACATCCTCTGTCGATATTGGGCGATATGGTCGTCTGGGTCAAACGCGCCATCAAACATCTTCATATGGAGGAAGCTGAACTTCCTCGGCATTTCCACCAAAGCTATTTCGTCCACAAAGGGCGAGTCAGCATAACAGCTCTCTGCGCTTTTCTTGATTGGGGCCGGGACTCCTGGGATTCGTTGGATGATGGCCTCCATATCCGCCAATCTTCTAGCCAAGGCGGGGTCTAAATTCTGGATGGTGTTTGACATGCCCTATCGTCCCTGATCGACCTGAAAGGGTTGATCTTGGATGCTGATTTATGCCTAATTGTTCTAATTTTGGGGGTTTACATGCGCATATTTTAAGTTAAATCTTCTGGAAATTGGTGCGTTTTATGGTTTGTTTTATGCTTTTCAGAAGATTTAGGTCTTATAGAAGGAAGAGTGCGATTTTGGAGATTTTGGGAGTAGAGAAGCCCGCTTCAAAGCAGAGGAGTGCGCTCCAGAAGTCGCCAGCGAAATCCACTCAGGCCAGAGAAGTCAGGCCAGAGAAGTCAAAAGCCAGAGCAGAGGAGAGAAAACCAGAGCAGCGAAGTCTCGCCAGAGAAATCACTTCGCTGCTGAAATCATAAGCGCCAGAGGATTCGAAGCGCCATAGGAATCAAAGCCAGAGCGGAAGCCATTCCTCTGGCGAGAGCCGCGATTTCCGCCATAGTGGAGATTATTTCCAGAGCGCGCGTCACAGCTGGACTTACCTTCCTTTGCACGATTCTATTCCTTTTAGAGTCCGGCTTTGCATGGCAACTTCCATGGTGATCCATAGGGATTCGAAGTCTATAAATAGGGCCATACTTTTCATTGTAAAAAAAAAATCCTGGCCCTAATCTTTAGTTCCGCCAAGTTAGCTAAAGCTTAGGTTTATTGCTTTTCTAGTTCTAGTTTCGATTTCTGTTCTAGTTAGTTTAGTATAGTTCTTTAAATTCAAGTTTAGTTTAGTTTAGCTTAGTTTTGTTTCGAAGATTGGAATTGAGTGACAGCAGTTTCATCTTTGCGACGTTTTACGGTATTTCGGTATTTAATTTAATTTACTTGCTTTCATGTTTATGCTTTCCTTTAGATTTTGCACTTTTAAATTATGCACTTTAAATTCTGTAATTTCGTTTCTGCCTAGTTAGATTAGATTAGAAGTTTTTAATTAAAGTTATTTAAATTTGATTTGTCTAGTTAATTCTTTACTTTAAGTTCATTTAATTCTTGCCTAGGGTTTAATAGTTTCACGCCTAGATAATTTTAAGATTAAGTTTTTAGTTAAGTTTAAATTACAAGTGTTAGTTAATAATTCATTTTCGCCTAGTTAAGTTTAAATTCATGTTAATTTACTTTTCATGTTTTAGTTTAATAATCTTAAATTTTACAGCTTTCTTGTGACATAATTAAAAGCCCTTAAAGATATTCCTTGAGAGATGACACTGGGTCAACTTACCATCGCTAGGATGTCCTTGTTCTATTGCAAGTCAACTTAGAGGTGTTTCTAGTTGAGTCAGATGCTGCCATTATGACCGAGTGGATCTGTTCGCCTTGCTCCATCTGGTTGTCCCGTTGGGTCACCTTCGTGCGGTCCCGTTGGCACAACATGCCCATGGGTGGTATCGGTCCGGCCTATCGGGGTAGAATGGTCCACTCCCCCATTCGTCATGTTGACTTGAGTGAGGGCTCCCATTACGTTCGTCCCGGTTGTTCTGGTTGTCCCGGGTGTTTGGTCCAAAATGTGGGTTTCACCTGCATTCACATGAAGATTTCCCGTGTTAGGATGAATAACCTCCGATCTATTGTTTCTTACCGAGGATGAAGGGACATCTGGGTTGATTTCAGTTCCATTGGGTGTAAGCGGGATGTCCTCAATATCCATCATGGGGTTAATAGAAACCCGGAATCGATCAAGGCGTTGCGTTTGAATTGGCGGAGGCGTTTGGATCTGAGTGAGAGCGTTCAGTCGGGCTAGTAGCTCTTGGTTTTGTTTTTCCAACAACAACCGACTCTCCCTTTCCTGGACCATCTGGTCCATCAGGGCATTGAGCTTGGCATCTATCTCCACTTGGGCCAACAACTCGGTTTGTGAGGGAGCATCGGTCATGTCGCGTGTGTCGTTTTTGGTACTCATGGTAGAATTCGGTGATTGTTTGTCGGGAATGCTTGATTGCTAGGGCCCCACGGTGGGTGCCAAATTGTTGGGGATTAATCCAACAATTACGGATAAGGACGTCGGGGTCGTCCGATACGATGGGCACTAGCAACCTGAAACACGAACAACGTTAGAGCCCTTCTTGGAGCACCGGTGGGGGTGTCGATGGAAGGGCCTCCGACGCTCAAGTCAGTAAATAATATTAATACAAATCGTATTCAAAACGATTGAAAGTAAATGAAAGATTAAATCGGGTCGATCTGGTCAACGGAGTTGAAGGCGATTGAGCAATGAGCGAGGGTCGCTAGGTCGTCTCGGTTGATCTGATCACCGAAAAACCTAAGGCTGAGAGCGTGGAGGCAGAATAGTGCGTGAGGGGAGAGAAGAGCGAGAGAACGTGTTGGAGTGCGATTGATTGTGTGTCGAATGACCTAGTAAATTCTTATTTATACCGCGATGGCCTGACGGCTAGGGTTTTGCTTGCACGTCCCCTTAAACCCTGGTCGTTCTGATATTTGGGGGCCCGTATCCCTGGCCTCGTTCCTTTCTTTCTCCCCAAGTCGCTGCCCTTCTAGGGTTTGGGACGATGGACCTTAATGACCCAGAGTACGGGCTGAATTAATTAAAATTAATTCAGCTTTTTGGATTGGGCTTGACGTTTTGGGCCGCGAATATTTGCTCGAATGGGCTACACGAAATCTGCCCACTACAAATACTAATATGGCTGTTTTTGAAAAGTTGTATCTAAGTGAGCATTCGGATGGTTCGATTTCAAACAGAATCAAACATGAATTAATATTTGAATTCAAACCGAATGAAATTGTTTTACTCACTAAACTAGTGCATAACCCGTCGAAAATCGACGAAAAATTATTTTAAATTATTATTTAAATTATATGATACTCTCTCTATCCTCCAAAAGTATGCATACCTTTCATTTTTGGTGCGGCCCCCAAAATTATGCATACCTTATTTTTAGACACTACTCCACATATAATTCTTACAATTTTACCTTTTAACTTACATTATTTACTCATAATCTATTTAACAATACCCTCACTGTGGGACCCTTTCTCCACTATCATTACTACAAACTTCCATGCATAATTTTGGGGGACAGAGGAGTATTATTTTTGTATAAATAATTATTTATATATAAATTATTTTTAAATTTATTTAATTTAAGGTAATATAGTTGAAATTATATTAATCTGAATCATATTCCTCAATTAAATGTTAACCTTTGTTAGAATAATAAATATTCTTTTTATATAATTTCTTTTATTTCGAAAAAAGGTCAATATTGAAGATTTTATTTCATCTGAGCATCATCTCGTCTGAACCACCCTGTAGGGTCATATCATCATCTAAAGCCCAGAAGGCGACATCTAATGTTTGAACACCAGACTTTTGAGCATCATCTCGTCTAGACCTTAAAATACAAAAAATGAACTTTTATGCGTCAATTTTTTTAACATCACTCTGGAGGTTTAAAAATCAAATTTGACTTGTGAGATTGTATGATTTGGAGCTTAATATCATAACTAACTTGTAAACATCATTTTGTATGGAACTTGAAAAAATCTTGACAAACTTTTATGCATTATTAGCTTCAAATATTATAATTGGGTTCCAAGAATCATCTCGTTTGGAGTTTGAAAGAATAAATTTAACTTGTGAGTATCATCATTTAATTGGATTCCGTGAATCATCTCGCTTGGAGCAATTCAAATTGTATTAGTATCAATCATTCTGCCAATTAAATATAGATTTTTAATTTGGAGAGCAAGAGCTTCTTCTTGTATAAGTTTTATTTTAGTGAAACCTTAAAAAAATCAATGTGAAATGAGGTGATTTATATGAATTCTTCACTCGATTGAGATTATGATAAATTTAATACATAGTTAAAGATTTCTAATGTATTTTAACATCATCCTCTATTGTTCTTTATCTAAATTCTTCATTTATGCATTACTAATTTCATAATTTATATATTATTATTATTATTATTATTATTATTATTATTATTATTATTATTATTATTATTATTATTATTATTATTATTATTGACGAAACTGAAACAAATAAAGTTTTTAGATATGAAAAATATACTCCTTCCCTATACAAATAAAATGTATGGATATATTTTATAAAAAATAAAAATAAAATTTTAATTATTTTTATAGACATAAAATAAGATTTTGTTTTAAAGTAATCAAGTTTATAATTTACATACACGTGCATGTCTCAATTCAAACTCAATTTAAAATTGATTTTATTGAAAATTAAGAAGATAAATATTATATATATATATATATATATATATATAAATTCATACAATATTATATATTGCAACATATACGTATAATATATTCGCTTTTGAGAAATATAAAATTAATAATAAATATACATCTAATCACTAACATTCAATTAAAATCATTTATTGTATATAAATTATAATTTTTTTTCTTGTCAGACATGCAAATCTAATTTTTTTCGAGATAAAATAAATAATAAAATTGATTAATTTAGATTATATCTAAGTTAATATTATTATATAGATATATAAATTTATTATTAATTATATTTATTAAGATTAATTTTTATCGAGATAAAATAAATAATAAAATTTATTAATTTTGATTATATGTAAGTTAATATTATTATATATATATACATTTATTATTAATTATATTTATTAAGATTAATGAATCTTTATATGAAATGTAATAATTAATTAATTAATACATGAAGATTATATATGGTAAATTATTGAAATGGAGCAATTATAAGCATGCCACATAGGTTAAGGTTTAATCCTATTATAAAGAAGATTCTAATCAAATCAAACCAAATGAATTCAGTTCAATTTGGGTAAAAATTAGTATTATTTTAAATACATGTAGAATACTTGTACATCATCATAAGATATTTTGTTACACTAATACAAAGCTCAATCACTATAAATTCACAATTTAAAATGAGCAAATTAGGATCCACACCGAGCTAATTTGATTTTCAAATTTTCGAACACCCAAACCGATAGAAAATTGAATAAAATCATTAATTTCGGTTCGATTTTCCAAGTCCGGTTCAGATTAGCTCAACGTCTCACGTTAAGGCCTATGGCTAATATTTGAGGGTATATTGGTCAGTTCAAGTAACATTATCTGCATACTACAAACTCCGACTCTTGCCTAACGCCTATCCAAACCACTCCGAAGTGAACCACCACCATCAATGGCGATGGCTACCTCTATTTCTGCTCTTACCTCATCCTTGTCTTCACTCTCTTTCTCCTCCCAAATCTCTCAGAAACCTATCCACTCCCTGTCTTTTCCTTCGCCCAAACCCCTCTCTCTGAAAACCGCCTCCTCCAGATTTCCCGCTCTCGTCGTCGCTGCCTCCTCCGCCGTCGCTGACCCGACCATTGACACGGATGACTTGAAGAAGTTGGTCAAGTCAAGGCTTCCTGGTGGATTTGCGGCCCAGACCATAATCGGCACCGGTCGACGGAAATGCGCCATTGCAAGGGTTGTTCTTCAGGAAGGCTCCGGCAAAATTATTATTAATTATCGAGATGCTAAGGTAATTCACTTTTCCTGCTTGCAATTTATTAATTTTTATGGCAATTTGTGTATTCAACGAAAATTATTGACTTTGGATTATTCGCCCTACGAAATTAGTTGTAGCTGCTGTAATGCAGTTTAAGGAAGGTGAAATGTGAAATGTGAAATGTGAAATGTGAAATGTGAAATGTGAAATTTGAAATGCGAATGCCTTGATTCAATTAGTGCTGTAGCTACATTAGATTTGTAGTAATTTTTATGTGAAATACGATCGTTGAACTGTTGTTGATAGCTTCAGTGATGCTGTTTCTGAATTTAGGCCAATAGAGTGTGATTAATGATTTGGCTAAAGGCGAAATGTAAAATGTGAAATGCATTTGATTGAATTTGTACGAACAGACCATAGAAACGTTATCTAGGATTAGAGAATTTGTGATGAGATTTATGACATGTGAAGATTTGGCTGAAGTTCGTAAAATTCATGTAGTTAGAGAGGTTTGATTTTTGTTAATAAATTGATGCCCCAAGCCAACGAGATGATGGGGGGCATGATACAAATTTTGACGATTTCTTAGACTACTATTCAAGCTTTCAAATGGTTGGTAGTGTGTGTGGATGATGAAATAATTCGAATGGGTTATGGTGATTAAATGCCATGATATGTCATGGAGTTTGGACAGAATTATTCAGTGGTACATTTATTAGGACAACCAATGTTATATACGGAGATGGTACTGAGACGGAGCAGTTCTAGTTTCAAACGTTTTGGGTTGCAAAGATGAAGGCTAAATTTATAAAAAGCCAAGTTTCTTTAGTTGGTCGCATTCGTCAACCTGCACACTTCATAGCTGGTAGGTTTTGATGCTACTTAGAAGTTAGAACCTAGAGTTGAACGTGATAAAAAAAAAGCCTGTGCTTAGAGAAAGAAGGGCAATCTTGCTTGCGATTCTTGAGCCTGTGGAACGGATTATAGGCGACTACTTCCCTCGTCTGTCTCATATAACATTGGCTTGTAATGATGATTGGTGCAGGAATACCTCCAAGGCAATCCTCTATGGCTGCAGTATGTTAAGACTCCACTCGTGACATTAGGCTACGAGAGTAGCTATGATGTATTTGTGAAGGCGCATGGTGGGGGCCTTTCTGGTCAGGCTCAAGCCATTTGTCTTGGCGTTGCTCGGGCCTTGTTGAAGGTAAGCGACAGCCATAGATCGCCTTTGAAGCAAGAAGGCCTTCTGACTAGGGACTCGAGAGTTGTTGAGAGGAAGAAGGCCGGACTGAGGAAAGCTAGAAAGCGCCCTCAATTCTCCAAGCGTTGAGGTCAGAAATGTTACTTTGCTGGACATCATATATATACATTTCCTCTGTAATTTTGCAGAAAATATAAGGTAGCAAAAATTACATGGTTATTTTGAGCTTGATTCCGCATAATTGCAATTGGAAATCATATTCAAGGGTAAACTTAATATTCGGAGGTTATGTAAATTTTTGTGTTTATTTCTTATGTCGGCCTATGTATTTGATCCATTCAGCTGCGTCAACTGTTAAGATATTCAAGAATTGATTGGTTACTAACTTACTTAATATCCATCGTTAGGATCATTCTCATCAACACAGTCAAGATCTGCATTAGGAGGTAATAAGTAAAGATAATATTGTGATTACTATAAAAGAAAAATGAAAAGAGAAGAGTGTACACTAACATTCTAAAACCTTAAGAAGATCAAATGAAAATTTGAAGAACAAGCCTTGTTAAAACCTCACCGGGTGAACTTTGTCGGAATACCATTAGTGGGGGGGGGGGGGGAAACTACTTGTCTAGAATACAGAGAATTTTCCTAAAAAAAAAAAAGAATTTGGAGAATTAAAATAAATCTAAATGAACGAAAAAGAGCAATAAGAAAATCAAAAGATAAGCCGAATCGAGATCAATAAGATGAATCATGGAATGATAGGTGTCAATTCATTCATATTTTTTTTCCGTATACACTAATGGCTATAAGTAGAGAATACAGTGATATGATAGTTGATCATATATAGTGTGGTAGTTTGTACTATTTTACAGAAGATTAAAAGGTAGTTAAATTTATGTTAGTATGATATAGTGGTTATTTTCGGCGAAGGGCTTCCACTATTTCTAGCATGTATACAGCAATTAGGTACCACGTAACACCTGCTAAGCCAACTTGCATCCACCAACTATTAACGATCGCCAGCGCCACAGAACCGCCGATGTGTTCTTGCAGACCGGTCGCCGGTTCTCCAAGCCGCAACCGGTCGGCTACAACTGCAGCAGCAACAACCGATGCTCCTATTGGCACAACCCAACCAAAAGGGATGCTCGAATCCTTCTTTCTATTCAACGATTTGTCAGCATCACTTGCTCGCTTCTTCTTCCTACTCGGAGCACGATCGTCTCGAGATTCAGGAGTGATCAGTTGTGGTAGCGCGAGGGCTGCCGGCACCCAGTAATCATCGTCTGATGTCCGAGCAGTGGTTGTTGCTTGCTGTTTTCTGACTGCTGCAGCAGCTTTGAGCTTCTCGAGACTCGGCTGGGCGTCGTGTTTCCCCGTGCCTAGTCTCGAGTTGCGGATAGCTAGAGGAGCGGCATCTCCGGTGGGAGATCGCCAGTAGAGCCAGTTTGATATCATTTGAATGGCTTGCACAGCTGAGATCCTTGAAGAATTTTGAGGCTCGGAATCCTTGATTCAAACGAGAGATCATTGTGTCAAGTTATGAAACTAGAGAGAGAGAGAGAAAGGTGTTGAAGCTGACCTTGGAGTGGCGTTTAGAAGCTTTATACCTAGCCTGGAATTTGTGGACCTCGTCGAAAACATCTGCTGTCCGTACACCTGCAGTGTTGCTTGCACCGATTCTAACACTGCCGCGGGGCTGCTTAGACATTACGAATTCAAGGGCAGGCAACTCGGATCTCTCCACAAATCTACCAAGAGAGAGAGAGAGAGCATTTAATTTTGTGATGGATGCAAGAAGGGTTGTGGAAACAATTAAGTGGTTACGAGATGCAGTCGACTGGACAAGCGGCAATAGCATCGTTGATTTTGTGCTCGGGATCAGCCCATTGAGCCACCACTCTAGCTCTTCCGTACACGGATTCAACAGCAAATGTTTTCTGAGCGAATAATGCACATTTCAAGCACCCAACGCACTTCACTTCATCAACAAAAACCGCCCTTTCCTCACTTTCCGGACCAGACCATATCGAATATATAGGCCTCCCTGTGTACCCTTGTAGATCTGCCACTTTTGCAACCTCCTGACTCATTTAAGAACTAAACATCAAGTAGTGGTTAAGAAATTAGAAATGAAAATGAACTGAGAGATGGAGAGGGAGAGACCCTATCGTAAGCCATGCGGGAGATGGGGTCGGAGAGAAGAGCATAGGCCTCGTTAAGGACGATGGCCATGTCGTGGCCGGGCGGGCCGGCTATGTCGGGATGGCACCGCTTCTGCAGCGCTCTATATGCCTCCTTTATCGCCCTCGTGTCGGAGGAGGAGTCGATGCCGAGGAGCTCGTACAGATTGAAGTCCGTCACCGCCAACTCTTGCGAATCTCTGCATGCTGATAACTTATTCTTACTTTGTCTTTTCGTATTGATGATCCTCTGCTGCCGGAAGAATAGATTTCCGATTCCTAACTCTATCGCTTTCGGATCGGTGTTCGGGATCAATGAAGAAGGAACGCTATGAAGAAGAAGAGTTGTAGAAGCGTGCATTTTCTTTTTTTTCTTTTTTTTTGGTGTGAAAGATGATGAAGATGAAGGGGAGGATGACCTGAGAGCTCTTGAGAAAGTTGAGTCTTCGGCTGGAAATGTTTGCACTTTTCCATTTTGTTACTCCTCTCTACAGATATTTTTATGCATATATTTATTAGATATTTTGAACCAAATTTCAGAAATAAAAGCAACAATTTGTCGCGCTGAAATGATATACACGTCAAAAGAAAATGTTAGTTATTACGAGTATGTCATGATGAATAGCTATACATAATAACTTATTGCTTCAATCTCATCTTGTTTTTTTATCTTATAAACAATAAAAAAAAATATAAAATGATCTTACTATAATTTATTATTTTCAATATACTATCACTCCAATTTTATATCTATTTAATATTTTCTTAATAATATTTTTTTTGTAACTTATAATTCTTTCTCTATTTTGCAATTTCAATTGTCCAGACATATTAATAATTTGTAAATTCTTTACTTCTTATAAATTTTTGATGTATTTTATACATTTATTGAAAATTCATAAGCTGTCTAACCACTTTACCGATATCTCTAAAAAGGAACCAATTTACTAATAAAATGTCTATTTAATTCGGTAAACAACATCTGTTTATCGATAGATATTGTTGGGTGAGATTTCTACCACGTGGAGTAGCCAAGTACACAATTTACGTATTGGAGTCAAATGAGCACAACATTTTGTTTTTTATTTCATTGCCTTAATCTATTGTTTATTATAAATAAGCCTTTTCTCATAAAATTTAATTTACCTATTATATCCACCATATATACTTAATTCAAAATTAATTTTATAATTTAATATATTATACATATAATCAATCTAAAAATATATTAATATATTTTATATTTTAATAATTATTATATAGTAGTATTCATTAGAACTCTTCATCCACGTAAATTAGTACTCCCTCCGTCCCACGATGCATGACACAGTTTTTTTTTTTTTGTCCCACGAAGCTTGACCTATTTTTAAAAATGACAAAAAATTTACCCTTTATTCACATTTTCATTTTTTCACCTACCACACTTAACACACAAAAATACTAATTTCTTAATTTCGTGCCGAAAAGAACTAGGTCATGCTTCATGGGATGGAGAGAGTATTTTATATTATGTAAATTTAATAATTTAGAATTATAATAATTTTATTAGAACTCTTCTAATGATTTTATTAGAAGTTTAATTTTTCTAGAATTTTTGAAATTAAAATTAATTGTATAAAGATGAAACTTAAAAAATAAACATGAATTTCATATCAATTTTCTTTTCTTTTTGGTCATATTTTTTTTTCTAATAATGATAAAATTAGGTGATGCTTACTATCCAATAATTTTTCTAATCTTTTTATAATAAATTTAGATGATTATTTTTTTTCAATTTTATGATTTTTATAATATTAAAATTTTCAAAATTATCGAATAATTAGTTCAAACAATATATTAAAATAATAATTAATAAATGTTACTATAAAATGCAATAAAATATAAATTTACACTTATAAAAAATTATTTATTAAAATAATTTTTTTTAACGTACAAATGCACATCATCTCGGCGAGTAGTATATAGAAAGAGATGTAATTTACGTTCAGAATACTACTACACTTTTTTTTAAAAAAAAATTGTTTTTATTGCATTAAAACAGAAATTTGAGACATGTTTGTGTATTAACCGACAATTAATTCAAAATAAAATAAGTAAGAATATAAATATATCAAAATAATTATATGTAGAGTGCAGTAATAATCAAACAATTATATAGTTTGGCCCCGATATGAGTGCTGTGACAATGTTTAGTTGCTGAAGTTGAAGAACAAGTCCATACCATAAAAATGGAGATTTGATGCTTCCAACAAACTTGGACGCCACCCGCACCAGCTACATCAGATCTTCCGCTAGCAGCCGCCGCTCAACTGAGGGTCACTGTATACTACTCCACTACTGGTATCTCTAAATTCGATTGTCGCCCGTCTTTAAACAAATAAATGATTAAGAAGCCCATATCTTTAACAATATTGCATTTTGGACCCAACATAACAGTGCTCTTCTGGTTTTGCTTTGGTTGCTCCGCTGCTACAAACTAACACTCAGTTTGAAGCTTTTTCCCCTCTTTTCACTCTCCCTCTTGTCTGATTTGTGTTTTTCAATACTCAAATTCTGATTCCTACCCCGATATGACCTCTTTCTTCACGTAGATAAAACTACAATGTTCAAATATGAATTTATTGTGCAATCCAACTCTAACCTATGTGCCGACGCCATTGATTCAAAACCCCTCTAAAAGAACCAGCAAAATCCATTCTTGTCAACTTATTTCAACGACCCACAAAACCAGAAGAAGGTATTCCTTTGAATTCTACTTTTGGGCTTATGTATGTGTGTGTTTTCCTATATTTGGGTATTTGTACTAATTCATGCTCTGAGTTTAGATGTGATTTGTATGACTTGCACAAGGAGGTGGTGCCATATGCAGAGGCGTGGTCGTGGCAGAAGGCCATTGTGACGGAGAGAAGAGCACTGAGTGACAGAAATGAAGATTTTTCGGACAGTTTGATTATCTTACAACACCACCCTGTTTACACCATGGGCACCGGCAGCTGTGACAATTACTTGAATTTTGATGTCAGCAATGCTCCTTTTGATTTGTACCGCACCGAAAGAGGTGGTGAAGTTACATATCATGGTCCTGGTCAGGTATCCTCTATTTACTTAATGCTTGCTCTTCAATATGTTTGCTACCAATGGAGAATTGTTTCTCATCTTAAATTCAGCTTATTGGCAACCCCATTTTTCATCTTCAATTGGTCAAATTTTGCGGAATTTCTCATCTTTCTAGTTATCACAATTCTTGTTATTTGAATAATGGATCTCCAAATGAAGACTTGTAGTCCGGGATGATTTTTTAGATTTCTTGGTGTCGCAGTTGGTTAGTGTTTTGTAATAATCTGACTTGTCAAAAAAGTTTGGAATTACTAAATTTTGTGAGGAATTTTCATTTTAGGTAGTGTGTGAATAGAACTTATATGATTAGTTTAATGCAAGAGATATATATGTGTTTAATGGTAGATGTGGTGACCAAATGCAATCTAGAGGTGAGTGATAATGTTGATTCTTTGTTCTGATCAATCTGATTATTTCTATGTAGTTAGTCATGTATCCTATCATCAATCTCCGGTATTACAAGATGGATCTCCATTGGTACCTGAGGTCACTTGAAGAGGTGGTTATTCGGGCTATTTCTTCGACATTTTCTATTGAAGCTTCAAGAGTTGAGGGCTTAACTGGTGTTTGGGTTGGTATGTATTGTGATTTCAATTTCAGTTTCAATGTTTGTCTGGTCTATAAGGCACGTGGCCGTTTGTGTGGAAACACATAGTATTGATGTTTGTGTCAAGACATACGAAGGTCCACTTTAAATAGGATTCTCTGCATGATTGCATAGTGGGGGATGAAATTCATGGGGTCCGAACTTGAATGTGAGAGTCATTGTGATTGCCTTTATGGGTTCATGTCTAATAATGGTGGGGGAATATAGTTTTACAGAACTATATGTAAAATTTTCTAAATATTCTTCGAGCTAACAGACAAAACAAAAAAATTCTCTTCCGAGATGCATTGAACAGTAGGGGAAGACCATAAGATGAATCCTGATTTGTTTAATGACAAAACCCATTCAAATGCACAATAAAGAAAAGAGATATGTGATTTGCCTTGCGAAGATTGCATCTTTTCAAACAAGTAGAAAAAAGGAAAATCATTAAAGTCGCCTGCAGAACTAAGGATCTCTCTATTCTTATTTCTGATGATAGAAGTTTGATTACTTAAAAAGTTCTTGAAATTTTTGTGCTGCCTATGATAGACATGCTCTTAAAATATTCAACTGAAGGGAAAGCATAATCAGTCCTTATTTATTTCTAATAGTATTTCTATCGCATTTAGTTCATTAGGTGTTAGAACATTAAGCTCTCCTACATTGAATTTGTCACTAGGAATAGTTTCATGCCAGTGGCTCTTTAACAAGGTGATCAATAAATTAGAGACCCATGTTCTTGCAACTTTTTGGGTATTGTATAATTGAACTTTCGGTTCTATTGGCTGAATAAATTTTGTAGTGTCGAATGACTTGTCGTACTTGTTTTGCTGTGAAGTCCTGGAAACCATCTAGGATGTGATTCATTTGGCCTTAGCAATCTTTACTTGCATCTAAATATTCCAAGAAATTAGCATGGTTATTGGAAGATGTCTTGTCATTTCAGATTGTTGCTTCAGATATCTATTCACCATTCATATTTTGCTGGTGTATCAAGCTTTTATATAAATTATGAAATTTTTGAAATTCCTGTTAATTGTTTACGCCTTTCATTCTTTTCCCTCAATTTGGTTTTCCATTCTTGAACTGAATGTTCCATCTATTACCATAAGCATCTTTCTTATCCTCTTTTTGCCACACATAAATTGATTTCCTATATTCGGTTTTTGGCCTGAATAATATAAAATGTTTGCATCTTCGACTGTTTCAGGTGACGCGAAATTAGCTGCCATTGGTATTAAAGTATCAAAATGGATAGCATATCATGGCTTGGCACTGAATGTCACCACAGACCTAACACCCTTTGATCAGATCGTCCCGTGTGGGATTAGGGATCGCCAAGTTGGGAGCATCAAGGGGCTTTTAAATGACAACAGGCACCGAGTTGAAGATTATGATCTCAATGATGATCAAGATTTGATGCACACTGCTTGTAAGTCGCTTGTTAAGGAGTTCTGTGACGTTTTCCAAATCGACTTTTGCCAAAAATCTTTACAAAGATCGGCTACTCAGAACTCCGTTGGCCTAGCATCTTGAAGAGGTGATACAAATGATTCAGGAAAGGGATTGAACAGTCGGCATTTCTGATTGTGTGTTTAATTTGCAGAATATACTGAGGAAGAAAGGGTTTGAGCAGATGCACACTGTTACTAACTATAAAGTTCAGTCTTTCTTTGTTACGTGAAAGAATAAATAATTTTAAAGATCATGTGACGGAAAAATTTAGACCTACTGTTTTCCCGCGTGATCACACAATTTACTGGTGGAAAGGGTGAAAATAGAAAGAAAAATTAAAAAAGAGGAAACAAACCACACTCTTCACTGGTGGAAAGGGTGAAAATAGAAAGAAAAATTATAAAAGACGAAACAAACTACACTCGTGCAGTCGTTGCCTTGTATAGTTGTATGGGTTTTTGCTTGTGAGATAAACAGCGAATGTTGGAGCAGCTCTGTTTTTCTTCTCTTTGAAACAGTTTTGAGATGTATGAGAGGTTATGCACTAAAGTATCCTATATCTTTCAATATACCATGGTTCAGTGTAATTACTGATTACAATTTATTAGCCAATTAAGATTTATAAAAAAAAAATTCATTTGCATTTTATTAATTTCAACTTTTTTTGCAATATATTTTAATTTTATAATACTATTAAAATAATGAACACGTATAATGAGACAGTTTAGACGTCCCATCAGAAATTTATGGTCATGAAACGTTCGGAAATTTTGAAGAAATTGTCATTAGTTCTCAGAATAAAACGCGTTATTTGTGAGAGTAAGGTTTCAAAATCACAAGAAGTACGTCTCAAATAAGTTGTAGATATTTTGAGGAAAGTGGTTTTGAGAAGTCCAACTAGTGTGGATAAGGCAGCACCCATCCTTTTTTCCTTTGTAATTCTAATCTTTCAATTTTTATTATTTTTTTTTCTTGTGAAAGAACGTCATTTAAATTGAAATGGCACAAGCTATAGCTTCCATGAGTTTCTTCTGCACACGTCCAATTCTCAAAGGCTTCATCACTCCTCTGCAAAAGAAAAACTGCCCTCTGAAATTCGGGGCCTCCAACTCGAACTTGAACTCGAATACAATTCAGTTCGCCATCGAAGCACTAGAAGAGATGGCCAAGAATCATATTCTTGCAGACTCAAACCATGTATTGGAACTAATGCAGTTGGCAGTCGACACGCAATCCATGGAGGGTGGAGATCGAATCTACGAATACATCATCAGATTCTCCTCCGGCTACAATGTTACAATTTTCAACCAATTGATCCACATGTATCTCAAGCTGGGAGATTACAGAAGAGGCGGCCGTATCTTCGAGCAGATGCTTTGCAGGAACATTGATTCCTGGAATATGATGATAACAGCGTTGGTGGAAAATGGAGAAGCAGAAGCAGCAATTCAAGTTTTCACCAGATTATCCAAAGAAGACGATAAACTTAAGCCCGACAAGACTACATTTGCCGCTGTTCTGAAAGCATGCGAATGTGTAGGAGATGTGGAGAGAGGGAGGGCATATTTTGCATCAATGAGCAAAGATTATGGCATCACTCCCTCCTCGGATCACTGCATGAGCTACGCAAATCTTGTAAGGAAATCCAACGAGAATGCAGCAGATGACGACGCCAGAGAGATCCTCTCTAGAATACCTGCAGCACAAGTTACACAGCAGCAGAAGGTAATAGGCAACAAGAGGATACAGCAGAGCCTTGTTTCTAGGAGAAATCAAGCACCCGCAGACAGAAGCATGGCTTATGACAAGCTTGTCTCGTTGAGCAAGAAGGCGAAGGAAGCTGGTTACATACCTGATACAAGGTATGTCCTCCATGACCTGGATCGTGAGGCGAAAGAGAGAGCCCTCCTTTATCACAGTGAAAGATTAGCCATTGCGTACGGGCTTATCAGCACGCCACCGGGGACTACGTTGAGAGTCATCAAGAACCTCAGGATTTGTGGAGACTGCCACAATTTCATCAAGATCCTGTCCACTTTTGAGAAAAGAGAATTTATTGTAAGAGATAATAAGAGATTTCATCATTTCAAGGATGGAGAATGCTCCTGTAGAGACTTCTGGTAGACAAATTACACCATTTGGTTATATTAGCAAATAGTATCAATTTATTAGTTACATGGCCAACAAAGGCTATAATAGCTGTAGGTAATTCTGTATTTCAATGCTGCAAAATTCGCAATCTCGATCTCATAACGCTGAACACTACATTCTCTGAAGCAAGGAAAAACAGAAGAGTGTATCGACATTAAGGAATGCAAAATAGATCCTATCTCTATATAAATCAGTAGTTCTCAGCAACTGGTCTGGATGGAAAGAGCCGCAGTAGGAATGTCAGGAACGACCAGAGACAAACGACACCAACAACTCGAAAAGTGACTATCATCGAAATCAATGCCCCAGTTCTTTCCATAACTGCAGGGGTTGCAGATGCCTCCCTCATTCCATATATTAACCTCTCGATGAAACCTGTAGCCCTCGTCAGCTGATATATCCTATAGACCTGAGGACAATGAAAATATTTTAAGCCACTACTCCTGTTTGAATAAAAAAATAATAAAAAATTAATTCAAGTGCCTTGTACCTCGAAGATGATGGGTATAAGAGGCCAACAGGATGAGCCATTCCTCTCAAGACGCTTCTCAAAAATATATTGAGCCAGACAGCCAGCCAATAAAGGAGCGACAGAGACCAAGGCGGAGATGCCAAGCACTGGCCAGGTAACATAAACAGCGATAAGCGGGGCAAATACTTTGAAGCCCATAGTAAAGTAGGCGGATGCCAAATATCCTTTAAGTCCTGTGATGAGGGACCATCTCTTTGCGCTAAACTCAAGATATGGCTTCTGGACATGTTCAGTTACGAACAGAAAGATTGCGAGTCCAACATAAAAGATTATCTCAGTTGAGAAGGAAGAAATAGTTTCTGCAACAACATTGAAATTATAAATTGTTAATGTTTTGTGATCTGAAAATGTACCTCTCATGCAAAGGTTAATATGAAAATGCAAAATCCTGACCCTCTGACATTCATAACAAGTTACGAAGAAGTGTACAATACTAGGGGCCCGAAGGGTAACAGAGGACATTACTATGTTCATTTATTTAGAGAACTTAAATTGATATTTTTCTATCATACATGAGAGGAAAATGCAAATAATGAATTTATCCTGGTCTTTTTTTCTTTAGAAAACAAGCATCAAAGTAGAAACACAAAAGCTTTCCATAATCATAACCATCCAATTAGTGAGAATATTATCAGACCAATTTTGATTTATTATGCTATTCAATCAGCAGTCCTATCCTTTAGCATTCAAACACCTATTTGCTGAAGTTCATTTTATAAATAGGCTAAGATCGCTTTCCAATAACACAATCGCAGGTAATTCAAAGCCCGAGATTTTAGCATTGTCAACCTCAATCTGCTCAGTAGCTCTAATCTCTCATCTGTCAGCTTCTTTTTATTACATTCATCCTTTTCTTACAAAATCATATGCAGTTATACACCATGCGAATAGAAAGTCGAGTTAAATCACCCTAATCATGTCAAGTTTAATGATGTCATTGGATCTCTTGCAGGTTTAATGGCCAAGACAGGTGAATTAGAACTTAGACCAAAAAGATAAAAGTAAAATAGATAACTAATAACATGACTCATTGAAGTTTCAGAAACTTCGAGTCGTGAGAAAATATCCAAACTGAGTTGCACCAAAACATTTATATTACAGGATAACCAAGTACCATTCCCAGTAGGAAAACGAATCCAGATAAAAGATAGTTACAAAAAATTCAGATGGAGCATTCCTTTCATACTGGAACAGTACTTGGCTCGCCAACTACAAGTGGAGCTTCTAACATGTATTACAACAACACTACCAGATACATTAGATCGTAACTCGACATCCGAGATAAGCAACTTCAAACATATTTATGTTTTCAGGAAATGACTGCATTGTAGTCTTAAGCACAATATACAAGTTAGAACCAACAGGCAATCAATCATCAATGCCAAAAGCATATGCAATTAAAGGAAGCTGGAGAATACCTGCAAAAACCTCATTCCTGAAAGCGTCCTCGACAGCGCTGGCAATGAAGAATTGGGGAACAATCAACGCCGAAATCAAAGCAACCGGGGCCAAAGCCCACAGTAAGGAGCCAGTCCCTTCCTTAAAGGGTGCCGAAACCAATTTACCCTCTTCAACTGAGTGATGGCTCAACCCGCCAAAAGAAACCGAACCAGACTTCCCCTGAAATGGATCCGACCCTTTTCTTGCAAAAACCCGAAAATTTATCTTCCTTGGAGAAATCAAACTAGTAGCGCGTACAGAAACCTTACTTCTTAAAGATGGAACCACAGCTGAAATGCAGGAAAAAATGGGCAAATAAGAAAAAGGGTCGGCTACGCACAATCTTTTTTTTTTTTAAGGCACCAATAAAATGAGAAGGAAATTAGGCAAACTTACATTTGAGCTGAATATGGAATCCGGGCCTCAGACTTATCAACCCAGTTTGATTTCTGTGATGCTTGTTGACCTAGGCGTAGATATATTCTCAATTTGTGAAGATTATTGTGAAGAAATGAGAGATTGAAGAAAGAACACTTACGGGTTGAAATTGGCGGGGCGAAACTTGGATTGGCGGAGGACAGCTTTGGAGGAAAACACACGCAGATTGCAGCTTCATCTTTGATCTTTCAGTTGTCTGGTAGATTACAATTTCGGTGGGATTTCTGAAGGGTAGGGTTTTAGCAGAGTTGAATTATCCTAAAACCCTTCGCCCAACACATTCGGCTGCATTGTCGTCACACCTAACTTAGTAAATACTTGTGTTCCATAAGGAAAATATTTTGTCTTTACTTCTGTTTTTGATACAAGATAGATATTACTAATAAATTATTAAGATACATTAATGAAGTGCCCAAGGGGACACCAAGTGGGGCGACCTCCTGTGTGTAAACAGTGAGGTCTCGGGTTCAAACTCCACTGCTCCCTCTCCCCAACTCCCCCAAATCAAAAAAAAAATACATTAATAAAATGAGCTCGAGCTATCCACTTTTGGGATGAGACAAATGAGCATGTGGTTCCACGACTCAATATCTGCTTCATTATTAAGGACTGCTAGAACTTGTCGAGTGATGTGCTCCCTCATCGCCGGCCAGAATCTTTGATAGAATCTTGCGTTGAAGTTGTCAGGTCCTGGAGACTTTGTTGGATGCATATCAAACAAAGCTATTCTGACCTCCCGCCGTGAAAGGTCTGTCCAACGTCTCAAAATCAGTGGTGCTGATTCTCTCTTCAACCAACTCAGTCACCGCTCTAATATCCCCCACCTTCGGTTTGCTAGACAAAAAAAGCTTCTGGAAGTAATTCATAATGAGCTCAGCCTTGTCCTCTTCTTCCGTTTTCCAAGATCCAAACTTATCTTTCAATCTTTCAATGGTATTTTTCTTCCTCCTCTTCGATGCTTGACAGTGAAAAGCCTCGGTATTCCGATCACCATTGGCTAACCAATTCACACGAGCCCTTTGTTTTCCAGTGCTTAGCTTCGGTTTCCACGGCCTTTTCAATCTGGTTTCGAAAGCTTAATGATAATAGCCTCAGAATTCTTACTCCCAATCTCCTTCATCATCATATCACGCATCTTCCGAAGTTTCTTTATCTTTTTGCCTAGCCCATCGAACCTCTTACCGGCCCACTTCTGAAAGAAGACTCCACATCTCACCATTTTCGTGGGTAGGTCATCATCGTGACCAATCGCCGTCCATTCACACAGGAAGTTAGGGACAAAACAATCCTCTATGAACCACTTGTCTTCAAAGTGGAAGCGACCTTTGCCCATTTTCATAGCCTTCAATGTCTCGTTTGCAAAAAAACATAAAAGGGCTTTGTGATCGGACCCGTAGAAGTCCAGTATCTGAATCGTGACATGCTGGTAAATTTCATCCCAATATCTGTTGCCCACAAAATGGTCAAGTTTCTCGAAAATAGCATCCTCTTTTCTTTAATTAAACCAGGTGAACTCGTTGTTCTCCGGTGAAATGTCCCGGAGTTGGTAGAACATGAGAGTGTCATTGAAAGGATGCATTTGGCTTGCAGACCTCGAGCGGCCGCCATATTTTTCTCTGATCGAAATTATCTCGTTGAAATCCCCTCCCACCAGCCATGGAGTGTCCGCCCCAAAATGTAGATTACTCAGTCGTCGCAACAGCTCCCACGAGAATTTCCTCTTGTCCGTCTCTGGGTGCCCGTAGAAATCGATAAAATGAAATCTATGTCCATTCCCAATCACTATGCAATCAACGTGTCCCACCGAATACGAAAGAATACTCACATCTATACCAGTTTTCCACATGAGGGCCAAGCCCCCACTTTTGCCTTTTGCATCTACAAAGAATATTCCCTCAAAATCGAGAATAACTTTCCACAAAGTGCACTTACTAGCAACGAGTCTTGTCTCACACACAAAGACGAGATCCGGGGAATGTCTGGACACCAAGGTCCTGAACTCATGGAATGCACGCGGTTTTCCCAGCCCACGTGCATTCCAAACCAAGCAATTCATAATGCTCGGCGGTGGCTGCAGCCGATTCAATCTGTCCATCATCCGCCGCCTTCTCTGCATGTTTAACAAATTTTTTAGTTGGTTTCTCTACTTTCTTATGCTCCATTTGATTAATGTCACGTTTGTGGGGTCTCTTTTTGAGGGTTGAAGGGTCCACAAAGGATTTTTCAATAATTTGGCTGTTGTCCCGAGCTTGCCTCTTCCACCCCTTTCTATGAGGATTAATTCTTGTTTTTACTGGAGGAGTTGAGTTAATAGAAATGGGTGGGGTCCCACTCACCGACTCCTTTCCCGAGCTCTTCGTGCCCTCAATCGAGATTCTTTCGTTGGTGGTGGATATAACAACTTTATCAGCTCCCTCCTCTACACTCGCCTCACTTTCCTCCTGCATCAAATCTCCCTCACCCAAAGTAGCCTCCCCACTTTCCTGTCCTTCCTCTCCATTGACCATTCCCCCATTTCCGTCGTCTTCCATTCCCCCTTCTTCCCCATAAATGTCCAGCATCTCTTTCCCGCACCTTTCTCCTCCATTCTCCTTCTCCCCTCTCTGTTCCCTCTCACATTCTGTTCCAATTTACTTCTGCTTGGGAGCAAATTTATTTTCAAAGCCCGGTGGAACTGGAATAGCCCCTGTGCGATCGTGCCCATATTCTATCATCTCTCCCCGTGGTGGCGATCGTGGCTTGAGAGAGCCCACTAATAGGCCCGGCTTTGGGACTGTAGACTTTGGGTTCAGATAAGATTTAACAGTCCCTGGGCTTCGTCTGTATTCCACACCCCTGCCTACGGGGCGCCAATTCCCAAAACTTGGGGTGGCTTTCATCTCGTCGTCCTCCTCGCAATTCTTAATGTGATGCCCAATTTGGCCACAAGCAAAACAGAAAAGGTCAAGTAGCATTTCATAGAGAACCAAAACTGTAACCGCCTCTTTATTCCCCTCTACGGCTAGTGGTACGCAATGAACTAGGGGTTCGTGGATGGATCTAATAACACGGACCCTAGCAAATTTTCCCAAACACCAGCCTCCTTCGCCCAACTTAACTTCCATCACTGTCCCTACTTGTGCTCTGATCCTCCTATCCATCTTTTCATTCATACATGCTAGGGGTAAGTTATGGAGTTGAGTCCATATAGAAATGTTCTTAAACTCCGTTGCCACACCGGCTTCATGGGATCAGGTTTACGCACCATTACCAAATCGTTGAATAGATGCCATGGGCCTTCCTCCAGGATACAATCAATATCATTGTCAAGGTCCACATGAAGCACAAAAATATTGAAACCCACAATTTCCACTTCAGAATAACCGTGAACCAGAAGGATAGATGGTAGCTTTTCCCGGAGAAGCTCTCGTGGATGTTGTTGTATTTTACGTGGCATCATCCCAACGGCGGAGTCATTGAACGTCATCCAAAAGAAATTTACCCAAAAAAGGAAAAGGTTTGGATTCAATTTTAATTCTCCAGTTGACCAACTTAAGAAAATATGTAAAAAGTACTCCGTAAAAAGCATGATGCCCCACCCCACCCCACCCCCACCCCCACCTCCACAGTAATAGCAATGCTCTCCCTATTTTATATACACGTGCAACAGGGGTGTTGTACATTTGGCCGGTATTCTACAACTGTACATCGGTGTAGTGGTCGGAAGCCACCACACTAAATTTTAGTCAATTGGAATCCAATTTATTTTGACTTCCAAACCCGACGTAACTCCGTCCTAATTAAATAATGAAATCTTTATTTCGCATTACTCCTACTGCTAATTAAATAATTGTAACAAAAGTATCTCATTAATTTGCGTTCGTTATCTATTATCGACATTATATAAGTTGAATCATATCATGCGTGCGTAATTATTTTATGTCATGCTAATGTTACATATTTGACTCATATAAAAGTAGTTTTGGGTTTCCACTATCTAAATATAAATATCTCATATGTCTTACTTGGAATTAATATAACAAGGATAATTTATGAAAGAAAAACAATTCATTTGACGTCGTACTGTAGCTAGAAAGCAATAGTACACTGCATTTTTCACAAAAGTTAAACGTTTCAACTAAAACTTCTAAAAACCCATTTTATTTAACTCTCATCGCTCTTTTCTAGATGTGTCATTAAACGTTTTTATACTAATCTCATACATAATATTCAAAGTGAGTGTCAGCGGTGCACCAACTTAAATACTCATTTATAATGTGTAGATAGCAACATGCCAACATGCATGTGGCAGCACAAAGCGAGCTATAGTGGAATCAATTAATTAATGCACATCTTCCCCATAGATTTTGGTAATCCACCCCATTCCATCATCATTTCTATTATTTTATAAATGGATTATAAAAATAAAAAGTATTAGTATAAAGATCTTTATTTAATATTTACGTACTGTTAAAAATCAATTATTAATGAAAATTTACAAATCAAATATGAAAATCACTATAATTAAATCATGATAAATTAATGAACATCATTAATAATCTTAAACCTAAGAAATAAAGAAATACTATAATTAAAGAAAAAATAGTTAAAATTAGGAAAAAAATTGAAAGTAGGTAGAATTATAATTAAGTCACTTGATGAGGTTCAACCTAGTCAATTTGGTGTCCTACATTATGTATATTCCATTAAGATAATTTATTTATCAATTTGTTTAATTTTGTTTATTGAATGCGTATTGATGAATTTCTAAAGATTTAAAATTGTAAAAAATTAAAATGTATCTAAAATTATTAAATATACTTTTTCTTTATATAAATTTCAAAGTAGTAATATGATCATATATCAATTATTTACAAGTATATAAAAATATCACATTAAAAATAATAAAGGATAGTATTATGTTCACCTTCAATTTTATTTATCGCTTGAGATCCATGTGGTCAAACTCTCCATATACAGTTATATAATAATAAAGTGAAACCTAGCTAATGGGCCATCTTCTCCACTTATTAATTCTCTTCCTAAATTATTCATTCATTAATTCTCTCTCTCATATAGATATCATATGCTCTCCCACCAATTCTCTCTCATATATATCATATGCTCTCCCACCATACTTGCACAATTATTCATCACCAATTTTGTACTAGAATTATTAATCATGGCTGCTTCCTCTTCTCTATCCACTCTCTCTTGTTTCTCCACTTGCAGTCTCCCATCTTCTTCCCAAACCAAACCACCACGAAAAGTGGCTTTGCGGCTCATCACCGCCACCTTATCGGAAAAGCCACCGACCTCGAAACCAGCGGCGCCGGCGAAACTCCCGATGAGAAAGATCCCCGGCGACTACGGGCTCCCCCTGATCGGGCCGTGGAGAGACAGGCAGGACTACTTCTACAACCAAGGCAGAGATGAATTCTTCAAATCAAGAATCCAGAAATACCAGTCCACCGTCTACAGAACCAACATGCCGCCGGGTCCCTTCATCTCCTTCCGCCCCAACGTCGTCGCTCTCCTCGACGGCAAGAGCTTCCCGGCGCTCTTCGACACCGACAACGTCGAGAAAAGGGACCTCTTCACCGGCACCTTCATGCCCTCCACCGACCTCACCGGCGGCTACCGGACCCTCTCCTACCTCGACCCCTCCGAGCCCAACCACGCCAAGCTCAAGAACCTCATGTTCTTCATGCTCTCCTCCCGCCGCGACCACGTCATCCCGGAGTTCCACGCCACCTACGTCCAGATGTTTCAAGGTTTGGAGGCCGAGCTCGCCGCCAAAGGGAAGGCCAGCTTCGGCGCCGCAAACGACGTCGCCGCGTTTAACTTCCTAGCCCGATCCTTCTACGGCGTCAGCCCCAACGAGAGCAAGCTGGGGCCCGACGGCCCGAGCATCGTCGCGAAATGGGTCCTCTTTCAGCTCCACCCGCTCCTCCGCCTCGGGCTGCCCCGACCCGTGGAAGACGGGCTGCTCCACACCTTCACCCTCCCGCCGTTTTTGATCAAGAAGGACTACACGCGCCTCTACGACTTCTTCTACGACAACTCCTCGCCGATCCTGGACCACGCCGAGACCCTGGGCGTGGCCCGCGACGAGGCCTGCCACAACCTCGTCTTCGCCACGTGCTTCAACACCTTCGGCGGCATGAAGATCTTCTTCCCCAACATGCTCAAGTGGGTCGGCCGCGCCGGCGCCAGGCTCCACGCCGACCTGGCCAGGGAGATCCGCTCGGCCGTCAAATCCAGCGGCGCCGTCAGCATGGGGGCCATGGAGAGCATGCCGCTGATGAAGTCGGTCGTGTACGAGGCGCTGCGGATCGAGCCGCCGGTGCCGTCGCAGTACGCCAAGGCGAAGCGCGACTTCGTGATCGAGTCCCACGAGGCGGCGTTCCAGATCAGGGAAGGGGAGATGCTGTACGGGTTCCAGCCGCTAGCCACCAAGGACCCCAAGATATTCGACCGCGCCGAGGAGTTCGTGGCGGATCGGTTCGTCGGCGAGGAGGGGGAGAAGCTGCTCAAGCACGTGCTCTGGTCAAACGGCCCGGAAAATGAGAGCCCCACGCTTCATAACAAGCAGTGCGCCGGGAAGGATTTTGTGGTGCTCATCTCCCGGTTGCTGCTGGTTGAATTCTTCCTCCGCTACGACTCCTTTGATATCGAGGTCGCCGCCTCGCCGTTGGGCGCCGCCGTAACTGTAACGTCGCTCAAACGGGCTACTTTCTAATTAACATTTCTTGATTTTTATTATACTCAATAAGAGATTTTTTTTATTGGAGACTGTTTTTTTTCAACGGTACTGGTGGCTTAATTTGTGATTAATTAATGAGACTATACTGTTTTGGATGTATGGCGAATTATTTTAAGTTTGTGTAACTAGATTCTGGTGTTAGATCCACTAGGACTACTGTACAGTCTTCTCTCTCTCTCTCGAATTAATTAATGTATGGGTTAAGATCCTCTACATGTTGTGCACTACACACCACTTTTAGCATTTTCATTTTTTTCATGTTTTTCATTGTGTGTGTGTTTGGTGGCATAGCACCTTGCTGTGCACATCAGCAGGTGATCCTAATCCCAATTGTATCTTTTTGTTGGAGTTTGATAGTTGGAATATTCGGATTCAAATAATTAGATAAGACGAGTTGTAACCTTTTGAAAATACATAGATTGATTTTAGTCAAAAAATTACAATTTCTCTCATTTTATATTGTTTGTAATTTATATTGACTGCCATTCTTAGGCCGGAGCACATTAAAGAAGCGACCAATTATGGCGTTTCGATTTTGGAAAAAATTAGGACACTACTAGTCTAATACTAAATCCACTACATCTTAGAGCACTCTCAGCAGATCACCTAAATGCATCACTAACTCTAAATTTAGGCTAAAACAATTGAAAATAAGATAAAAAAAATTCATCCAGCTAGATCCCCTAAATTGGATGGGACCCACAAAATTTTTTACACCTACCTAAATTCAATCTTAAATTTACACCCACCCTAAATTTATTTTAAGCTTATAATTAGTAGGGCCCACACATAATTATTATTTTTATGTAGAAAATAGGAGATCTGGTGTATGTATTTATAAAATCGAGATCTTAAAATTAAATAGGGAAGCTTTATGAAGGAATATAGGAGCATAATTTTGGGATTTCTGCTGAGAGAGTTGTAAATTAGGAGACAAGACTTTTTTTCTTTTAAGGAGCAAGGTTGTCTCTTTTTCCTTCGCTCTGTAAATAGCTACTGCAACATAAGAAACATACTTAACCACCAAAAAAGTCCCAAAATGTACTAGAGATAATCGAAAGTTTAACATTAGATATATAAGTAATTCTTTGTCAAAATTATATTTGTAATGTCATCTATATATATTTGAGCTCAGAAAATCTACCTAGAAGAACCATTAATTTCTTTCAAGTCGTGTCTATGCTTGCATATTAACACATCAAACATATAACTCATTTGATACTTTTTTATTTGTGAAATTAAGAAAGAGATGAATATGGAATTAAAGCAGTGGAACACATTGCTACATGAAGTGAGTGAAAAGCTAGGTAATGCCTAATAGTATAAGACAATAAGTAGAGTTAGAAAGAAGTGAAACATGGAAACAAGTATAGAAGAAGAAGAAATCCTGTGTCCGTAACTAGATTGCTCAGCTAGTTGAGCTACTATGAAGACTTCCATAGCATTGAGCAATGGCGGCAATATGGTGCCGTTGGCCGGAGAAATAGTGAGATTTGCTATATCTTGGACCAAGATCGGGTACAAAGTCAAGACTTGACCTGAGTTAAATGTTTCAAACTTAACATTAGCCCTCACAAGGCCGTCCACATAAATATCCATATACCTGGTGGCGTTTGCAGTTTCAGATGCGTTGAGATTCTGGAAGAAATACAAGACCATATATGTTGATTGAGGATCAGAGTTTGGGAGAGTAATGGATACATGAATTGATTGTGAAGCATTTTGTGGTGCTACTGCATTTTCGACGACGGGCCGAGGAGGATGATTTTCGTAATACCATCCGGCACCAATGGTGGGCTCGAAGCTTAGATTTACCAAACCAGACATTGATTGTGGCATCCAATATCTGTTTAAGAACTCCTCTTCCGGATTCTCAGACCATGGCCTGTGGATGTGGAATCAACATAATATCCATGTTTACAAACTATTAATATATAAAACTAAGATAATGTAGTACAAAAAGAAATATATATCGCTAAAACTAATTTATTTCACAGGTGAGGTGAGATTGTTTTTCAAAGAGGAATACTGAAATAAGAGAGGGCCTTCGTTTTATTCCGGACCCTCTTGATTAATAATCTGGGAACCAAACGTATAACTAACTTCAAATTATTCAGCTATCCAGGCTTATAAAGCATATATATGTTAGTCAAAAGTGGCTGCCACCAACCTTCTTCACCAACCACCTCACACCAACCACCTCTCACCTACCACCTCCAAATCTTCCTATAAATAGAGAGCTCTTCTGCAGCATCCAACACAACAACACCAAAACAACAATCTAACTTTCAGCTAGAGAGAGAGAGAGAAAGAGAGAGAGAGAAAATTCTTGTGAGAGAAAACTTCAGTGTGGAAGTTATACACGAGTGATAAAAGAGAGTTGAGAGATAGCCTCTGCGTAGGCAGATACAAAATACAGTGTGGTATTTTTGTTGTACTCCTCCTTTTGAGATTCTCTAATATATTGGTGTGGGTCCGTGGACGTAGGCAGTTTGGCCGAACCACGTTAAAAATATCGGTGTCATTTTTCTTCTCGTTTCATATCGGTCGATATCCACAATATTGAGTCACACTTGATCCCGGGCGGAATTAGTTGTGTCTAATTTCCTAACAACTGGTATCAGAGCCACGTTGGTGGCGAAAATTTTTTTTCTTGCGCAGGTACTATTCACGTGAATAGTGAATTCGTGAATAGTGAATTTTGCGAACAGTGTTTCGTGCGCAACGGTAATTATTCTTTTAAAATTCTTAGTATGCTCTGTGGTTGCAGTGTAAACTGAACCTCCACATCAGAAACGAATTTTTTGAGAAAATTATCGTGTTTTTTGATCGAGTGGGAGCAATGTCGACAGACGATAAAATTTCCAAAATGGAGAAATTCAATGGTGTGAATTTTGGATTTTGGAAAATGCAAATGGAGGATTACTTGTACCAGAAGGACCTGTATAAGCCCTTGAAGGAAAAGCCAGTGGATATGAAGGACGACGAGTGGGAGGTGCTTGATCGAAAAGCACTCGGCGCAATCAGACTGACCTTATCAAAGTCAGTCGCCTTCAACATAAAGCATGAGAAGACAACAGCGTCTCTCATGAAAGCTTTATCCAGCATGTACGAGCAGCCGTCTGCAGCAAATAAAGTTCATTTGATCAAGAAATTGTTCAATATGAAAATGACGGAGAGCGGAAGATTTGGAGAACATTTGAACGAGTTCAACGAAGTGACGGACCAACTTACCACGGTGGACATCGAATTCGATGATGAGGTCCGGGCTTTGTTAATTCTTGGGCAGTTACCTGAGAGCTGGAATGGCACAGTCACGGCCATTAGCAGCTCTGCCGGTAAGTCCAAAATGAAGTTCGATGATGTCGTGAGCATGATCTTAACCGAGGAGATCCGGAGGCAGTCAGATGTAGTCTCCACTTCAGGTGCCGCTTTAAATGCAGAAAGCAGAGGCAGAAACTCAAACAGAAGTCAAGGGCGTGGACGGAGCAAGTCAAGGAATGGCAGGCAGAGCTCCAGGATCCACAAGAATTCCAACAAATCAAAGTCTGTTGAATGTTGGAACTGTGGTCAGATCGGACACTACAGAACGCAGTGTAAAGTACCTTCAAAAGGAAACGAGACAAAGACCGAAGCCAATGTTGTGGCTGAAGAAGAAGGCGATGCCTTGATATGTTCCATGGAGAAAAGGGCCGAGTATTGGGTCATAGACTCTGGAGCATCTTTCCATGCCACCTCGAATCGAAATTCCTTCATAAATTACATGTCGGGAAATTTCAGAGAAGTATATCTCGGAGATGATCACCCATGCAGCGTGGTGGGCATAGGAGAAGTACAGATCAAACTCAATGGATCTGTATGGAAATTGAAGGACGTGAGACACATTCCAGAGTTGAGGAAGAACTTGATCTCCGTCAAGCAATTGTCAAGAGAAGGATGTGATACACACTTCTCTGGTGATTATTGGAAAATCACTAAGGGCGCAATGATTCTTGCACGTGGCAAGGATACTGGAAGCCTATACACAACGATGAATGCGTGTGTGACAATTGCAGTTGCTGATAGCAAGAAGAATGCAAATCTGTGGCACCAAAGACTTGGGCACATGAGCCAGAAAGGGCTCAAGTATATGCATTCGAAAGGGAAACTACCAGAGCTTCAGTCTGTTGATATAGACTTTTGCGAAAGTTGTATCTTCGGGAAGCAGAAGAGGGTGAGTTTCAATACCAGTGGTAGAACTCCGA
This sequence comes from Salvia miltiorrhiza, assembly GCF_028751815.1. Classification (NCBI taxonomy): domain Eukaryota; kingdom Viridiplantae; phylum Streptophyta; class Magnoliopsida; order Lamiales; family Lamiaceae; genus Salvia; species Salvia miltiorrhiza. Next base: position 55,736,109 of record NC_080388.1, read on the forward strand.
AGCAAGTAAAGCTTGAGTTAGTCCACACAGATGTTTGGGGCCCAGCAGCAGTTTCATCCATTGGCGGAAAGTCTTACTTTGTGACTTTCATCGATGACCACTCGAGAAAGGTGTGGGTTTACTTCTTGAGACACAAGTCAGAGGTGTTTGAGGCGTTCAAGAAGTGGAAGGCCATGGTGGAGAATGAAACTGGCTTACGGATAAAGAAGTTGAGATCCGATAATGGTGGAGAATACGAAGATATGGCGTTCAAGAAATTTTGTTACCAGGACGGCATCAAGTTAGAAAGGACGTTGCCAGGGACACCACAACAAAATGGAGTTGCAGAACGCATGAACCGGACGTTGACAGAAAGAGCTAGAAGCATGAGGATACATGCAGGACTGCCAACACAATTTTGGGCAGAAGCTGTCAACACAGCGGCATATCTCGTTAACCATGAGCCATCTGTACCATTGGAGTACAGAATACCTGAGGAAGTTTGGAGCGGCAAAGAAATTAAACTTTCTCACTTGAAAGTATTTGGTTGTGTCGCGTATGTACACATTAGTGATAATGCCAGGAGTAAGCTCGACTCCAAATCACTAAAATGTACTTTCATTGGATATGGTGGAGATTAGTTCGGGTACCGTTTTTGGGATCACAAAAACAGGAAGGTCATTCGAAGCAGGAATGTCATATTCAATGAAAATGTGATGTACAAGGACAGGAATGCAGTGCAGTCCACCGACACAACAAGTGACGATCCAACATACGTTGATCCAGATGATACTGCAGAGTGCAGTACATCAAAGCAAACAGATGAAGGTTTGCAGACGGAGGAGCCCAACTCTGAGGCTGATCCACCACAGTCTCCAGTTCCAGCTCCAACTCCTATACCCAGGAGGTCATCTCGACCTCATGTTCCAAACAGGAAGTACATGAATCAAATGTTACTGACCGATGCTGGTGAACCTGAATTCTATGAAGAAGCATGTCAAGTCGGAGATTCTGTCAAGTGGGAGCTTGCAATGAAAGAAGAGATAAAATCTCTTATCTCTAATATGACGTGGGAACTAGTTGAGTTGCCCAAAGGAAAGAAAGCTCTACACAACAAATGGGTGTACAGAATCAAAGAAGAGCATGATGGTTCAAAGCGATATAAGGCAAGATTGGTAGTCAAAGGTTTCCAACAGGAAGAAGGAATTGACTACACAGATATCTTTGCTCCGGTTGTAAAGTTGACAACAATCCGATCGGTCCTGAGTATTGTTGCAACGGAGGACTTGCATCTAGAGCAGTTAGATGTGAAAACTGCTTTCCTCAATGGTGACTTAGAGGAGGAAATATACATGCAACAACCAGATGGATTCTCTGTCAAAGGAAAGGAGAAGCTGGTGTGCAAGTTGAAAAAGAGCCTGTATGGCTTGAAGCAAGCTCCGAAGCAATGGTACAAGAAGTTTGATGGATTCATGCAGAAAAATGGCTACATGAAGTGCAATGCTGACCATTGTTGTTACTTCAAGAGGTTCGAGTCCAGCTATATCATCTTGCTACTTTATGTTGATGACATGTTAGTAGCCGGCTCAGACTTGAACGAAATCAAGAAGTTGAAAAGGCAGCTTTCAGCGGAGTTCGAGATGAAGGACTTAGGAGAAGCAAAGCAAATTCTCGGGATGAGAATTTACAGAGACAAGCAAAAAGGTGTTTTGCAGTTGTCTCAAGCCAACTACGTCAATCGAATCTTGCAAAGATTCAACATGAGCAGTGCTAAACCGGTTAGCTCATCATTAGCTAACCATTTCCGCCTATCCAAAGAGCACTCTCCAAAGACTAAGGAGGAAAGAGACTTCATGGCTAAAATTCCTTACGCCTCAGCCATTGGAAGTCTGATGTATGCCATGGTCTGTACTAGACCAGATATCGCTCATGCAGTGGGAGTTGTGAGCAGATTTATGGCAAATCCAGGAAAGCAGCATTGGGAAGCAGTAAAGTGGATATTGAGATATCTACGTGGATCTACTGATAGATGCTTGTGTTTTCGACGAGGTGATGTAGCACTACAAGGTTTTGTAGATGCAGATTTTGCCGGTGAGGTAGATCGCAGGAGAAGCACTACCGGTTATGTCTTTACTGTTGGCACGACTGCTGTTAGTTGGATCTCGCAGATACAAAAGATTGTTGCTTTATCCACTACAGAAGCAGAGTACGTGGCAATCACCGAAGCTAGCAAAGAAATGATCTGGTTACAAGGGTTGTTGGCAGAATTGGGTTTTGATCAGACGAAGAATGTCTTGCACAGCGATAGTCAGAGTGCGATACATCTGGCAAAGAATTCAGCATTTCATTCTAGAACAAAGCATATTGGACTTCGTTATCATTTCATCAGATCTCTGTTGGAGGATGAGGTGTTAATACTTGAAAAGATCCAAGGAGCTCAAAATCCAGCCGACATGCTTACAAAGGCAGTAACCATTGATAAATTGAAGTTGTGCTCAGCTTCAATTGGTTTGCTAGAATGACAAAGACAGAAAGGCTGCTGCGTTGATCGAGGTGTGAAGACAGATTGAAATCAGTCTTCAAGTGGGAGATTGTTAGTCAAAAGTGGCTGCCACCAACCTTCTTCACCAACCACCTCACACCAACCACCTCTCACCTACCACCTCCAAATCTTCCTATAAATAGAGAGCTCTTCTGCAGCATCCAACACAACAACACCAAAACAACAATCTAACTTTCAGCTAGAGAGAGAGAGAGAAAGAGAGAGAGAGAGAGAAAATTCTTGTGAGAGAAAACTTCAGTGTGGAAGTTATACACGAGTGATAAAAGAGAGTTGAGAGATAGCCTCTGCGTAGGCAGATACAAAATACAGTGTGGTATTTTTGTTGTACTCCTCCTTTTGAGATTCTCTAATATATTGGTGTGGGTCCGTGGACGTAGGCAGTTTGGCCGAACCACGTTAAAAATATCGGTGTCATTTTTTCTTCTCGTTTCATATCGGTCGATATCCACAATATTGAGTCACACTTGATCCCGGGCGGAATTAGTTGTGTCTAATTTCCTAACAATATATATGCCAAACATATACTAAATTTTTATATATGCATGCGTAATAATATTGTTATTTAGTAGCTTGCATGCTCAAACTTGATGCAACTTCCTGTAAGAAAGCAATTCATCAAAATTTCCACATATATTGCACGTATATTCTCAAACTTATGCCTTTTATATATTAATGGTTTAGAAAAAAAAAATCTTACTAACTTATATTCCCTCCATCCTAGAATCTCTAATACATCCTAGAATCTCTAATACAAGTTTTAATAAATCTTAAGTGAGTGTATTGTGAGAAAAGATAAAAAAATAAAAGATTTGTGATGGGTCTGAGCCATGTTATATAAAGTTGTGAATAAGTTGAAAATGTGAAGATAAAAAGAAAGGCATTTATGTTAGAATAATGTTAAAAAATATATAGAGTGTGCGTATTTTTATGGGACATATCGAAATGACAAAAATTGCATACTATTTCAGAACGGAGGGAGTATTATTTTGTCCAATTACCACGTCAAAGATATGAAAATCTGTTGTTTTGAGTGTGGATATATATGTACGTGAGTTGTAAAAAACAAAAATCACTTTGCCAAATTATCATGAAATATTAATTTATGAAAATTAGAAGAAGAGAGAATTAATGAATAATGTATTAATACTTACTGTATTACTTTGTGATAACCAAAAATGAGTCTGGTGAGGAGATGATAAGCCGTGCCATTTTTGACCTTGGTATAAATTGTGCTATTTTGGATGTCAGAAGAGTCCAAGAAATTTGTCTCAAGAGAAGAAATAAAAGGTGTGCCGCCATTCTCCCTTCTTCTCAAACACACTGAGATATTATCCTTTTTGGGCATATACATAAGCTCATGAAATATAGGCCCATTGCTCGCAGATGAGTTAACCACTGCCCACAGCTGGCCGCCGAGTAAGAGATCAAACACCGGCGGCTGCGATTTCCCGTCGTAATTTGCATAGTTAAATCCGGCACGAAACATAAGTTTTGCTCTAGTAGGTAATGACAAAGCGTAGCAGTTGAGCTCATGTTTGGGGAAATATCTTAATGTAGTCATGAATAGGGGGATGTTGGAGGAGTTGATCACTTGCTTTCTTTTACCAGAATCTATGATCAAGCTATCCGGGAACCATATTTCTTCATTGTAATGTACACTAGATGTACCATTTAATCCACAATCGATTACTGCAAAACAAATTTCGAGGATTCAATTTAGTTCAATCATATCCGTCCGTCTCAATTATATAGGCTCTTTTTTTTTTTTTTTTACCAGCTGGTATTTCAAATATATAGGTCGATTTTCACAAAAAGTAGTACTCCATGTTCTAAGACTCTTTGATTGGCTCTAGCATTGATTCTTCGTCAAATAAAAAATATAAAGAGATTAAGAAATTTGCTTGTTAATTTTCTTTTTTACTGATTTTCTTAATCCTTATGCAAATTTTGAATTTTGAGTATGGTTGGTTGGTTTTGTGCTATTTCTAGAGAAATATTCCAGGCATTGTTAATTACAAGGGTTATTCTTAAATTTTTAATTTGAATTTAAAAGTATTTAATTTTCATTGTTCACGTAATAGCTCGAGTCACAATTTTTGTGCAATTTAAGAGAGTTTTTCTTGATTTTTCAGGATTTAAAAATACATTTCGGATTGTTTATAGGCATTTTATTGGTTTTGATGGTTGTTTCTTGAATACACGTCAACTTATGTTGCTTGGAAATATTGACGTTGTACGTACAACGAAGATAAATGCAAGCTATTTATAATATTTTAAATTACAATTAAAAGGTAACCATAAGATGAAAGTTGAAGCTACAATTTAAGAATCTTTGGAATATCTATATAATTTTGTATATTGCCATACACTCACGTGTATATAAATAGGAATTCTATAATATTATTACGAGGGGTTAAGCGTGATAATACTATCCTGAGAAAATGATTGGTATAATAGGTTTTTTTTTCGCTCTAGAAAATACAAGATAAAGAAAAATGGAAACAATTAAAATTAGACTTGTAAGTTCTGAATGAAAGGAACAAACTTACATGGATATATCTCACCCGCTTCCGCTTGACACGCCCATACGAGAAGTAGTACAACTGCCAATTTCTCCATTTCTAATAGTATTAAGTTTTATGGCTTCTCAAACTCCAAAAATAATGAGCTCTATGTATAAGAACAATGGGTTACAAATTAAACATGATAATCTCTATGCTTGCGCTATTTTATTTTTATTTTTTCCGCATATTCCTGGCGAACTAATTAAATGCTAATCCAAAGTCCAAACTCGTGGATATTTGTTCCAACGTTAGGGGGAAAACAAGGGCCTAGTTAAAAATTCCAATCATCATATCAACGAAAGTAGAGAAAAACAAAATATAGTGACAATGTAGTTACAAGAACAAGGCAGCATTAACAACTGCCATTCGAGTTTTGAGTGGCACCATAACAAATACTCCATCCGTTCGTTAAGAGTATGTCACAATTACCATTTTGAACGTCCGTAAAGAGTATGTCACTTTCCTTTTTAAGATATGGTCTCATATCTTTTTCTTATCATTTTTCCATTATTTACAAAAAAAAAAAAATACCTCTTATTTAATTTCAACCACTCATTTCAAACAATAGTAGGACTCTTTTTCCTCTACATAAAAATCACCAATAATTTTATTAAATCTCGTGTCCAGCCAAAGTGACATACTCTTGGCGGACGGAGGGAGTATAATCAATGGGCTCAATAAAAAGTTAAATATTTTGATATAAGCAACTGTGATCATTAGAGCATCCACATTGGAGAGCCAGTATGAGCTTTTAAAAGTGGTCCCACTATTTAAGAGCTCACCCTCTACATTGCAAGAGCCAACACCTTGACTCTTAAACTTTGTTTTTATTTTATTTTTAATGTTGTTTTCAATTACTTTTAACATTATATTTAACAACATTAGTTTTATTAAAATAAAAATTAAACATTACATTAATTTTAAAACGACTGAAATCATTAGAGCATCCACATTGAAAAGCCACTCTGAGCTCTTAAAAGTGGTCCCACCATTTAAGAGTTCACCCTCCACATTGCAAGAATCAACACCTTGACTCTTAAACTTTGTTTTTATTTTATTTTTATTTTTAATGTTGTTTTCAGTTAATTTTAATATTATATTTAACAACATTAATTTTATTAGAATAAAAATTAAACATTACATTAATTTAAAAGAAAAACACAATAATTGAAAAAATATTACAATAACTTGAAAAAATAAAAGAAGAAAATAGAAAACAAATAAAAAAGTGGGAATAGCCATTGAACGGCTGAAATCAGATTTGAGTAAATAAAAAATCACCAAACAGAGAAGAAGAGAGCCGTTCACTTTTTTTTTCTTTCTTTCTAATGCAGCAAATTCTCTTATCGGTCGTGCTAATCACACGCCCAATCCTTTGGATGTCTGCATTGGGAGCGGAGGCCCAAGTCGGGTGCAGCATTGCTGGGGGTTTTCGCGAGCCCAGTGCGCGCCGGCTCCCCCACTATGGATGATCTTATATTGTAATAGCAAATCACAGCCATAAAAAGAAAAAATTTAAACGCTGAGTTTTTAATAAAACTTTTGAAAGACATTTCTGTACACAACATTATAATTTTTACTTTTTTTAGGAAGGTACACAGCATTATTTATTGAAGTGCAGTAAACACACATATTAAGGTTTTCAAACTTGTAGAAGTTATCTAGAATACACTCATGTAGTTTGTCCTTTAAAGAAATCCCCAAATCAGTAATCGACAATCAAGTTGACCTATCTGTGTATGTACAAAATATATACACATCTCACGCAGCACAATTCAAATACTACAGCTAATGCAGAACTCTTCCTAGAGCATGTCTAGCTAAAGCTGAGAGTGCCTTCAAATCTTTGTGCAGTTCAATTAGAAACAAGGGCTTGTATACATACATTATAGCAGCAACGTTGATCATGATGGACGAAAGGTAACAGAACCAGGAGCCTTCGTTAATACCCCCGCCATCAGACATGTAGAAACAGTTATAGTTGATACGAGTAACTAGAGCCGCCAAATGAGGGAACTGCCCCACATTGAGCTTCACAGAGAGAATCTGAAATGCCAAATAGATAATTAAGACAGCCAAACCATATTTGTCGTATAAAACGAATGTCCTTATTCTTGTGGTTTCTACTGGATGAGATTTAAGGTGATATATTCTTGGTCACATGAAGCATGCTAGAAGCTACTACTTCTCTTTACTCATAGTTAATTGGTCATTCATAATTGTCATTACTGATACACCTACAAGTGCTTTAAACCAGCTACCAGGATACCAAAATGAAAAAGGAGAGAAGCCATAGAGATACCTTGGCAGATGTTCCCGCAACAAACGTAATAAAAAAAGGTAATAAGAAAACAAAGGCTCTATTTAGTTTCCCTCAGTAGGGGAAAAAGAAAATGTAAAATTGGAAAACAAATAGGGCCCACAACTTAGAGACCCAAGGGAGAGCAAAGTGATTGGTGTAAGGAGAAATTCTATGAATTCAAGATAAAGATAGATTCAAAAGAGATCAAATATGAAATTGTTTTAGGGTTAATTGCAAGAGGATTCACGAAGATATAGTCACTATGGCAATTTAATCATATCCTTTTTAATTTCAGTTATTTAAGTAATAGACTTTCACTTTTTTGTAAAAAAATTCACAACTTTAGTTTCAGTAAAACTAAATCAAAGTTAAGCCTAACTCTTTTTTTTTTTTTTGAGTTAATTTCAGTTGAATTTGCAAATTTAGGGGTTCAGAAACAGATAGCAATAAACTGAAAGTTGTCTATTGACATTGCTAAATTTAAAAAGGTATTATTTAATTGCAAAAACAATTAAAGGTCGTGAATTGTTTTGCAAAATCAATTAAGATTCTATAACTTTTGGAAAGAAGCTGGATTCAGCACATAGGTGGAAATAAAGAAGGATGAAAAAGTCTGAATAAAACTTAAAAAAAAAAAGGTTCATGAGAGAGGAATACCCTGAGAAGGAACGCCATGCAGTCATCAAACTGTTTCTCTATTCTCTCCACTTCCTTCTCACATCTTGCTTTTATGGCAGAAACTGCTCCGATGCTGCTTATAGTTTGCTGTACAGAATAGAAATCCAGCGCTAGCCCAAGGATACTGTTTATACGGCTAGCAATCAATCCCCACTGTGAGTAACAGGGACTCTCATCAAATGCTCACAATTTTCACGTTGGTTCTATGAAGTACATGAATAATTGCAAATACTGAAAGAGAAAACGGCAAGGACAAACCAGCTTGTCTGGAACCACAAAACATTGTCTCTGAATCGACAACAAGTAGGCCTCATGTACTTCAATTACTTCATCCAGAGTTCCAGCTGCTGCCACACCCTCACAAAGTTCACGCCATGCATTATGATATACCTGTTCATCATATCCAGGTTACAGTCTAGAAGGAGCATACCTACAAACACTTCTTATTCACAGTGGTTAACCATATAATGAAAATATCAAATTTAACCAGAAATGAGCCACGAGTTTCAAGATAAAGCCCCCAACTGATGCTAACCAAAACCCAAAGCAGATAATGATGATGGACTTAACTAACAGGAAAAAGCTCTACTACAGAGAACTACTAGTCAATGACTACCTACGGTAATTGTGCGTATTCAATAAAAATATAAAATCATCCATAAAAACATACTTAAATTAAGCCTCTAATTTATCCATTTTTTTATTGTAGTTGCACTTTAAATGTGTCTACAACTGCTTTCCCTCCTAATGAGGATATAGTCCAGAGAGAGAACATTAAATTAAGGTGAAGAGAAGCATTGGGGAAGAGGCAGAAGAAGATTGAGAAATTTCATTCTAAATAGCCAACTCCTTGGCCTCTTCTTCTTTGCAAGGCAGTCAATTCATAAACTGAATTGCACAGCATAATTCCTCCCTAATTTATTATCTATTTGTATAAAATAATCTTCAAATAAGGTCTTCAATGATCTTAAATTTAATCCAATGCAATGATTGAACACAAAGAGATCTTCAAATAAGGTCTTCAATGATCTTAAATAAGGTCTTCAATGATCATAAATTTATTCCTCCCTAATTATCTCTTTTTATCCTGATCTGCATCAGCCACCTTGTCGATAAAGAAAACGATACTCCATATAGGAATGCTGGAAGTAGGAACTTAAGAGTGGGATTTTGTTGAAGAACTCATCTTTGATTTTCCATGTATCATGACTTGATGAACAAAGAAGTGAAAAATTCCTCCAGTCAAAGAAGTCACATACTCTTATCAGGAAGAATATCATCTATCACATCACATGTCCAGATGGAGCTCTAAGGTTGGTGAATATAGAGGAAACCAAAACTAGAGGTTTGTGTGTGCCTTGAAGGCAAATAAAATTGACTCACTAAACATAGGGACCAATGATATATATTTGGAAGCAATCCAAGTTCATATGCATCAAATTTAATCCTATTAAAGAGAGAAAAAGGCTAGTGACTCAGACATGGCATCTTTAGATCTCAGGGGAAATGCAGACCATGAGATAGTTGTCAACTTCGACTTAATTATTTCAATGATATGTCTCAGTAGAAAGTTCATAAAACTCAAAGCAACTACAGTTGATATCTCTCACAAAAGTTACCAGTTCATGGTCTAACATAATATTTACCATACAAGCCTTATAGTTAATAAGGAAAACCTCAGTACCTAGTTATTCAATAAAGCACAACAAGATTTTAAATAAAAGTTTTCATGTTTCAGCAGTTAGGAACCACATTACTCTGTCCATAACATATTGATGAAAGGCATCTACAAAATGAAGCAGTTTGTGCTCTAGCAACCAGTGGCGCTTGTGTTTCCTTCTTGCAGTGCCTCTATCCTGAAAGATTCAAAGTTAAAATATGAAGATTCAAAACAGTGTCATTAGAGGCAAACAATGAATGTGCAACTTAACAGATCAACTTTGTTTGCTGGAATAGTTCTAGAATGAATGTCAGCCACTTTAGACAAAATAAAGGCTGCTAATTGGCAAGACATACCTTCCACATCCACTTCCGAGCTTTATCAAGCACAAATTTTGCACGTTTAACTTTCAATAAGAAATTCATAACCTGCAGCAAAATACAGTGATGATATAATCAAATATCACAAACATGAGCTATTCCTATCAACATGTCGGAATGTACCTGATTGTACTTTTTCATTGCTTCCAGGTTTGCTATTAGTTCAAGTGGCCAAGAGACCTATTGTATTGACACAAAAGAAATTTCAGTTCAAATTGTAGCTACACCACTAAATCAAAGCTGAACAAGAGAGAAACATGTTTGAAAGTACATGCCTTATATGTGAACTTCAGAGAGTCGAGGACATCCATGCCAGAGCTCTGTCCTCCACCTTTGCGAGGCGTTGAGACAGAAATAGATGGGTTGCTTTGTTCGTCTTCACCGAGATTTTTGCCTACTGATACCACTAATGAATCAGGCGTACTCAGCAGCACATTATCAGAAGAATTCCTAATTGACTCCTGAAGTAAAGTAAAATCTGGTATTAAAACACTTCTGACTGATATTCAGAAACAAATGAAGGAAAATACTACTCATAAGACTTCCAGAGCAGAAGTTAATAAAATGCTACTCATGCTTCAATAAATTATACACATGAGCATTTCAGTGTCTCTAGACAAATACAGTTACCACAATTTGGTCACTGTGCTATGTAGTGATCTTTTCATTTCCGAAATTATCTAACTTGAGTCTGCAAATGCTATAGTTTGCATGACACAGAATTATTCTCCAAAGGTATTGTTGTTTTTGGTTGTCAAAAACACTATATGGGGCGTAATCTAAGATGGAGAGCTATATTGAATACCATTAAATATTGGAATTAACAAAGTTCGGGAAACAAGTCCAAGAAAAACAATTGAGTTTTGAAACACTTACGACAGCAAAATAAATTGTGTTTTAGAACATATTGTATACTCAAAAGTAGGTTCAATTAAGTCATGGATGAATGTTAGTTATGAGCATAATTATCCATTTGATGATCACAGATTGGATCTTATTTAATAATTGCCAGAATACTACAGTTTTGAGCCCAGACACTAAACCTGCAATATTGTGTTCAACTCAAAATCATCATCCAAAGGTTCTCCTTTGTCTAGCTTATTGAAGATAACTGACAAGAAGTATTGAAGCAGATCACCTGTAAATTGCAAGATTCCAGCCCAGCTGTTAATACATGTATAATATGTTGATGTACGAATATTTGGAACAGTAAGACCTTGTTACCTGATCCTAATAAATATATGGCGCGTAGAAAACCCAACTCATCTAGCAATCTCCAGTCATTCAGTAACTTTGACAACATAGTCCTCCCAATATAATCAGCCTGCATATTGAATCTAAAAGCTGAAGTAGCATACATCAATAGTATTATAATTGTAAAGTAGGTAATAATTATCATGAACCTGTTTCTTTATATAGAAGATAAGGCATTCTTGAATAATCACCGCAGGAAGAGGAGTTGTTTTAGGCTCAATATTCTTGATCCAGGTAAGGATTCTTGATGGAAGAGTGCAATTGTTCTGAAAAGGTAAAACCTCTGACATCTGAAGATCCTCCTATGACATAAAACAAAGTAGTAAATGTTAGACAAAATTAAGATTAGCTACGATCTTACTTAAATAATGCAAATACAGGATACAATACCTGGAAAAATGGAAGAAGAGTGGGAAAGGGAAGTAAAACTTCAAGTAATTTTGTATCTTCCAGGAATCTCGTATCTTGTAACTCACCAAACTGAAAAGTATTTTCCATGTTCTGGAATGTCAAAGCGCCTTCACTGTTATTACTGAATATAGCCTGCCTTAGTGATTCATCATTTAGGGGGGGAAGATGAAAGGCCTGAGAAATATTCAATGAGCCCCAAGCATCCTTATTCTCATGAAGAATCTCAAGACAAACAGTAATAGCAGGGTTTTGGGAACAATATAATTGAGAAAGTATGTCCATTTTATTTGTATGAGCTCCCAATGCATTCAGATTGTGGTAATTAATTGCACCTGTCCTTGAAGACGTTGCCAAACAAACATTTCTTTTCTGGGCTAATGTATCATCCAATAACTTCTGCCAGAATTCTTTTGGCTGAGTCTTTGCTGCTGAAATCCTATCAATCTCATCTGGCTCCCCACTGTTTCCAACAGATCCAACTAAGTGTTTGTCATCTTGCCATAAATGCTTAGCAATGTGATCACCATGACCAACAAGAGCTATTAGTGACAGGCAAAAGACTTCTGACAAAGTCAACCCAGCTATGCTATACACACTTTTAAGATCATCGCCAGAAGATGCTGAAAGAGACGCCATAGGAGCATGTCGGATCAGCTGCAATGATTTACCTGCAGAAATGATAGCTTTTGCAATGTCTTTGATGAATGATGGGCAAGCTTGAAAGTCACTATTGGTATCTTCTTTTCCTGCAGCCACACTTGACATAGATACAGATGCTCTGCCAGTCATATCTTCTTTCGATTTAGATGAAGGATGAAAATCTGGAGCTAAATCTGCAAACTTTAACTTTCCTGACATAGATGATCTCTGCACATAGCTTTTCTCCCAAAACTCAGCCTCCTCTATAGCAATTTTTTTATTTGCAACAAAAAAAATCTGCAAAAAGCACACAGCACCAGCAAAGGAATTGCACTCATATAAAACATTCATAAAGAATGGTGAACAATACATTATCAATAACAAGACATGCTTCCGAACTAATGTCTACATCAAGTTTATATCACAAATGACAGAAAACTATATTGACGTTTTAGGATCTATAAACAAAAGATGAAGACAAACAATGACATTGAGGAAATCAAACAGGACAGAAACATCAACAAAGGATGTCCAGTTACAGACTTTTAAAGAGAAGCTTAGGAAAATGGAAAATCACAGATAATGCTAGTGATCTAACAGCTTTTGCCTCCAGAAGGTAAAAAGATGGAGGCTAACATGCATGTATATGAAGAGAGAGATTGAGCAACAAGGAACAAGAAGGAGACATTTAGTCTTATCGGGATTGTGTAAAGTAAAGCTTTTTATTTCCTCAATCTATCTCAGAACTTGAAACAAACAAAAATACTAGATTTGAAATGTAAAATTATTCATCAAAGAACAATAGGAAATAGTATTATCAGCAAGCTGCAATATCAATACACATGAGGACTTTGTTTGGACCTAATCTAGCAGGTAAAGTGACCAAACAGTTGACTGCACCCAGTCCAAATATCAAATTTAAAAAATATCACGCATTTCACAGTTGCAGTGGGTAATTCTCTGGACTTGAGAACATCCGTTTCCCATATTTCTTCAAGCAAAACTATAGGTTTATCATCAGGTTTTCTTCTCCCTCAATGAATACTTGATTCCATCTTTATTTTATTTTATGTTGGAAGCATATAACAAGAACCTATCTATCAATGAAAGTAATTTGACCAATGGCATTCTACTATTTTAACAAGGGTAAAAAATGAATATATGATTCCCTTGTAGCTAAAAAAAGAGTATCAGAATGCTTAACACTCAGTTAAATAAACACCAGAGAAATATCCCACCTTAGTGAAAGCAAGCAAATAGCAGAAACAGATGAGAGATAAAACTCAGAAGGCAAGGGACAGCAGCTGCATCCATTATGTGGAAATGGATTTTAGTTGGGGAGGTGAAAGATCTTTAACATCTAGAATAAACTCTTGATACTAAAAGGGTAAATAATGACGAATACAGCAATGAATACAAACAATATACATGATTATGTATACAAAACAAAGTCAGATAAACTGTTTTCATACTCTGGAAATTCCATCCGTTGAGAACTAAACATGTTTAAAAGGTACAGATTTCTGTTACTGGGAAACTTATTTAAAACTTTTTGCGATATAAAATGTTCTTTTATAATTTGATTTTAAAACCAAACACTTGTATCCAAATTTCATGTTAGGAAATACTCTCAAGAGCAATGAATTAGTCTCAATTGAAAGCAGAATAGGCAAAATCTGACTTCAAAACATCATCAATAATTCAATATACACCTACATAAAAATGTTAAAAAGGAAATACCTCATCAAAAGGATCATCAAGAGTTCCTTGGAAAAGCCAAGAATCAAGGGTCTCAATATATGGCAGCAAACTTCCTACGAATATATAAAGCAGCATCCGGTATGCATCATCCTGTAACCAGCATATTTTTTTGATCAAATCTCAATAGTTAAGACGTGCATTTCACAAGTATGAAATCTCACTAGCAAAGTTATCTGATAACCTCTCCTCCTTGCACAAGACAAGCTCCACTGAGCTTCCCATAAAGATGGTTTAAAATGTGTACAGCAATATCTGCTGCCGGGACAGAGGGATCAAGCTCCAAAAAGGATTGTGGGATGGTCCCATGCACTATTTGAAACAAATATTCCGCTCCTGAGCACAGACTGCATCACAGAAACAGTTAGCAACCATGATAGGAAGCTAAAAATGGTAGGGAGGCTCTTAGACAAGCTCATCAAAAAAAGGCCAGTGAAATGAAATTAGAAGTTAAGATACAAGTACAACAGCTTGAATGTTAGCTATGCACACGATTAGAACAGAAATGGAATGGAGCAAGAACGTCTGTTGAATATAACAATGTTTTCAAAAAAAATTCTAAGCTTGTTCTGAACAAATAATTTAAGTGACTCGCAGTAAAACCGGAAAAGAGAAACATTGAGTGCTGTTCTTTGATTGGATTTTGACAATATGCATTTTCTTTGTTTCTATGAGAGTATGAATCAAGGCGAATGATGGTTTGAATACCCACCATTACTGGCCTTTCATATACCAATAACGAGAAGATGCACCATAATTCAGCTTCTAACATATCAACAGAAAATCTCAAGTGCGTGACTGCCATTTGATTGCCAGCACAAGATTTTCATTTTCATTTCCAGAAAGCAATATGATATACAATATTCCAGCTCCAAAATCAAGTAATATGCAAACAAACCTTGATAAAGAACTTGACAGCCCCAAGATAGACACAGCAGTATTAACATTTGGGCTGTTTATTTTCACCTCTTCTTGCAAAGCAATGTCACGTATCCTCTGCAACAGAAAGGGCTTAATTGAATTAAAGCACGAAGAAAATAGAATGTAGAGGTCACTAAACTAGAAAACAACGTAAAAATTGATATAGAAAACTCATATCAATTTGACATACTCTAAGCCAAGTGCTAACAGAGCAAGAGAATGCTCTCAAAGTTGGTGGAGTGAAGCTCTTAGTTTTCTCAACTTTGTTCACCACAATATCAACCAATTTTAAGCATGTTCCAGCATATAAAAACTGTTCAAGAATGTGATACAAACTGGTCTGGGAAAGATGAGTCACATAAATCCCACTTTTGAAGCGAAAAAACAGCCCAGTGTCATCCCAATAGAATAGCGAACTCGATAAACCTTGAAGCATCTGCAATAATCCTCGGACCTAAACCCGGGAAAGAAAATTTCAAACAATGAATTAAAAAAAAGTAATGAGAATAAGTTTTTCCCAAATAAGTGAAGCACATTACCAAGTCGGATTCATTGGTCCTCAAAGAGGCAACAGGAGTTGCAAAATGTATTCCACCACCAGTGAAGGAATTATGGATTGTATTGATTAGATTTGCTGATACTTCCATCTCTGCGCGAACCATGCTAATTAAAGGTCGTGAAGATCAATGGAAAGAAAAGAGAATTTGGTTCGGGCAATTTGTCAAACAGTTGAGTAGCAGTGGCTGAAATGTTGAGCCACGCAATCCCGATAGGAGATCTTTCGGTATCATAGTCTTTGAGGAGCAGGCTAAGCACTATAACAGCATTTTGAGATTCTAGGCAACGTGAGAAAGAGTTTAAGGGGATAGAAGTATGGGAATTTTGTTTTCGTGAAGAAAGCTTGGAATTGAAAAACACTCAGCCTCTCGCTCTCTCTGGGTAGATCTACAGTATCGTTGGTTGAATTTTACTATTTAGTTGGTGGTGCCGGAGATAATGGTTGGGGAACGGCAGCAGTTGTGGTGGTCGGCGGCGGGGGATGCGAGCTCTAGTGGTGGCGCAGTCCTTAAAATTACTCTGAAATTTAGAAATAAATCTATACTATTAGTAAGTTAATATTTTAATTTAAAATTAATTTTAAATAGATTTCAAAATTGAGTATTTATTGTAAATATGTACTCCCTCCGTCTCATTGGCCTTGTTCCATTTGGTTTCGGCACGGTTATTAAGGAGAGTATTAATAGTGGTAAGTGTCTAGATAAAGTAGGAGAGAGAATGTGATAAAGTAGGAGAGAGAAAGTGATAAAGTGATAAAGTAGAAGTGTTATTTATAGAAATTGGACAAGATCAATGGGACAAGCAAAAAAAGAATACGAAACAAGATCAATGGGACGGAGGGAGTATAATATACTCCCTCCGTCCCATTATTCATGGCCTATTTTTCTTTTTGGGCTGTCCCAATATTCATGGCCTCTTTCTTATTTTGAAAATAATAAGGGTGTAATTAACTATACTAATTAACTACACTAATTAATTAAGACTACCTAACCCTAAAAGAAAAAAACGGACGGTTCACTCTCTCTCTCTTGCGCCGCACATTCCCTCTTTTCTCTTTCCTCTGAAACCCTAAATCGCGGCTCTCTCTATCTCTCGATTGCTCATCACTGCTCTCTCTATCTCCCGATTCTCTGCGAATCTCCGCCCCTTTCGCCACCCTTAGATCGGCGAATCTCTGCCACCGCACGCTGCCCTTAGAACGGCGCTTCTCTGCCGCCGTGATGAAGTCCAAGTGGGAGGCTTACCTGAGCGGACAGTACGTGCCGGACAGCGAGGACTCGTGCTTCGATTGGGGATCGCCGCCGGAGGTAGATTTCCCGTTCTCGGCTGAATTTTCAGAAACGACGGAAGACTCTCTCGGCTTCAGTGAGATCGAGAGTCTCTGTGGAGATGGGAGATGTCTTGTTTCACCACGGGCTCCGATCTATCGCCGCCCCCAAAATCCTGTGAGAAAATCGGTCTCTGATATAATTACCCCTGAATCTCCTATTTTGAATGATAGTACTGACTATCCCCTTTGTCAATTACTCTGTGAGGAATCGTGGGATGAAGTTGTGGCCTGGAATGCTACTGTTGGACCGTGTGTGGCTTCTCAGCTGGTGGGTTATACCCCAGTTCAAATGAATATGTTAAAGAACCTATTGCCAGCCTTATTTCGGGTGAGATCTCACCTTTTACTTTGACCTATATTTGCATGTGAATGTACTAAGGGAGATAGGGTTACTTTCGGTTTTGAAGTGATGAAAAACATGCTCACTTAATGGAAAATTGATTCTAACATCTATGATTCTTGCATGAGATGTAATTAGCTGCTCATATTGTGTAGTTGTGGCCCTGTGTGGCATCTGCTTGCTGCCTTGTGTTGCTTATGTTTGCTGCCAGTTGTGCCTTATATTTGTGGCCCTGTGTTGCTTATTGAGTGGCCCTGTGTGGCTTCTGATTGTTGCCTTGCGTTGCTTCTAATTGCTGCCTAGTTGAGCCTTATGTTATGGTCCTGTGTGGCTTCTATTTGTGGCCCTGTGTGGCTTATGCTTGCTGCCGAGTTGTGCCTTATATTATGGCTCTGTGTGGCTTCTGCTTGCTGTCTTGTGTTGCTTCTGCTTTTGTTAAGTTGTGGCCGTGTGTGGCTTCATGTTTGCTGCCTGTGTGGCTACATGTTTGCTGCCCGTGTGTGAATATACATCAATGATTAAACTAGTCCATGTATGAGATGATAAAACAAAATATTCATTCACGTTTGGCCTTAGCAAAAGCATAGAGGTTCACAAAATAACTTCACATACTAGTCTAATCTAGCAAAAGCATAGAGGTTCACAAAAAGCTTCACATACTAGTCTAATATAGCATTGGTGGCTGTTGAATACCTAAGTTATTCATTAGGTATTCAATGCCATCTAATGAGTAGTTTGCTATGCGTAACTTATTCATTAGATGGTACATTCCATCAACAATGCCCTGTTCCATTAGGTAGGAAATGCATTCCGTTACCAACTCGGCTGGAACTTCCAAATTCAATGGAAGTTGATTAGCCCTAATTAGAGCCCCTTTCTTCATGTGAGGAATTTTGTAAGAATTATGGCCCTTTACCTTCATTATCTCCACCATGCATCCTTGTAAGCTTAAGAAGACGTTATTGAGTGTTGTTGGAGATAACTCTTCAAATGATTTCTCAACTGCCTTCACTAATGAATCTACATTGTTGCAAACTGTTTCGTTTTGTAAGCTTTGAATGGCTCTAAACCATCCTAAGTCGTTGATGTTTGTGTCTGGAGAATTTGGAGGCTGATTTACTATCCTTATATCAAACCCATCTGCACTTGCTACCTCTCTAAATTGAGGATCATTGTCTTTGATGTGTGGTCGTGCATTGTCTTGTTGAATAAAGATAACTTTACTAGCAAATGCTGGCCATTTTTGCTTGATGGCTGGTATGATCTGCATTCAAATGATTTCAATGCATTAAGTTATAATTCAGTCACAATAATTTACATAAATCACATGTAATGAATACCTTCCTGAGTATGAAGTCTTTGATTACTTCCTTTGTTATGGACTGAATCGGTTTTTGCTTTTGATTACTTCCTTTGATTACTTTCTTTGTTATGTAAATTTTCAGAGTTCAAACTTTTACTGTCAGCTTTGATAGCTTTTGTAAATTTTCAGATTTCAAACTTCTACTGTCAGCAGCAGCCGATTAAAGGCTTTTATAGAAGCCTTGGGAACATATTAGAGGGAAATTTGAACTTTTAGTAAAAGTGTTATGGAAATTTTGTACTTTGCCGCCACTTTTTATGCTTGTGTCATCATTTCTTTTTCTTAAATTATTCTGCACTGCAGTGTTTCAACATTTAGGAAACAAAAAAAATAAACATGTTTTTTATTTAATTAAATAAATTATTTGATTAATTTATTTATTTATTTATTGCAAGTCAATATTTAATTTAGAGTCAACAATAATTAGTAATATTAACAACATTCTTAAACATGTGGGTCATCCTATTTATCCATCTACTTTAACTTTCCTTAGTTCCCGTGCCGAAAAGAAACAGGCCATGAATAGCGGGACGGAGGGAGTATATATTTCCCAATTTAATTACTTAACCCTAAACCCTAACCCTAGCTTTCTATCTCCTATAAATAGAGGCATTTAGTCCTCACAATGTGACGCTCCTGCAGATTTTTTTTTTTTTATGCTCTCTAAGCTATTATATCTTTTCTTCTACTTTTCTTTCTACTTTCAACACGTTATCATCACGAATGTTCTATTTTCAATATTGATGATCCAAAATTATTGAATTCGGAAAAGAGGTCGCTTCGTGAAGAAAGAAGAACGAAAAGCGCATAATCATTGATTTGTTAGGGCTCCTCAAAATGGTACACGTTAGAAATTGCGTGAGTTGCGTATCTTATTTTGTGCAATACGGTATATTGGTATGCACTTGATCCCAGTCTATTTTAAAATTAGCTATAGTCATTTTTTTTGGTCTTTAAAATTTGCAAACCACTAATTGGTGCTCCATTAATAGATAAATGTGGTTTTAAGAATACTTTGACTTAATCTGAATAGGTATGAATCATATTGAATGTGAGGATGCTTTTTATAGATAATTATATTATGTTAATCATTTTGATTGTGTAGATTTCTATGAATATGTATAGATCAGTTTGAATAATATTAAATGTCACGATTATGAAAATCAAGTTCTAAGAGTTCTCTTGTTGATATTGATTACACATTTTGTTAGTATAGTGTTTATAACTATTAATATATTTTCATAGTTTCCTGAAGAAACATGAATTTATAATTATTAATAATTTATGAGATTATTAAAAATAAATCGTTGAAGTCTTTGATGAAAACACAACGATATTGCTTCATATTTGTTAGTTCCGGAGGGTCTCGAATAGGTGTGTAGAGGGAATACACCTATAGGCTATTTTTACTCTTCAAAAACAGTGGGATCTCAAAATAGAGATCAAAACGAAACTTTACACACAAACTTAGACGCCTGTTAACTGAAAGAAATTTTGACCAAACAGGGTTGACGACTGATACTGAAATACTCTTCAGTAATGAGCTATCAGTTAAGTCACTGGAACTTAACTGATGCACGTTAAGGCTTCAGTCGAGTTTGCTAAAACAGAGATGTTACAAGTCTTCCTGACTATCAGAGGATAGATCAGTCAGACTGATAACATATGCAGCGGAAAATAACTTTGTTTCGAAATAGCCTTTGTTGAGCACGTTGTTAATCTTAAGTTTCTCTTTGCATTTAACTAGTATTCAGTTTATCAATTGAAAGAGCACAAGTAAGAATGTAAAACTGAAATATGTTGTTGGGAACCTTGTGGAATATCCTAACCCTTGTTTTGATGATACCAAAATTCATAGGACTTAAATGTAATAGACTAGAATCGTTTTTGAACTCAAGTGTTAGAGTTCGTTTCTAGTTTAGTTGCGGTGTCAAAGACTGAAGACTGAAGACTGAAGAACGAAGACTGAAGACTGAAGACTGCAGTTACCAACTGAAGTATCAGTTGAAGACTGATTATTTAATGCGCGCCATAGACTGATACTAAAGTCAAGTATCAGTTGAACATTCCTCCTAGGACTGATCTTCCAACGTTCAGAGGAAGCCACGTACGCTCAAGTACAGCCGCATTAAATGCAGAGATATCTCAATATCTTATCTCTGCAGAGGTCATTCCTATCTGGTGGTTACTTTTCAGAGATGTCACATCTCCTGTCCATCAAAGAGAGCCGTTTCCACACAGACAAGGAACCTCGAAGATTGAAGCCTCAGCCCAAATTCGAATTGCTCTCCAACGGAAGAAATCTTGAGGACGATTTACGCCAACGGATCTATTCAAGAGTTCTCCTACAAATAGCGCTCGAGGATCACTTCAACCTTCACCGATTCAACGACATAAGCTGAAGCTCTGCCGAAATAGCTACTCAGCCTAAAGCTTAAACCGCCCAAAGCTTGAATCGAAGAAGAGAATTCCAAAGCCAAAATCAGTCACTGCTGATTACATACATTCTCTTAGACCCTAGGCATATATTCTGTGTACCCAGAAGCCAAAGGTCAAACTTGCTTCAAAGAACTCGTTCTTTGTAAGTATAGTTGGCACTCGTTTAAACCTCTCCCCCATAAGAGTGTTTGAGTGACTCGGAGTTTCAGAAGGTGTTCTGAACTCTGATAGGGAAGTCTGAGCACGAGGTGTGCTTAGCAAGGAAATCCTGCGCGAGCTGTGTAGGTGCTGAAATCCTGCGCGAGGTGTGTAGGTAGGGAAACCCTACGCGAGGTGTGTAGGTGCTGAAGAGAGAGTTTATCTTCAGTTCACGGTTTGTAGTGCACCAGGGAAGCACTTGCGGAGTGAATTGTTGGTCTGATCAACCAGCCGTGGATGTAGGAAAGAGTTTTTCCGAACCACGTAAAAGTCTCTGTGTTATTTACAGCTTTCAGTTTTACATTCATAACTGTGTTATTTCAATTGATAAAACTGAATGCTGACTAACTGAAAAGAGAAACCTTAATCCAACTATCTGCTCCACCGAGGCTATTCGAAACTAAGTTTAATTTCCGCTGCGTATGATATCAATCTGACTCACTATCCTCTGATAGTAAGGAAGAGAGATATCATCTTCATCTTTGCAAACACGACTGAAGCCCTTACGTGGATCAGTTAAGTTCCAATGACTTAACTGATAACTCTTTACTGAAGAGCTTTCAGTATCAGTCGTCAACCCTGTTGGTCAACACTTATTTCGGTTAAACAGGTGTCTTGTTTGCTTGTAAAGTTTCGCTTCTATCTCTGACTGAGATCCCTCTGATTAAGGTTTGTAGATAGTCACAAAAATAGCCTATAGGTGTATTCCCCCCCCCATACACCTATTCGAGACTCCCCGGACCTAACAATTGGTATCAGAGCAGGTTGTTCGCAAGAACTATCTGTCTCTGACTAGTTCTACTTGAACTAGATCCTTATTAAAGGTCTCGAAAAAGTTTTGCTCTTTCTTATTGTTTTGTGCTTGCTACTTGTTTTATCTGCTGTTACCTGTTCTCTCTTTTTTGATGGAGACTAACCACAGCAGATTATCTTCTCTACCTATGTTTTGTATTGAAAAATACGACATATGGAAGTTTCGGCTTGAAAGCTTCCTCATTGCCCAACATTGTAGAATGTGGGAAGTCATCACCAGCGGTCCAATCATTATCACCGAAACTGTAAAAAGGGTTCCTACTGACATCCGTCAGGAACCTTACGATGAGGACCAGCCCAAGTCAAAGGCAGACTTCACCACAGAAGAAAGGAAGCAAGACGAGCTAGACAACCTCGCCAAAAGCATCATCTCCGGCACCGTTCCTGACAAGTATGTCATGAAGATCATCAAGTGCAGGACAGCAAAGGAGATGTGGGATATTCTGGAAAGAATGTGCGTAGGTTCTGAGGAGATCAAGGAGAATAAGCTATCCATAGCTTGTCAGAAATTCGACTCCTTCCTCATGCTCAAGAATGAATCTGTCGAGGAAATGGAACAAAGATTCAATCTCATATTGAATGAAGTTCAATCCATTTCCAAAGACAAATACACTCAACGAGAAATCAACTTGAAGATTCTTCGAGCACTGCCACGAGGAGAATGGCAGATCTACTCAGTCGCTCATCAGCATAAGCCAGGATTCAGTCAGCTCCCGACAAACAAGCTTTTCTCCGATCTCATGGCAAATGAGTTCGATCTTCTGAGAAATCTTGGTAACAAGAAGGCTGGAGGATCAGACGAAGATGGTCCATCAACCTCAAGAGGAGTTGCACTGAAGGCCTCAACCAGAGAAGGCAAGAAGCAGATCAAGGAGCCAACGGAACTCAACCCTGAGGACTTCTTCAGTCAATATGCCTTGTTGACTGACAGATTCAACAAGATGGAGTCCAAGTTCCGAAAGTACAGAAGGTTCCACAAGCAACACTACAAGGGAAAAGAAAGAGAAAGGGACTCCAGACATTCCACAGATCGAAGCGGAGAAAGGAAGTCAGCCGCTTACGACATCAAAGAATTGGAATGTTATGGATGTAGAAAGAAAGGACACTTTAAGCATGAATGTCCTGATCTGACTCCAGCTGAGCGCAGGGAACTGAAAGCAAAGAAAGATCGCAGATCTTTGAAGAAGAAAGCGATGGTTGCTGATGATGCTGACTCTTCCAACGACACATCAGAATCATCCGACTTCGACAGTTCCAGCTCAGATGATGAGAGCCGAGCTCTGATGGCCAACGAATCAGAAAGTGTAGCTGACAACAGCTACGACAATGGAATGAATGGCCCAGAGGTAAAATCTCTCACGAAAACTCCATATACTGATAACTTCCTGATGGTTTCAGGAGACCACTCAGAATCTGGAGATAGCTCATCCGTTGAAACTGACGAGTTTGATCAGCTCCTGACTGATCACTGTCAGCTGAGGAAAATGTTCGAAGATCTCCTCAAGCAGAATCAGAAAAAGGACAAGGAGATCGATGATGAACGAGCTAAACATCAGACAATCATCTACTTTCCGGATGAAACATGTCTTGATCAGCTAATCATGGAGAACAGCCGACTGGAAGAAGAGCTCAGAATCTCCAACTCAGAATGTGAAAGAGCTTCTCATGAAATCAAAAGGCTTAATCACAAGCTGGAAGAAACAGTCAAGAACTGCATGATGCAGTCTCCCATGATGAGCAACTTTCCATCGAAAGGACTGGTCAACAGCATCGGAGGAAAGGTTGCAGCTGCCAAAGGAAATGATATCATGATCATCTCTAAGAATGATCCTTCTGAAATCACAACCTCAGAAGAATCAAGAGATCATGATATGGATGAAGTTCACAAGCGCAGACTGATGGCTAGATCAAATGTTCCACCTCCACGAAGCTACAGACGAGCTAAGGAGGCTCCCAACCAGATCATCATATTGAAAAGGCTGGAAAGCAGATTTCAGTCAAAGATCCGGGAAGGAACATCAGGAGCCAAGAAGAATCTTTCTCATCAACCCAGGAGGAAGATGGACCACATCAGTCAGAAACTGACATCCTCAGTTCAGTTTCAGAAAGAACAACATCCATGGAGATCAAGAAATGCTGAGTCCAGTCGAGCCATGCCACTTCCTCGACGACAAGCCACTGGACGTCAGACAAATCTCCATAAGTCTGCAAAGACTAAAGTATCTCACGGAAGATACTTCGGCGAGCAAAGAAGACCTCAACCACTCACCAGACAGAACTGCTACAAGAGTGAGGCCTTCAAAAGGATTTCTCAACGGAAAAATGCTCTTATGCTACCTGAAGCGCCAACGACATCGATCAGACATCCAACAATGCGCAAGAAATCAGCCAGACCAATTCTGAAGCAGATTTGGGTTCCAAAGGGAACTCGAACTAACATTGAAGGACCCAAAGCTTGATTGGGTGCCTGAAGCAACTCTTTCTTGCAGGTCAATGTCAGGAAACATAAAAAGAAGGAAGAGGCCAAAGCTTCAATCAGAACGTGGTATCTGGACAGTGGCTGCTCGAAGCATATGACGGGCTACAAAGAATATCTATCCCAGTATGTTGAGAAAGCTGGATCCAAAGTTGCATTCGGAGACAACTCGATTGGAGAAACAAAAGGCTATGGTGTGCTCAACATGGGTAACGCCAGTATCAGTAATGTTAGCTTTGTTTCTGGTCTTAAACATAATCTGTTGTCTGTGAGTCAATTTTGTGACAGTGGTTTCACAGTGAAAATCAAAAAGGATGAATTCACTGTTAGAAACAATCAGAAAAAGGTGGTTCTGAAGGGATTCAGACAAGGAAGTCTCTACGTCGTTTCTTGGGAAGACAGCCCACCAGAAACGTGCCTCATCAGTAAAAGCAGCTCAGAGCTCAATTGGCTATGGCACAAGAGACTCAACCATCTCAACTTCAAGACGATCAACAAACTTGCTAAACATCAACTGGTAGAAGGACTCCCTTCTATTGTATTCCAGAAGAAGCAAGAATGTGAAGCATGCCTCAGAGGAAAGCAGACGCGGACATCATTCAAGTCAAAGACAGGACACTCCTCTGAAAGGATTCTGCATCTACTTCACATGGATCTGTTTGGCCCGATCACTCCAAGAAGCTACAACGGTAGGAAGTACAGAGAAATCATTGGATCTTTGCTGTATTTGACTGCGAGCAGACCAGATATCGCATTTGCAGTCGAGGTTTGTGCAAGATATCAATCAGATCCTAAGCAAGCTCATTTAGATGCAGCTAAGCGGATTCTGAGATATCTCAAGGGCACACCCAATTTAGGATTGTGGTACCCAGCAGAGGACGACATCAAGCTCACCGGATTTTCAGACTCCGACTTCGGTGGATGCAAGCTTGATCGCAAATCAACCTCCGGAACATGTTAATTCCTAGGTAACAAGCTCATCTCTTGGTTTTCTAAGAAACAGACTTCAGTCGCCACCTCTACAACTGAAGCTGAATATGTTGCTGCCGGAAGCTGCTGCTCACAAATCATGTGGTTAGTCCATCAACTAAAGGACTATGTGATCGAGGAAAAGGAAGTTCCTATCTATTGCGACAGCTCCAGTGCTATTGCAATCTCCCAGAATCCAGTTCATCACACCAGAGTCAAACATATTGAGATTCGACATCACTTCATTCGTGATCATGTCGAAAAGAAGAATGTCTCTGTGGAATGGATTCACACTGCTATTCAGAGAGCGGACCTACTGACCAAGGCTCTTCCAGAAGAGAGGTTCAACGATCTTTGTGCAAAGATTGGCCTCATCAACCCTGAAGAGTGATGTTGTGTTTGAAGATTTTCTCAAACAGTCATGCTGACTGGTGGTCAACCAACTGCTGCTTCTACGATCGTCGACGTAAAAAGCAATGAAGTCCGAGTGCTCATCTGAAGAGGAAGTCATCCTGATGAATCATCCAGGATCACGTGGTATCAACTGACTACTATGTTCAGTTGATCAGTAAGTATTTTAAAATGCTTACTTTTTCAAAATCAGTTATTTCAGTTTAGAGCTTTAAGTTTTTAGTTCAAAATCTTTTCTCTAACTGATCAGTTTCTTTCAAAAACTTTAACTGATTATTGGAATTGTTGGAATTGGAATATCCGAAATAGGACAAGATTTTTATAAAGTGAAAATCTGTTTTGATTGAACTTGTCCTGATCTTTTTGCCAAAAATCCTTCCAACCTTTTTGCCTCTGCAATAAAATTTCTTGAAACGCTCATTGACATGACATATGTAATGATGCCTTTTGAAGTCCCTCGCAGTGACGGCGGACGCGAAATTTTTCTTCAATTGCATTTAAGGCACAGTTTTCGAAAAACCTTTTCATCTTCTACATGGTTCACATCTTGTCTATTTATACCATGTTGTCTTCATAGTGTTTCTGCATCAACTAACAACTCTCCACAGCCTTCACTGTGAGAAAAAGTTTCAATTGTTTCCAAAGTTGCAGAAAAATTGTTCCGACTAAAGGAGAAATCTATGACTGCAAAGTCATGGAGTGGAAGAATGACGCTCATAGTCTTGGTCTTCACCGGACCCTTCCACTGGATCACAACGTCTCTCCGGCGTCAAAGTTTGCTCTACCCTCACTTGTATCCAGCGAAGCGAGCGTCTTCCATTCTCATGCCTGGCGCCAAGAAGCTTCACCGCTTCTGGAGGAGATATACCGTATCGCATATCTCGTGCTCCTCCCTGGCTTGCAACAAACAACGAGATCACTCTTGTTGTTGGCCGGCATCTTCAACCGCACCGGGTCTATTCTTCACAGACCCTGGGTCGGCGAATCGACGGTGTTAGTCTTCTCAGCTGCCACCGCTTCGATTCTTCCTTCTCACACCCTTCTTCTTCTAATCTTTCTTTCCAATTCACCAACCTGATCCTTCTCCTCATAAGGCAGCCCTCTCCTTTCTTCCAAGGCAGCCTTCTTCTATCTTCCGCCTTCTACGTTTTCTTGTCCTCTTCCACTTCTCCGTCTCCCTCATCTCCTCACCCCACCACTGACGTCATCCTCTTCTGTTTATCCGGACTCACTCTGTTCTCAAATCTTCTCACGAGGTTCTGAGACTAGGAGTTGGGTAACGTCTGATCATAGCCTCCATCGTCATCTCTCTTTTTGATGTTGCCAAAAAGGGGGAAAGTTGGGAAAGTCAGAAGTCAGAGAGAAACCTTTTCTTGAGGTTGCTCCTGTCCTCTAACTCTTGACTGATGATGGAACAGCAAAGGATCACCAGAAGTTAGAAGGATGACGTTTCAGAAGAGACCTCAATTCAACGGAAAACAAGTGAGAGTGGAACAAGCTTAGGAACATTGAAGACACGAAGACAGAAGATGAAGATCAAGAAGTTCAAGGCGCAGCCAAGCAGACTGCTGGAGTCCATGGTTTATCCATGATGTTTTTGTTTTACTTTTTACTCCAATGTAAGTCTTACTCTGTACCTAGACTGATGGCTTATCAGTCCGTTTAATGAAATGAACTTCTTATTAATCTCACCCTGAAGACAATGACTCTTTGTCCAGGCTCTGATTTATGGTTTTTCTGTCTTCTTGTTGTTCTGTGTTTAGAACTGTTTTCGTTCTTTCTCTGAGTACAAGTTATTTAGGTTCTGTTGTTAAGGGGGAACAGCTTTCACCCCTTGTCTAGAACTTGTACTGTGAGCTCAGTCTTTTTGCTGTCTAGAACTGCTATGTGGTTTTGGCATCATCAAAAAGGGGGAAATTGTTGGGAACCTTGTGGAATATCCTAACCCTTGTTTTGATGATACAAAAATTCATAGGACTTAAATGTAATAGACTAGAATCGTTTTTGAACTCAAGTGTTAGAGTTCGTTTCTAGTTTAGTTGCGGTGTCAAAGACTGAAGACTGAAGACTGAAGAACGAAGACTGAAGACTGAAGACTGCAGTTACCAACTGAAGTATCAGTTGAAGACTGATTATTTAATGCGCGCCATGGACTGATACTAAAGTCAAGTATCAGTTGAACATTCCTCCTAGGACTGATCTTCCAACGTTCAGAGGAAGCCACGTACGCTCAAGTACAGCCGCATTAAATGCAGAGATATCTCAATATCTTATCTCTGCAGAGGTCATTCCTATCTGGTGGTTACTTTTCAGAGATGTCACATCTCCTGTCCATCAAAGAGAGCCGTTTCCACACAGACAAGGAACCTCGAAGATTGAAGCCTCAGCCCAAATTCAAATTTCTCTCCAACGGAAGAAATCTTGAGGACGATTTACGCCAACGGATCTATTCAAGAGTTCTCCTACAAATAGCGCTCGAGGATCACTTCAACCTTCACCGATTCAACGACATAAGCTGAAGCTCTGCCGAAATAGCTACTCAGCCTAAAGCTTAAACCGCCCAAAGCTTGAATCGAAGAAGAGAATTCCAAAGCCAAAATCAGTCACTGCTGATTACATACATTCTCTTAGACCCTAGGCATATATTCTGTGTACCCAGAAGCCAAAGGTCAAACTTGCTTCAAAGAACTCGTTCTTTGTAAGTATAGTTGGCACTCGTTTAAACCTCTCCCCCATAAGAGTGTTTGAGTGACTCGGAGTTTCAGAAGGTGTTCTGAACTCTGATAGGGAAGTCTGAGCACGAGGTGTGCTTAGCAAGGAAATCCTGCGCGAGCTGTGTAGGTGCTGAAATCCTGCGCGAGGTGTGTAGGTAGGGAAACCCTACGCGAGGTGTGTAGGTGCTGAAGAGAGAGTTTATCTTCAGTTCACGGTTTGCAGTGCACCAGGGAAGCACTTGCGGAGTGGATTGTTGGTCTGATCAACCAGCCGTGGATGTAGGAAAGAGTTTTTCCGAACCACGTAAAAGTCTCTGTGTTATTTACAGCTTTCAGTTTTACATTCATAACTGTGTTATTTCAATTGATAAAACTGAATGCTGACTAACTGAAAAGAGAAACCTTAATCCAACTATCTGCTCCACCGAGGCTATTCGAAACTAAGTTTAATTTCCGCTGCGTATGATATCAATCTGACTCACTATCCTCTGATAGTAAGGAAGAGAGATATCATCTTCATCTTTGCAAACACGACTGAAGCCCTTACGTGGATCAGTTAAGTTCCAGTGACTTAACTGATAACTCTTTACTGAAGAGCTTTTAGTATCAGTCGTCAACCCTGTTGGTCAACACTTATTTCGGTTAAACAGGTGTCTTGTTTGCTTGTAAAGTTTCGCTTCTATCTCTGACTGAGATCCCTCTGATTGAGGTTTGTAGATAGTCACAAAAATAGCCTATAGGTGTATTTCCCCCCCCCATACACCTATTCGAGACTCCCCGGACCTAACATATGTAAATAACACAGAGATTTTTACGTGGTTTAGAAAACACTTCCTACATCCACGGTCGGTTGATCAGACCAACAACTTTACTCCGCAAGTGCTTTTACTGGTGCACTGCAAACCTATCCGTGTGCTTAGCCGGGTGCACACAACCGAATCAACTGAAGATCCAATCTTCAGTACCAACACTTCACTCGTGTTGGATTTTCCACTCCTAGCACGAACCTGCACTAGGATCTCACGGAGTCAGAGTACCTTCCTGAACTCCTTTTCAACTCAAACACTCGATTCTATATTTCGACTGGAGGTTTGAAATCTTGCCAACTATACTTCAAAGAACAAGTTCTTTGGAGTTAGTTTTGACCTAGGCTTTGGATAAACAGGGGTTTGCCTAGGCTTTTGCCTAAGGTCTAAGAAAATGTATGTAATCAGCAGTGACTGATTTTTTGCTTTGGTATTCTCTTCTTCGATTCAAGCTTTGGAGAGATTTAAGCTTTTGGCTGAGAAACAATTTTGGCAGAGTTTCAGCTTAAGTTGTTGAATCGGTGAAGATTGAAGTGATCCTCGAGCGCTATTTATAGGAGAGGTCTTGAATAGATCCGTTGGCGGAGAACGTCTTCAAGATTTCTTCCGTTGGAGAGTTTTTCGAATTTGGGCTGAGGCTTCAATCTTCGAGGTTCCTTGTTTGGTGAGAACGGCTATGTTGAAGAGCAGGAGATGCGGATGCGACGTCTCTGATAAAGTAGCCACCAAATAGGAATGACCTCTGCAGAGAAAGGAGGATCCTGAGATCGCCGCATTTAATGCGGCTGTACTTTTGGAGTACGTGGCTTTATTTGAACGTTGGAGGTTCAGTCCGAGGAAGAATGTTTAACTGATACTTGACTTTAGTATCAGTCCGCTGAATCCACGTGGCACGCATTAAGTAATCAGTTCCAGACTGATTCTTCAACTGATACTTCAAGTAGTAACTTCAGTCTTCAGTCCTTCGTCCTTCAGTCTCCAGTCTTCAGAACAACAAACTATACTAGGAAAGAACTCTAACACTTGAGTTCAAACAGTTCTAGTCTATTACTCCCTCCGTCCCGTTAATCATGGCTCAAAACTTTTCGGCACGAGTATTTAGGAGAGTAAAATTAAGAAGTAAAGTGTATATCCCACAAACTTAATTTAGTGTTAATTTTAGTTAGGAATTGTTGCCATTGTTCTCTCTCCCTCCCTAATCTCCTTCCACAGTCAGCTCCTTCCCCTAATATCCTTCCACAGTCCGACCGGCGAAACAACCGGCAAAAACCACCGCACCACCGTCTCTTTTCTCTCTTTACCGGATCCTGAAACCCGCCCTCCTCTTGCTCCGATTTATAGCAACAGAGCCGCCGCCAGAGCTCTATATCACCAAATCCATCGACACCACCCTTCGTCTCATCTCCCTCCTCTAATTCTCGCCGACGGCGACGCCACCCACCTAACGCCGCCTCCCTTCGCCCACAAACCCAACAACAGAAAACTCAACAGCAGCACCTAAAAGAGATAATGATTTCAGAGATTTGCTGCACCCTTTTCGTACACCGCCCTTGGCATCCGAGATCTGCAGCAACCTCGGCGTCGCGGTGGAGGGAGGTCGGCGTCGCGGTTCACCTCTGCACCGCCGCCAAAGCTCCTCGTTAGAGGCGCCACGAGTGAAGAGATCTGTGGCTGTAAGGCACGAAGCTCGTGAACCGTCTCGCCGTTGCTAGATTGAGTGTAGAGATAGCGTCAAAGAGAAGAGTGTAGAGAGACACAGGCGGTGAAAAAATCGATGAAATAAGAGAGAGAGAGAGAGAGAGAGAGAGAAGCGAACTGGAAAGAGAGAGAGAGAGAGATGAGAGAACTGAGCAGTGAACTTTTTCTTTAATTAAGCAATTAATCTAGCCCTAATTATTGCCCAAAAAGGAAACGAGCCAAGTAGCTTGGGACGGCTCAAAAAGGAATACGAGCCATGAATAATGGGACGGAGGGAGTACAATTAAGGCCTATGGATTTTGGTATCATCAAAACAAGGATTAGGATATTTCAATAAGTTCCCAACAATATTAAATATGATATATAATGTGTTCCCGACGAACATGTGAGATAAAATTAATATTCCGGAAGAATATTAAAATATTGAGATTCAATTTTTATTTTAAGTTTTATTTTGGTATTTTCTTATTATTTAGTATTTAATTTATTATTAAGTTGCTTTACTTTATATTGAATTAATATTGATGCTCCCGAAGTAGCACAATTAATATTCCTGAAGAATATTACATGTTCTTGAAGAACAATTTATATTTTAGGTGATATATGTTTATTCTTGATGAAAAACAACATATACACATAATTTAAATATTACAAGCTCTTAAAGAGCAATTGATCTTCTCAATTCAATTGTTTTTGAACTTTTATTGATAGGGGTAACACAATTGAAAAATGATATTATTTTTGTATGGGCTTCGGAAGAGATTCATTGATTCTCCCATGAGAATTGAATAATTATACATGATTTATTATTGTATCATATAGTCATGTCGAGATGAATTTCAAATTCATACACCCAAATGATTTTAAAATAACTCAAGACTTGAATATTTGGGTTGTCTACATTACAATTAGTGAGTGATTAAAATAACTCCTGAAGAGGATTTCCCATCTACTAAATTCTTTTATTACCATTCAAATGCACTCATAGCTCTATGAAAATTATATGTATACTTTGTGAAAAATACATATATACAGCCAATAATTGAGGATCAATTCATATGTTGATACTTTGATTTATTCAACTTAAAACTTTTTTTGGCATTAGGGGGAGATGTGAATGATGAATTGTACAATGCCGTAAATTTCTCGTTGGATTAATTATGTTAGATTCATGCATTAATGAACTAGAAGTTCAACAAGTTATTATTGACTGCAAAAAGAATGAAATCTCATATACATGTCATATTGCACCACAAATAATTGAAGTCCACAAAGGACGAAATTGATTCAATTCTTATTGACGCCAGAAGCGTAAACGACCTATTGGTGTCCAAGATAAAATATCTGCGGATTACAAAATCAAATAAAGAACTCAAATCATTCTGAAACCTCATGAAGAAGATCGTCCTGAAGACGATAATCCCAATACATTTTGCACGTGCACTAAATTATCGTAATATTGGGATTACGAAACAACTAGACCAAATATTATGGGAAATGAAAAATCATAGTTGTCAACAACACTTTTGCCTCAACAAATTGCTAGTTGAACTTGAAGATTATTTGGATCCAAAACAAATGATATTAGTGTGCCAGAAGCACTGAAAAATATAAACATATGCAATGAGGCAGAACCGAACTCACTAAATGAAAATAATTAAGTGATATTAGTAAGGGTTTGAGAAACCCAAAATCAATCATATATATTCTCATGTTATAGATGACATTATGTTTCGTTATAATATTTTATGGCAGTAATCATTGATATAGATATCAAATTTATGGACGTTATGGCTGTATTATTATATAATTCATTAAACATGAATATATATATGTAAAAATCCATAACCGACTACGTGATCTTCCCGAAGAAAGAATATTTATGAATACTTAAAACTCATGAGAAAGTGAACTCATGCTTAATGATGAAGTTTCAATGAAAAGACTTAGTTAAAACTAAGTATTGTCTCGACTTGTAGATCGAGCATATTTCCGATGGAGTATTTCAAACCAATCGACTATATTTTATATGTATTAGTCGACCTACCCAAAGAAGATTTTAAATAATATCACATATGTTTAGCTACCAAATTATTATCCTACCACTTGAAGTGGATAAGAAGTCATCTAGACCAAAAGTTAATAACAAAGTTATTGAGGATCCGAAGTTCCTTATTTATGTGCTATTGGAGCACTACTTTTATTATGCATGATATACAATTTGCAGTTAACTTGCTAGCAAGATTAATGGGTGAATTCGGCTGGAATGGCCTCCCCGCCAGCCTCGCCTTTTGTTACGACGCACGAGGTTGCTTTCGATTGGAGTCTCTGTTCGGCCTTCGCTAAGGGTAGGGCTCCGCCGCCGTTGTTGGAAAATGAGCAATCCTGGTCTAAGGCTCCGACCGCTCATCGGGCCCCAAGGGCAGGAAGTTCCGGCCATGACCCTCTCTGGCAGTCTTCGGCCACAAGGGCCTTGGAAACGACCCTCAGCGAATTCAAGGCCCCCTTGCTTAAGGAGCCGTCTCTCTCCCATGGTTTTCAGGTTTGCAATAATAGGATTTTCTTTTCTGATCCGACCCAGTTCGGATCTTCAACGCCGCCGGTTACTGTTAGGTTCCCAGCCGACTATGCTGTCGCCTCGATGGCGGGATCGACGAACTCTACTTCCAGCACCGTGGAAGTGCAGCCTGTTCCCTCTTCGGAACTGATGGGAAAGGACCGTGATCGCCTTCCCAAAGGGATGTCTTTTGCTGAGACTCTTAAAGCTGGCTCGGGGCGTCCCGCTGATGTCCCTGCTCATAATTTTACTGTCCTGAAACCGGGCATGCTTGCGGACCGCCCATGTTTGTCGCTTTCTTCGGCTTTCCGGCAAAGACAGATCAAAACTTTCTAATTTTCTCTCCATGGTAGGATGTTTCTCAAAAAAGGGGAGGCGCCTCATTTTGCTGCGGATCTTTTCGCCGAGCTTTCTGCTGTCTGGCAACCTAGCTCGGCATGGGAGGTTATTCCTTTGGGAAAGGGCTACTTCACTCTGAAATTCACTTCTCCAGCGGACTTTGATGTTGCTTTTGCGAAATCTGCTTGGCGTCTTCGTGTTGGAATTCTCTTCTTGCAAGCCTGGACTCCAAATTTCAACCCTAATAAGCTGGAGTCTTCCACGGCACAGGTTTGGGTTCGTATTTTTAATTTACCCCATGAATTTTGGCATCCGGAAGTCTTGGTTGGTATTGCTAAGCATGTGGGCACTCCGCTCCTTGTGGATGGCTTGTCGGCAAGGGCGTCAGTGGGTTATTTTGCTAGAGTTCTTGTTGAAATGAATTTAGCGCTGTCCACACCTGATTCTCTTGATGTGCAGTGCGATGAGGACATTTTTGAAATTGAGTTTAAATATGAGGAGTTGCCTTCTTTTTGCTGTCTTTGCTCTACTGTTGGCCACTCTACTGGGAATTGCAGGAAACTCCCCTCGGAGACAGATGGTGTAGTGACCCGCTCTTTTATATATTTTAAATCCAGTAATGAGTGTGTATTTTTGTTCATCAGTGAATGAAAATGGATATTATTCTGATATGAATTCAGCTTATGATCCTGAATTTATATTGTTAAAGCAGTCAATGATATTATTTCAGAGTTATAACTGACTTAGCAAAGTCACGTTATTTATTTAAGCGAGATGGAATTAGATTTTATTCTTACTCAAGTTGTGGATTATTTCAGACTCGTGAGTTAATTAAATCTGCGGATTTAATTTAGATATCAGATCAATGAACGAATTAAATCTACGGATTTAATTTAGATTCATTTTATAACTTATCGTTTTTAGTAAGATATCACATGTCGAAATCGGGATTTATTTAAATAAACAGTACAAGCAAATATGAGCACGTGATTAACTTTACAGTTACAGAATCACCGAGTCAGAGAAAATACATCAATAATTCTCCTCTACATTTTTTTTTTCCTTTCTTTTTCTTCTCTTTTTTCTTTCCATTAAACTTTGTTCCCCAACTTCTATACACCACTATCATTATGTTTTTCTTTCTTTTTCCCCACCATTACACTCAAGTCTTCACCAATGAATTATTAGTATCAACCCCAGCCAACAAACTCCCTACTTCATTCACTGTCCGTCAAGTTTCAAGGGGAGTAAAGTACTCTTCTTCTTGCCAAACTTCAAGGAGGTAAGCCTTCTTTGAATTCTCTTTAATGCACTCAGGATTCCACCTACATTTATGAACAGCAACTTGGTTATTTCAGTTCATTTTGCTGCATATAATCCAACAACGAAACAGCCATTCAACAAGACATTCAAGGTATTTACACTATTCCATTCCTTCAATGCACCCACATCCATACCAGCATCATATCAGTTTCAAATGATAGATGACCATAAGCTTGAAAAACTTAGCAAAGTTACATACTCTATATGAAATAGCATCAGTTACTTTCCTGTTGTATTCATATCTATAGAGCTCATAGCAAACCACATATGCGAACCCATGAATTATGGCATTTCACGGAAGTAGTATGATTCATACATTGAAATATTACCACTGTACAACCAAAGCCATGAGAGCTCCCATCATGTAGCAACATGAATCAAAATACAATAGCAGGGGATAGAACAAAGACATCTCACACTCTATAAGGCAGAACACCAATCACTATACTTGTATGTAAGAACTTAAGGGACTCAACATACTAAGCACAACAAGGAAAATCAAGCTTTACAATAGAGTAGATGGAGACTTAGCTTTTAGAGATGAGGGGCGCTGCTCTACTTAGTCAAGCCGAGAGACGATATCTGGGCGGCGACTCGCGAGAACAGCAGCGTCGACGGCGTCGAACGGTGAAAGGCAGACGACTCCCGACCTCGGTGATGGCCCTCGCCGATTGGATTGCAGCAGCGGCGGAGTACCCTTCGCCCAAATCCAGCAGCAGCGGCGTACTCTTCTCGCCGGTTGCTCAGTGACAGCACGGCGGCGATGGAAGGCTTAAGCAGCGGGCGGCGGCAACGCTCCTCCAGCAGGCGCTGACCACCGGACGAGCAGCTGCAACTCCAGCCGGCGGCGACTCCAGGCGAAGCAGCAGCCACTCCCAGACGACGACCAGCGCCGTTTGAGTCGCCGGATTCAGACGAGGATGTGACCGCGGCGCTGATTCCAGAGATAGGGCTCGACTGAGTTCTACGCGGAGAGAGATAGAGGACGTCGCCGGGGTTGGACGCGTCGCCAGTCGAAGCTGACCGGAGCAGTGACGGCTGGATGGCCGGAAAAGATGGAACCGACTGGATTTTGAGGAGCGTCGTGCGTCTGCTTTGAGAGAGAGAAAGGACCGAGTGTGTTGAGAGATGACTCGAGATGAGAGGAGTCAGGCGGCCTCGCCGGAGCCGCGACGGCCGACACCTCGGCTGGAGGCGGATCGAGAGAGAGAGAGAGAGAAAACCGAAGGGAGCGGCTCCAACAGAGAGAAAGAAAGAGAACAGAGATGGGGAGGAATTGAGGTAGAGAGAGAAGAGCTCTCAGCCGAATTTGGAAGGAAAAGGGGGAAGAGAATTGGGTGTTGGGCCATTACTTTGGGCTCGATTTTTTTTAATATTTGGGCTTTCCATTTATTTAGATTGGGCTGGCTTATTTATTAATATTGGGCTTCTGATCTTATTTAAATGGCCGATTTTAATTACTGATTGGGCCTCCGATTTTATTTATATGGGCTTTGATTTAATTGTTGTTTTGATTTGTATGGGCTTCATTTAATTGAGTTGGACTTTATTTATTTTAATAATTGGGCCATTTCATTGGGCCGGAGTTTATTTAATTATGTTGGACTCCTTATTTGGGCTTCGTTTCAGTGGGCCGATTTTATTACAGTGGGCTTGAGTTGGGCTGAAAATTTGGGCCTTTATTTTATTTTCTTTGGGCTTCATAATTATTTATTTTTGGGCCTTGTTGTATTTATTATAATTGGGCCTAATTCAATTATTTTGCTTGGGCTTTAGTTTAATTCATTGGGCCTAATTTAATTAATTCATTGGGCCTAATTTAATTAATTCATTGGGCCTAATTTAATTAAATTCATTGGGCTTTGTTATTTTATTCCGATTGGGCCTCCTAATTATTTTCTTTAGGCCTTGGTTATTTATTCAACTGGGCCCTAAATTTTTTTTAATTACTTGAGTCCATGAATTACTCCAACTAAACTTTTCAATTTAATTATTGGAATGTCACGATTTATTTAAATCAAGCCCATATTTGTTTAATTAATTATTAGGCTGCCTTATGTTGAGCCTTTTAATTATTTAATCTTATA
The DNA here is from genome assembly GCF_028751815.1 of Salvia miltiorrhiza. NCBI lineage: Eukaryota > Viridiplantae > Streptophyta > Magnoliopsida > Lamiales > Lamiaceae > Salvia > Salvia miltiorrhiza. Next base: position 55,773,639 of record NC_080388.1, read on the forward strand.
ACATTACTATTCCTATTTATTAAGCCGAGAGATTTTATGAGATTATTCAGCGAATAAGCCGAATTAGTTATATCTTAGTAACGACCACGAAGGATGGATTTATTTAATTGGCGAATTAGAACACCCTAAGAGAACGGATTAATTTTTATCCGGCTTCATGAGACGAGACTTAGCTTTTGTTTAAATCCAATAGCTTGGATTAACAATAGAAATTCCCTGATTATTATTTCATAATAATAATTCATGCATAAGGATCATGCATAGTTAAATACACATTCTCATTTGATGATTTTATTCGAGCAATATCTTATTTATATTCTCGTAATAAAGGTCAAGCACGAGATTAATAATCAGTCAAGGAGCTACTGTACCACAAAAAGTTTCTAACAGGTGGGCATTACTTTCATATATATCAAATGAGTTTAAATGTTACGTTCAAGCAAGTTATTTCATGACTAAATTAATTGAAGTTATTTCAAATATTGTCTTGCCATAAAATATTTAAATTTCGGTATGATATCTATCTGATGTGACTTTTATCATGTAATCGAATTCGTGTCTTGAGCAGTTGATAGCTATCCTGCCAGGGCTAGTGTACACCAGTGACCGTGAGTCATCTAGCGGGTTGGCCGGTCAAGTGACCGTGAGAGGTGGCCACCTCTCCGGCACAAAGTTCCAGATATGATAGATTACAAGAGAACTTAGACTGCAGTCGAACTTTAAGAATCACAAATGAATTTAGTAAGCTTGGGCCTTTTAGCGAAAAACTCCCTTGCTGTACTGTTTAATTATGGCATGACAATTTATAGTTTTGAAGCATGTATTTTATACTTAGGCATACGTGCCCACTGAGTACTTTTGTACTCAAGCCCTGCATATATTTCTAAATGTGCAGGTTGAGCAGCTGCCGATGGTGATGAAGTGACGAACGGGATTCTTTTGTCTTATTATGTATTAATGAACTCTAGGGTTACATGTCTTCATACATGTAATCAGAATCATATTCCGCTGCGTACTCAGAAGTTTTATGTTTATTTGGCTAAGTCAGAGATATCTGAACTTACTAGTTATTTGAGTCTATACGACTAAACTTCTGTTATATTATAAATATTCCTTTTGTTAAATTATGAAATGTGATTCTTCTTTGTTTAATTATTCCCTTTCTACCCCGTTTCTAATCTCCCTCCATTAGTCACGGTTTCCCCGGCTTAATTATCCTTAATTAGGACCGGTCGTGACAGAGTGGTATCAGAGCAGTTCATTTGCTCTGAACCCTAGAGTTAATAAATTTTTCTAGTATGATCACTAGTATGAAAGAGTCAGTCGGCAAAAGCTCAGCACTTCATCACATCGCTATGCTCAACAGAAAGGAATGCAACAGAAAGTTTTGAATGTTGAAGTTTATATTTCGCCTTGATGCAGATGTTGATTTTACTTATGCCTTTTTATGGAGATGTTACTCAATGAACTTAGATGCGCTAAGGATGCATGATCACTGTTATGAACACAACAATAGAAGGAATTTAGCAAGAACATTTTTGCTTTTCTCTGTAAATTGAGGCGATGAGTAAGTTACAAAGTTAGTGAACCAGACGAGAAATCAACAAACAAAGTACAATGGGGAGTAAAGAAAAGTGTCACACACGAGATAGTGACACGGGCATAGATCTTCGTTCGGATTATTCACGCGAGGCGGATACCGAATCAACTATTGCCTTAATCAGAGTATGGTGGGAACACTTTTCATAGTAATAAGAATACCCTACATAGTTTGGAAACTGCAACATAGCGGAGTTATCTCTTTTCAAAAACCTAGTTAGTACTAGTTGCAGCATATTTAAGACTTCACGAATTATATTCGAGTCTAGTGTTAGGCTATTATGATTATAATACCGTGGTTTGAATTTCGAGACCTCAAGTAGAATTATTACCTTACTATTATAGATATGTTTGAACCCTATTATTTTTGCCACCTATTTTGATATTCGTGAGTTTGATTATGCGACCTTCATGTATAGATGGCAAGGATGCGCTTTACCAGACGACGGCCGTTGCGTCGAGATGCTAGTCCGGATGCTATCAGGAACTCATATTTTACTTATCGCCAATGCCACGGTGATGACTTAGGCCAATTCTTGGCCGGCTTCCATCGACACTGGGTCGCTGCAAGAGACCATGGGATATCGGACTATGACGGAATGGAGCGGCTAATGGATTTGCTGCCATCAGAATGGCAGGGATGGGCGAGGATGATTTCCGCTCACTACATCACTCGTTCTGGCAGGTCCTATGATTTGCATTATGACTTCTCTGGATTTACTGCTGAGATCCAGGCACAATTCACTCGTTGGGGAAATGCTCCTCGAGGGCCGTATACACGTCCGGGAGACCTTGCTCGAGTCGGAGTACCTTCGCCCGACGAACTACTGGACCCAATTCCGGAGCCGACTCCACCAGCAGCCCCTATCTTAGGGCAACCCAGGAGGCACGACGCTGAGGCAGGCCCCTCTAGGCCTCAAGCCTACAGAGATTTTCCACCTGGCACGGGTTCAATGCCATTAGTCTGTGAGCCACCATTGTCATCGAGGCAGTTGAGCAAGGCAGAGATAGCAGCCGCTATGGTCGACGTTGACAGAGTCTTAGCCGATACCATGGATTTCCTCAATAAGGGAAAAGCCCCGGCCATGGACGACCGCCCAACTCTTCGAGTCACCTTGAAGATGATTCGCTCAGCCATCATTGGCCAGGCAGCAGGTGAAGGAGGGGGTGAGTCGCACCCATCTGGCGGAGAAACAGATGAAGACCCAGAGGAAGATCCGGAAGAGGATCCAGAGGAAGACAGCCATGCCCCGACCCAGGGATCTTGTACCCGATCTTCTTAGACCGGTTTATATATATATATATATCTAATAGGATGATATTTAAATATTCCAGAAACATAGATTGTTTTAATGCTCTTTGTATGCCATATGCCGGCATAGTCTTTTGACTAGTATTAGTACGGATACGCGAAACCTTGGGGCGTTCTGTGATTGAGTACTTTTTGTAATGGCTTCGCTGGATAGCCAGTTCATCATGTGTGGTACTTACATAGATCTTTGAACCTAGATTTTTATGATGATGTAAAGTCCTCATTGAGGCAATTTTCCCTATGTTATATATGGTGACCTTATTGGTCTTTCGTGGCAAGTCATTCCGCTATGTTTTATTTATATGTTCGCTTAAGTTTTAACAGGAGCAGAACTCGATGAGTTAAAGAGTAACTATAGAAATGATAGTATGTCCTTATTACATTTTAATGCGTTGACAACTTATGTTTTGACCTAATAGAATGCCGCCAAAACGAGGACGACCAAGAGGAGGGGGCAGGATTCCCCGAAATGAAAGAAGAGACCCAGAAACAGTGCCAGAACCAGAACCCGAAATAGTTCAACCACCTGTTCAGCCAGAACGACGGATTGAAGAATTATTTTTGCGACAGAACCCACCTACTTTCAACGGGACAGGAGACCCGGCAGAAGCTGAAACTTGGGTTCGCGCTATTGAACGCATTTTCAACTTCCTGCGTTGCACCGACCAAGAACGCCTGACTTGTATGTCCTTTCAGTTGACTGGGTCAGCTGATTTCTGGTGGGAAGCAAGGATGAAAACAATGACAGCAGAGCAGTTAGAAAATCTGACCTGGGAACAATTCAAAGCCGGTATATATGACAAGTATATACCCAAGAGCTACCGCAAGAAAAAGGAAGCTGAATTTTACAATCTGAAACAAGGGAAGATGTCGGTAACTCAATACGACAGGATGTTCTGCGATATGTCTAGATATGCACCGGAACAAGTTGACACAGATGAGAAGATGGCTGAAAAGTTTTGTGCCGGTCTGAGGCACGAAATTAGGATGGCTTTGGCAAGCCACGGAGGATTGTCTTACACTGAGTCGCTCAGCCGAGCATTAGACATTGAAGCAGCCATGCCAGGAGAAAGACCTGCAACTGTACCTACGCCAGCACCTTCACATGATCAGAATCATAATCAAAATTTTAGAGGAAAGAGGAGATGGGACAACAGTAACCCGAACCAAGGTGAGAAGAGGCCATGGCAGGGACGGGTTTTCCAGTCACAGGGCTATGGAGGCCAGAGTGCACCGAAACAGATGGAAAATGACCAACAGAGGGCCCCACATTGTCCCAAATGTAACAAAAATCATGTAGGAATCTGTAAGGCCGGCAGTGATAGTTGCTATATCTGTAACCAGAAGGGGCACTATGCAAACCGGTGCCCGAATAAGCAACATGGAACGGGTTCAAGGCCAAACCCACCTATCCAGGCTCCACCTCTGCGAGCAATTCAAGCTTTGCCCCAATCATACCCAAGGCAGCAACCACAGTATCAGCAGCCACAACAGCACCAACAGCTACAGTACCAACCCCAACCTCAACAACCATATCAGCAACAGGCCCGCCAACAACAGCAGCGACAACAGAAACAACATGAAAAACCTCGTCATGCTAGAGCCTATGCTATGAGGCAGAAGCAGCCCGAGAACAACCAGGGAAACCTGGCAGGTATGGGCATGCTACTCAATACTCCTGTTGTACTTCTATTTGATACGGGCGCATCACATACTTTCATTTCAAGTACATGTGTTGACACATTAAAACTTAAAATGGAAAGAGCTGACCAAGAGTTGAGTATATCATCACCTATAGGAGGGATGACGACAGTAGATCATGTGTGCTTGAACCTAGAACTGAACATAGGGTCACACAAGATTGTAGTGAACAACTCGTATGTTATTCCAATGGGAGATGTGGACATAATCCTAGGAATGGACTGGCTAGCCAAGAACTATGCCACCATCCTTTGTAACGAAAGACGGATATCGTTTCGACCCCCAGGAAGGGAGCCGTCACATTTCCACAGAATTAGTATGGGAAGAAGAAAGATGATCATCTCCGCCCTACAAGCAACGAAAATGATGAAGAAGGGATACCCAGCTTACCTCGTATATTTGTACGGAGAACTGGGTACTGAAAAGAGTATAGAAGATGTAGCAATTGTACGGGACTTTTCAGATGTATTTCCAGAGATTCTGCCAGGGCCACCACCGGACAGACCAATTGAGTTTACCATTGATTTGGAGCCCGGGGCAGCTCCCATTTCGAAGGCACCATACCGGATGGCTCCTAAAGAGTTGGAAGAACTCAAGATACAACTGCAAGAACTTTTGGAACTTGGATTCATTAGGCCAAGTGTATCACCTTGGGGTGCACCTGTACTTTTTGTGAAGAAAAAGGATGGCACATTGAGAATGTGCATAGACTATAGGGAACTGAACAAAGTGACACTGAAGAACAAATATCCTTTACCAAGGATAGATGACCTCTTCGACCAGCTCAAGGGAGCAAGCGTGTTCTCGAAGATTGATTTGCGGTCTGGTTATCACCAGCTGAAAATTCGACCAGAAGACGTACCTAAGACGGCATTTCGAACTAGGTATGGCCACTACGAATTTGTAGTTGTGCCATTCGGGCTAACTAATGCGCCAGCCGTGTTCATGGACCTCATGAATCGAGTGTTCCATCCGTATTTAGACAAATTTGTCTTGGTATTCATAGATGACATCCTGATCTACTCGAAGAACGATAAAGACCATGAGGAACATCTGAGAATTGTTCTAGAAACGTTGAGGACAGAGCGCCTTTATGCCAAATTCAGCAAGTGTGAGTTTTGGCTCAGCGAAGTCACGTTTTTAGGACATATTGTATCATCAGAAGGGATTAAAGTGGACCCTGAAAAAGTGCAAGCAGTGCGCGAATGGAAATCGCCTACTAACCCTAATGAGATAAGAAGTTTCTTAGGATTGGCAGGTTACTATAGGAGGTTTATGGAAGGATTTTCCAAAATTGCAAGGCCAATGACGCAACTACTCAGGAAGGGAATAAAATTTTCTTGGACAGAGGAGTGCGAGAAGAGCTTCCAAGAACTTAAGGAGAAGTTAACTACGGCACCAGTGTTAGCCGTCCCAACAGCTGATAAGGAATACATGATCTACACAGACGCGTCCAAAAATGGACTTGGTTGCGTGCTGATGCAAGAAGGAAGAGTGATAGCATATGCGTCACGACAGCTTAGGCCACATGAACTGAATTACCCGACTCATGATCTGGAGTTAGCTGCAGTGGTGCATGCGCTGAAGATTTGGAGGCACCACCTATATGGAGTTAGGTGTGAAATATTCACAGATCATAAAAGCTTGAAATACTTTTTCGAGCAAAAGGACCTCAACATGAGACAGAGGAGATGGCTCGAACTAGTGAAAGACTATGACTGCGGTATTAACTACCACCCAGGCAAGGCCAACGTAGTGGCTGATGCATTGAGTCGTAAGACCCAATCTAAATTGGGAGCTCTCATCACTCGAGAGACGGTGCTCATAAGGGAATTTAGCAAAATGAGCATAGAAGTGGTTAAACCACCAGGGACGATAGCAAGCGTTGTGGCAACAGTACCTAACTTGAGGAAGATGATCGTAGAAGCACAAAGAAAAGACGGGAAGATGGAAAAACTACGGGAAGCAGTAAGAAAAGGAGGCGTCAAGAATTATCAAGAAGCATCAGATAATGTTATCCTCTTTGAAGGAAGAATATGCATCCCCCACGATGATGAGCTTAAGGATAAAATCATGAGTGAGGCTCACGATACCCCTTATACTGCCCACCCAGGCAGTACTAAGATGTATCAGGACCTAAAGAAACACTTTTGGTGGGAAGGAATGAAGAGAGACATAGCGTCATTTGTGGAAAAATGCCTAGCATGCCAACAGGTGAAGGCCTTACATCAAAGGCCATATGGAAAATTACAACCGTTGGAAATTCCAGAATGGAAGTGGGAGCACATAGCAATGGATTTTGTGACCAGTTTGCCCAAAACAAAGAAAGGAAACACTGCCATTTGGGTAATAGTGGATCGACTCACAAAATGTGCTCATTTTATACCAATACCGATCACACATGGATCAGACAAGCTAGCTCAGTTGTATGTTCGAGAGATTGTACGCTTACACGGTGTACCAGTGTCGATCACTTCAGACCGAGACTCAAAATTTACTTCTAGATTTTGGATGAGCTTACAAAAGGAGTTAGGCACGAGGTTAAATTTCAGCACCGCCTTCCACCCGCAGACAGATGGGCAGTCTGAAAGGACAATTCAGACCCTCGAAGATATGTTGAGAACAGTGGTGTTAGATAGAGGTGGAAGTTGGGAAGTAGTGCTGCCGTTGATTGAATTTGCCTATAATAACAGTTACCAGACGACTATCGATATGGCACCATATGAGGCATTGTATGGAAGAAAATGTAGATCACCACTTTATTGGGATGAAGTGGGTGAGAGAAAAGTTTTAGGACCAGACATGGTAAATGAGATGGTTGAGATAGTCCGCCAAATCAGAGGGCGAATAAAGGAGGCGCAAGATAGACAGAAATCTTACGCTGATGCACGCCGAACCGAATTACAGTTTGAAATAGGAGACAAGGTCTTCCTAAAGGTATCTCCTACCAAGGGGATAACTAGGTTTGGTGTCAAGGGAAAACTTAGGCCCCGATTCGTAGGACCTTATGAGATTTTGGAAAGAATAGGCCCAGTAGCCTATAGGTTGGCATTACCGCCAAGTTTTGGAAACGTTCACAATGTTTTCCACGTATCACAACTCAGAAAATACGTTTTCGATCCAAAGCACATAATCCACCAAGAAGAGATGATCCTTTGCCCAGACTTGAGTTATGAAGAGAGACCAGAGGCCATTCTAGATCGAAAAGTACAACAACTCAGGAATAAGGCAATCACATCAGTGAAAGTCTTATGGAGACACCACGGACAAGAGGAAGCCACGTGGGAGCTTGAAGACAAAATGAAGGATAAATACCCCGAACTGTTTTAGAAGAATTATGCAAATTTCGGGACGAAATTTTTGTTAAGAGGGGTAGTATGTAGTGACCCGCTCTTTTATATATTTTAAATCCAGTAATGAGTGTGTATTTTTGTTCATCAGTGAATGAAAATGGATATTATTCTGATATGAATTCAGCTTATGATCCTGAATTTATATTGTTAAAGCAGTCAATGATATTATTTCAGAGTTATAACTGACTTAGCAAAGTCACGTTATTTATTTAAGCGAGATGGAATTAGATTTTATTCTTACTCAAGTTGTGGATTATTTCAGACTCGTGAGTTAATTAAATCTGCGGATTTAATTTAGATATCAGATCAATGAACGAATTAAATCTACGGATTTAATTTAGATTCATTTTATAACTTATCGTTTTTAGTAAGATATCACATGTCGAAATCGGGATTTATTTAAATAAACAGTACAAGCAAATATGAGCACGTGATTCACTTTACAGTTACAGAATCACCGAGTCAGAGAAAATACATCAATAATTCTCCTCTACATTTTTTTTTCCTTTCTTTTTCTTCTCTTTTTTCTTTCCATTAAACTTTGTTCCCCAACTTCTATACACCACTATCATTATGTTTTTCTTTCTTTTTCCCCACCATTACACTCAAGTCTTCACCAATGAATTATTAGTATCAACCCCAGCCAACAAACTCCCTACTTCATTCACTGTCCGTCAAGTTTCAAGGGGAGTAAAGTACTCTTCTTCTTGCCAAACTTCAAGGAGGTAAGCCTTCTTTGAATTCTCTTTAATGCACTCAGGATTCCACCTACATTTATGAACAGCAACTTGGTTATTTCAGTTCATTTTGCTGCATATAATCCAACAACGAAACAGCCATTCAACAAGACATTCAAGGTATTTACACTATTCCATTCCTTCAATGCACCCACATCCATACCAGCATCATATCAGTTTCAAATGATAGATGACCATAAGCTTGAAAAACTTAGCAAAGTTACATACTCTATATGAAATAGCATCAGTTACTTTCCTGTTGTATTCATATCTATAGAGCTCATAGCAAACCACATATGCGAACCCATGAATTATGGCATTTCACGGAAGTAGTATGATTCATACATTGAAATATTACCACTGTACAACCAAAGCCATGAGAGCTCCCATCATGTAGCAACATGAATCAAAATACAATAGCAGGGGATAGAACAAAGACATCTCACACTCTATAAGGCAGAACACCAATCACTATACTTGTATGTAAGAACTTAAGGGACTCAACATACTAAGCACAACAAGGAAAATCAAGCTTTACAATAGAGTAGATGGAGACTTAGCTTTTAGAGATGAGGGGCGCTGCTCTACTTAGTCAAGCCGAGAGACGATATCTGGGCGGCGACTCGCGAGAACAGCAGCGTCGACGGCGTCGAACGGTGAAAGGCAGACGACTCCCGACCTCGGTGATGGCCCTCGCCGATTGGATTGCAGCAGCGGCGGAGTACCCTTCGCCCAAATCCAGCAGCAGCGGCGTACTCTTCTCGCCGGTTGCTCAGTGACAGCACGGCGGCGATGGAAGGCTTAAGCAGCGGGCGGCGGCAACGCTCCTCCAGCAGGCGCTGACCACCGGACGAGCAGCTGCAACTCCAGCCGGCGGCGACTCCAGGCGAAGCAGCAGCCACTCCCAGACGACGACCAGCGCCGTTTGAGTCGCCGGATTCAGACGAGGATGTGACCGCGGCGCTGATTCCAGAGATAGGGCTCGACTGAGTTCTACGCGGAGAGAGATAGAGGACGTCGCCGGGGTTGGACGCGTCGCCAGTCGAAGCTGACCGGAGCAGTGACGGCTGGATGGCCGGAAAAGATGGAACCGACTGGATTTTGAGGAGCGTCGTGCGTCTGCTTTGAGAGAGAGAAAGGACCGAGTGTGTTGAGAGATGACTCGAGATGAGAGGAGTCAGGCGGCCTCGCCGGAGCCGCGACGGCCGACACCTCGGCTGGAGGCGGATCGAGAGAGAGAGAGAGAGAAAACCGAAGGGAGCGGCTCCAACAGAGAGAAAGAAAGAGAACAGAGATGGGGAGGAATTGAGGTAGAGAGAGAAGAGCTCTCAGCCGAATTTGGAAGGAAAAGGGGGAAGAGAATTGGGTGTTGGGCCATTACTTTGGGCTCGATTTTTTTTAATATTTGGGCTTTCCATTTATTTAGATTGGGCTGGCTTATTTATTAATATTGGGCTTATGATCTTATTTAAATGGCCGATTTTAATTACTGATTGGGCCTCCGATTTTATTTATATGGGCTTTGATTTAATTGTTGTTTTGATTTGTATGGGCTTCATTTAATTGAGTTGGACTTTATTTATTTTAATAATTGGGCCATTTCATTGGGCCGGAGTTTATTTAATTATGTTGGACTCCTTATTTGGGCTTCGTTTCAGTGGGCCGATTTTATTACAGTGGGCTTGAGTTGGGCTGAAAATTTGGGCCTTTATTTTATTTTCTTTGGGCTTCATAATTATTTATTTTTGGGCCTTGTTGTATTTATTATAATTGGGCCTAATTCAATTATTTTGCTTGGGCTTTAGTTTAATTCATTGGGCCTAATTTAATTAATTCATTGGGCCTAATTTAATTAATTCATTGGGCCTAATTTAATTAAATTCATTGGGCTTTGTTATTTTATTCCGATTGGGCCTCCTAATTATTTTCTTTAGGCCTTGGTTATTTATTCAACTGGGCCCTAAATTTTTTTTAATTACTTGAGTCCATGAATTACTCCAACTAAACTTTTCAATTTAATTATTGGAATGTCACGATTTATTTAAATCAAGCCCATATTTGTTTAATTAATTATTAGGCTGCCTTATGTTGAGCCTTTTAATTATTTAATCTTATAACATTACTATTCCTATTTATTAAGCCGAGAGATTTTATGAGATTATTCAGCGAATAAGCCGAATTAGTTATATCTTAGTAACGACCACGAAGGATGGATTTATTTAATTGGCGAATTAGAACACCCTAAGAGAACGGATTAATTTTTATCCGGCTTCATGAGACGAGACTTAGCTTTTGTTTAAATCCAATAGCTTGGATTAACAATAGAAATTCCCTGATTATTATTTCATAATAATAATTCATGCATAAGGATCATGCATAGTTAAATACACATTCTCATTTGATGATTTTATTCGAGCAATATCTTATTTATATTCTCGTAATAAAGGTCAAGCACGAGATTAATAATCAGTCAAGGAGCTACTGTACCACAAAAAGTTTCTAACAGGTGGGCATTACTTTCATATATATCAAATGAGTTTAAATGTTACGTTCAAGCAAGTTATTTCATGACTAAATTAATTGAAGTTATTTCAAATATTGTCTTGCCATAAAATATTTAAATTTCGGTATGATATCTATCTGATGTGACTTTTATCATGTAATCGAATTCGTGTCTTGAGCAGTTGATAGCTATCCTGCCAGGGCTAGTGTACACCAGTGACCGTGAGTCATCTAGCGGGTTGGCCGGTCAAGTGACCGTGAGAGGTGGCCACCTCTCCGGCACAAAGTTCCAGATATGATAGATTACAAGAGAACTTAGACTGCAGTCGAACTTTAAGAATCACAAATGAATTTAGTAAGCTTGGGCCTTTTAGCGAAAAACTCCCTTGCTGTACTGTTTAATTATGGCATGACAATTTATAGTTTTGAAGCATGTATTTTATACTTAGGCATACGTGCCCACTGAGTACTTTTGTACTCAAGCCCTGCATATATTTCTAAATGTGCAGGTTGAGCAGCTGCCGATGGTGATGAAGTGACGAGCGGGATTCTTTTGTCTTATTATGTATTAATGAACTCTAGGGTTACATGTCTTCATACATGTAATCAGAATCATATTCCGCTGCGTACTCAGAAGTTTTATGTTTATTTGGCTAAGTCAGAGATATCTGAACTTACTAGTTATTTGAGTCTATACGACTAAACTTCTGTTATATTATAAATATTCCTTTTGTTAAATTATGAAATGTGATTCTTCTTTGTTTAATTATTCCCTTTCTACCCCGTTTCTAATCTCCCTCCATTAGTCACGGTTTCCCCGGCTTAATTATCCTTAATTAGGACCGGTCGTGACAGATGGTGAGCCGTCTTCCCCGACTCAGCCGGCAGGGCAAAATGGAGGTCGACGTGGCAGACGGCGTCGGGCTCGATCTAGGCGGAGACGCGCCAAGAGCAGGAATGTTGTCCAGGCGCTGTCTTCGGATCCGCTGGAAGACAGGGAGGTAACGAAGGATCAGCTAGTTGCTTTGCCGGGTACAAAGGAGACTACTTCCTTGTCTCAGGAGGTTCCTTCGGAGGACTCTCCTCGCACCCCAGTGGCTGTTTCATCGGGTATCTCCACTTATAATACGTTCGAGGCTCTTGAGGAGGGGCTGGAGACGGAGGTTGGGAAAGGACCAAACGATATGAGTATCATCAAGGACTCTTCTGTGAATCATGTGGAAGGCTCCTCGGCTGTCGTGCGCTCCTTGAGTAAGAGTATTGAGGTTGTATCGGCGGAGGCGGATCTCTCTGGCTCGGACCCGTTGGAGGGTTCTTCTTCCCTGACGAAGAACGCGCAACCGGTGCAGTTGGCGGTCACTAGTGCTTTGGCGTCCGGGTCGCAGCGTCCCTTGGGTCCATCCTCCCCCCATCCGAAGAAAGTTCTGGCAGCTCGTCCCCCTCTACCCCAGGGTCGTGGGGGGAGAGGTGGGCGGACCCCGTCCACCGCCGACTCGGGACGATTTAGCTATGTTTCTTTTCGCAGTTCCTCCCCGACAGGTGGAGTTTCTATTGACCCCCCTGGGAAGAAAGGGGGTAACAAGCCTTTGATGACAGCGCGGCGGGGTTGTTCCCCGGAACCTGCGGAATTCTTGGAAAAGGTTGCTTGATTCCTCTGGCTCTTGATCCCTCTGGCGCTTGATTCCTCTGGCGCTTGATTTCTCTGGCGCTTGATCTCTCTGGCGCTTGATTTCTCTGGCGCTTGATCTCTCTGGCGCATGATCTCTCTGGCGCTTGATCCCTCTGGCGCTTGATTCCTCTGGCGCTTAATTCCTCTGGCGCTTGTTCTCTCTGGCGTTTGATCCCTCTGGCGCTTGATTCCTCTGGCGCTTGACTTCTCTGGCGCTTGATCTCTCTGGCGCTTGATCTCTCTGGCGGTTGATCTCTCTGGCGCTTGATCCCTATGGCGCTTGATCTCTCTGGCGCTTGATCTCTCTGGAGCTTGATCCCTCTGGCGCTTGATTCCTCTGGCGCTTGATTTCTCTGGCGACCGTTCTGGTGCTTTTGTGCTCTACCCGGGACGACTCTGGCGTGGACTTTGCTCGGCCTCGGTTGTGACCCTTTGCGGTCCCGTCTTTAGTTCGTTCTTGTTGTTTTCTTTCTCTTTTCGCTTGGGTTTTTTTTTTGTCTTTTTTCTGGTTTTGGTTTTTCCGGTCTGTTCCTTGTTTGCGCCTGTGCTCTCAAGGGTTTTTGTTTTTCTTCAATAAAATTTCTATTTCAGCAGCTAGCAAGATTAATGTTTCTCCAAAAAGGAGAATTTTAAATGATATTAACTATGTTATTGGTTATATTCAAAATAAAATACAATTGGTCTATGTTAAAAGAAATCAAAATTCGGTATTGGTAGATAATGTTGATAATGTTGATAATTTTTAAAAATTATATTAAAACTTTCAAGATTGTTATCTTGAGGGGGATAACGATGTTTTAAATAGTTTCAAAAATTAGACTTTGAAGGTCGATGGCCCTGAAGGTCAAATTGTTGTACTCTTTTTCCCTTACTAAGTTTTTTACTACGAGGTTTTCTTAGTTAAGGTTTTTAACGAGACAACTTTTGTAATATATGAGTAAATATATGTCTTGTATTTTTTTTCCTAGCTCTACCGAATTTTTCCTATAGGATTTTTACGGAGAGGCTTTTAACAAGACATGAACTTATAGGCTCTAACATCAAATGAAGAGTTTCTTTGCAGTCAAATTGCACGCAACTCAAAAGATACATGAAGATTCGATCAAGCGATAATATGGCGGACTTATTCACAAAGAAGTTACCAACATCGACTTTTAGAAAGTTAGTACACAAGATCAGCATGCATCGACTCAAAGATATGATCATTTACAGGGGGAGCAACTGTACTCTTTTTCCTTAGACTAGGTTTTTGTTCTATTGAATTTTACCTAGCAAGGTTTTAATGAGGCAACATATTTTTAGGGTTAGTCATTTAAGGGGGAGTGTTGTAAATATATATATATATATATATATATATATATATATATCCTTATTTAATGACTTAACCCTAAACCCTAACCCTAGCTTTGTATCTCCTATAAATAGAGGCATCTAGTCCTCACAATGTGACGCTCCTGCAGATTTTATTCTTTTTATGCTCTCCGCTATTATCTTTTCTTCTACTTTTCTCTCTACTTTCAACAGTAATAATTTTGTAGTTATAAACTGATAATAAAAGTCAAGGTTTTTTTTCTTCTGAAACGGAAAACTCAGGGTTTATTTGTAAATTATATTCTTTTTTAATTTTCCTATATTTTATTTTTTATTTCTTTTTAAAATTATAAAATTTGATTAATCATTAAATATTTAATATACAGTTTAAATATATTCAGTTAAAATTAATTTTTTTGAAATATATTTATAAATATGACGATTGTGTTGGTATTAATTTTATATAAATATACAAATATAAAATACTCTTCGTGCAGATGCTACTAGTTAAGTTAAAAAATACATTAAAAATTCCCCTCAAAAAAATAAAATAATACTACAATAAAAATTATAAAAAGAAGTTTAAATCATTAAAACTTGTAATATATATATATATATATATATATATATATATATATAATCAATATGTATTTTTCCTATCCCACAATTATTTTACAGTATCAATTTAATTTGACTAATTAATTAGTGAGCAAATAAATAATTATATTTTTATTAATAAATTTAATCTAGGTAATATTATTACTTTTGTCAATAAATAAGTTTGTCATATAATATTGCAGAAAAAAAATAGTTTATCATATAACATTGAGTCTATGTTGCATAAGTGCGGATGCGGGGGCGATACGATACGAGTACGGGGATACGGATTTTTAAAAATTATAGGGTGCGATTCGGCAAGGATACATCTAATTATTAAAATTTTATGATATATAATGCTTATAAAATATATACAATTTAAATTTTCTTAAATTAATTATATGTAATTTACATTTTATTTTACCCAAAAGTTAAGCATTTTCAATTATATAAGTTAATTGAGCAACAATATAACGATTCAAATATTATTAGTCCAATATATAAGTCATAACTGAAAATAAAATTATCAAAATAATCTTGTGTAGGCCTTTTGTGCACGAGATACGTGAATTTCGCCTATGGAATTTGCGAATCTGGTTTATTTTTATAAATTATTTTAAAAGATACGCCACGTGACGAATCGGGTGCAAATCCGACAAGAATCCGAGAGAATCGCACCCTAAAAGAATACGATTCGCCGTACATACTAATTTTTGAAGAATCTGATGTTGCATCATAGCATTGAGTCCTTATGTCTCCTAATCACTTAATCCTTAATCCTATTTTTCTCACATCTCTTATCACATGTTGCTTTCGAATTAAACATCACTGATTGAACAACTTATATAAATATTTATAATCAATTTGTCTTTTCTTATCCCACAATTATTTTGCACAATCAATCCAGTTCGACTAGTTAATTTATTAGTTGGCCAAATAGAAATTAGTCCTTATGATTAGTTTCAAAGATTACCCTCAACAGATAAAAATAGTAAGACTAATATTCTCTTGTTTACTTTATTGGATTGAAACTTTTGGATATTTCAATGCCCTTGATTATTTTTTATCATTTAAACTCGTTTTGCTTCATTCTTATCACATCAAAAGGGTGAAATTGAAGTAATCCTACTTTTGAAGATAAAAATACTCAATCATTCATTTTATCAATCAATGCAAAGTAAACGCTCTCTTAGGGTCTCATCAATTTGTCTTCTCTTATCCTACAAAATTGTCACTCAGTTTTGAAATCAATTTCAAATTGAAATCTTGACTTTTTAATATAGTATTTCTTCCATCCTCAAATAACTTCTTATCTTTTCTTTTTGGATCGTCCTCTAAATAATTTCATATCCACTCTGCCACTAATATAAAATTAACACCCATTTATTATTACTTTTCACATTTTCACCACTCTCAAAACTAACACATTTTCATCACTGATCAATAACTATAATACTCTTTTACCATTTCTAATATATTCAATAACTTTATCTTAAAATTTGTATTCCTCCCTCCTAAAAAGTTATTTAGGAGACGGATTGTGTATAGATAATTATCAGCATACAAAACAAGCTGTTTGTTAATACACACTCCCTAAAAATTGTTGTAAATGTAATTCGTATTCATATACGACATGTTTATGACTCTCAAAGTTTTATAAATAAATAACCTACTAATTAATTAATTAAAACTACTACTAATTACAGGCACCAATTAATCTCCTTCACTGTTCTTGTCTCTTTTGCTGACCTTTGGTTATTGCTCAACATTCTTATGAAAGATTCAATTGAATCTATATTCTCGTTGGTTAACTTGTTCAAACCAACTTTTTCGAAGTGGTCATTAGGTCTTATCATCCCTATAATGTGGAATTGTTTAATATCGCAACCTTAATTAATTAATTAATTAATTATCACCACGTATACTGTACAGCCATAATAGAAGGAAGAACTCATGCCTCTATTGGCTAATTCAATAAATTCGTACGTCGTCTATACAGTCGTAAAATTCACGTACTTATATACTATAGTTAATCCCACAACATTAAATTGTCTAGGAAATTTTATTTTTCAAAAATTATGGACTTCTGCGTATAGAAATAAGTTACCAAAAACATTAGATTTAATTAACCATATTTTTTATTAAATAATACTTAAATAAAAATTAATTAATTAATTAACTGTTAATTGCAAACATCGTCACCATGCAGACGTTTGCAGTGGAGTCTTGGCCTTCAAATTAAAACACTTTTTTTCCAAAGAGATCAATACATATAATTTGTGGAGCTGTCTATGATTGTGCCATTTATCAACCAATAAAGCAAGTAAGCAACGTAACATTTTTTTATATGTTATTTATTTTTTGGATCGATCTTATCAAAGATGCAACGTATAAAACAAAAGAACAGTCATATACACAAAATGTAGACTTTCAAACACCCTTTTGAGAACTCTTATCTATATTATTGGAAAAGAAAAGTGTTACACATGGAAAAAGTTGAAACTTTGTTAAAAATATTTAATAATACATTTTATCAATCATACAAAATAAACGCTTCATCGATGGAGTTTACTTTGAGAATATTATGTCATGCACGCTAAGTTGCCAATACAATGTTTCTGCGCATTTCTAGCCAATACAATGTTGAAACCATGCATGTTAGTTACATAAAATTAATTATTAATCCAATGTGTCAAAATCTAAAGATGCCTCTTTAATTCACACCGACTCCACCTAAGTATACAATACTGTGAAATACGTTGTTGATGTCACGACACAGATTACACATTTAATTTGTAATGGTGCAAATTTCTTAAAAAACGTGGTTAGTTAGCTACTTGACTATATATAATTGAGACTTTTCGTCTTGTAATAATAATAATAATAATAATAATAATAATAATAATAATAATAATAATAATAATAATAATAATAATAATAATAATGTAAAAAATATAATTTCGATGTAGGAAACTTGGGAAATTGCTCTTTAACACTAGATCTCATCTCATTATTTATCTAGAGGTGGTATGGAGTTCTTAACAGATTTTGGAAATATAAATCTTGTAATAGCTTTACGGTTTCTGAAGCATATAGCGTGACGAAGCTAAAAGTTTGTTTTGCTGTTGAAGAGTCCACTAAATATTACTTCCACAAAGATTATATGTTTTACGCAGTGAAGGACATGAATTTTAATAAATAATTAAAAAATGTACTTCATCTGTCCTTATAAAAAATAATTATTTGTAAATGACACGAGTTTTAATAAACTAGTTGAATATGTAGTGAGTGGAGTATGGGTTCCACTTTATTATATATGAGTGGAAAACTTACCAAAAATAGATTGGATACATTATATGAGGACGGACGAAAATGATAAACCGGATACATTTTACAAGGACTAAGGGAGTATATAATTAATATGTAGTAGAAAGCCCACGAAAATTGTGTGGAGAAAGGGTCATAAAAAATAATGTGTTTTTAGGTTGAAACATTTTGTAAATAGGGTCATAAAAAATAATGTGTTAAAAGGTTGAAATATTTTGTAAATATTGAGTGTGAATGTGATTTAAAATTTAAAATATAAGGGATAATTTTCAAAAAAGGAAAACATACAATCTTTATAGACGATCGAAAATAGTAGTAATAAACATATAAGTTTTGTATACGGATAATTAGGTTTCTTGTTTGAATTGAAGTCTAATAATTGAAAGTATTTGACAAATGATAAGAAATCATTTTAGACTAGAACACATAATTTAAACACGCGAAAGAAAGCAAACATATCTTCTTTCGTTTGTTTCTTCTATATATCCTTTTTCTTACATTGTAGGAACTTTAAGTTGGGTGAATCCAAAGAAACATTAGAAAAATCAAATATGATAGATTCAAACCTACATAGACATTAGTGAGATTGGAACAAAAGCCTTTGGCCATAGTAAAATTCATCATTAACAAGAAACAATCGTAACTTTCGTTTCCACCAATTGTGAGTACTGTATTTTATTTTTTGGCAATTGAAGAAAGTTTTACGCTAGCCTTATTTTCGAAGCCAAAGCTTCTTTGTTTTTATTATTATTATTATTATTATTATTATTATTATTATTATTATTATTATTATTATTATTATTATTATTATTATTATTATTATTATTATTATTATTATTATTTTTCTTTCCTTTTCCTGGAGAAGATTAGGTCTCTCGTTTCTCCTCAAAAAAAAAAAATTAATGTAAAAGGTCCCCAGACTGAAGCCAATGTTTTTTAGCAAGCATTATGACCTAGGGCTCCCAAGTTGAGAGTCCCAAATTTTAAATATAAATTCACAAGTTTCCCTCAAAAAAATAAATAAATTCACAAGTTATAATGTATTATTTTGTATTAATCATAAAAAAAATAGTATATATTAATCTTCAATTGATCATAAAAAAAAGAATCTAAATGATTGTGCTCGCCTCCGATCCTATATTTTGCTCTCTCATCTCACACTTTACTCTCTTCCGTATTCTGTTCTTTAATTTTTTTATTTCTAAGTGACTGCAACTTAAGAAATGTTAAATAAATTAGAAATTTTATGCATTGAAAATAAGGTAATAGGAAAACTTAATCTTGAAACAACAAGATTTCAAGTCTCATTTTTTATGGACTCTTTTTTTGGTTTTGCCTAATTAAAGTCCTCGAAGTCACAATTGAAATTTTTGTGCATGGGTTTTCCGACGTGTTGGGAGAAGGAAGTCATTCTTTCGGAGAAAGATATGAAGCCAAATAAATTGATTCAAAACAATTACTAATGGATTTACTACTTCGAATAATTTAGATTTGGTTTCCGTTCATGCAAAAGTCAAAGGATCTTTGTGATCAAATTTTGTGAGACATGTGTCACATATCCGTTTTATCAAGAATGCCATGCATCACGTGGGAAAAAAATATCTATATTGTTTGCACTAGTATTATATTAATATATAAGACAAGATAGTTAGGTTTATAGCCTATTTGCTATTGTTTTTTGAGAATGCCTATTTGCTATTGTAAACAAAAATATAGTCACACTTCATCTTCACTGTAACCAACCTCTATAGTATATTCTTTATAAGATTGATTTGGAGAAAAAATAGAAAACAAATAACCAAACCCCAAACTCCCCACCCCACCCGTATTCTTCAGCAATAATGCGTCTCTTTGTTGCAACGATTTCACACTATTACGATTTCATTTTATCAGCCATTTTTCATTAAAATCAAATGACTACTTTTAAAGTTGTCTCTATATTAATTGTGTTATAATTAGTTAAATTTCTCCAAGATGTAGACTGACACATGATCGAAGAAATATGATAGTAGTAAACAAATCAAATAATTTTGCTTAGTTCAAGTATTCATTTTCAAATTTTGATATTTATATTCGAAATTATATTATTCAAAATTGGATACAACTTTTAATATTTTAACTAGTTTTCACTAATACAAATTATGGCATTCGATTCAATATCCGAAAATATTCGGTTATATATATATATATATATATAGCCAATGTCAAATTTAAGAAAGTGATAAAACAGAAAAAGAATTAAAAAGTAAAAAATAAAGAAATAAAATACTAGTATTTATTATTAAGTGTTAATTAGGCATATGTATTGAATATATCACTTTTAAAAATATTGCAAATTGAATTAATTTGTCTCTAAACTGAATTAAATACGAATCAAATATTCGAATAATATTTGCTTCAAATAGCAATATATAGCGCGACTTTATAGAATTAAGGATTTTACATACTATGTAGTATTTGATTATTAAACCCATCCAAAAATTTTAGGGCAAATTGCATGAAAATACCTCACTTTATACCAAAATTTGGTTTTTTGACAATCTTTTCAATTGTAGCAAAAATTTGAACTACCTTTCAATTTGTTGCAATTGACTTCCGGAGTAATTTTCCGGCCAACTTAATGCTGATGTGGATTCCCGTAAAGTTGATGTGGCATGCCTCGCCGGACGACAAATTGCATGAAAATACCCCACTTTATACCAAAATCTGGTTTTTTGACAATCTTTTTAATTGTAGCAAAAATTTGAACTACCTTTCAATTTGTTGCAATTGACTTCTAGAGTAATTTTCCGGCCAAATTAATGTTGATGTGGATTCCCGTAAAGTTGATGTGGCACGCCTCGCCGGCTAATCAAACGACAACGTCTCTAATTACCTTAAACGATGTCGTTTTCCACGATTTTAGGCAAATTACAATTTCTAGTTTTATATATTTGTCGATTAGGGCTTCAAATGTCCTCATTTCTTCTCCCAAATTTTCTCATCTCAGTTGAAATTCTTGTTCCATAAATTCTCATTTGCAGCAAAAATCTTTGAACTGATGGATTCTTCTTCTCAAACGAGACGACTGAGCTCATACAATTTCCCCTTACCTCCAAAATTCTGCAGATGCGAAGAACCAGAGCCGTGCATCTTGCAGGCTTCAAATAGTGTGACTAATCCGAAGAGGCGCTACTTCTCATCATGTACAAAAATACCCACATCAAGTATCTTGTACTCTTTAAAATATACTTTTATTTAAGAGTAAAATTTTGAAGTAGCCAAAATGAAGCATAAAACACAATTTATGGCCACACATTGAAAAAACACAAAATTTGGCAATTTTTATTGATTTGGACGTTTTTACCCTTAATGAGGCGGACCGGGTAGGATCAGGCACGCGGGTCGCTTGCCGGGTCGGGTTAGGCACTTATGGCACTATTAGTGTCATAAGTGCCAAGATTTTACTTTAGTTTTATTTTGGATTTCCGTTGGCACTTATGACACTTATTAGTTGGCCGAAAAATTACTCCGGAAGTCAATTGCAACAAATTGAAAAGTAGTTCAAATTTTTGCTACAATTGAAAAGATTGTCAAAAAACCAGATTTTGGTATAAAGTGGGGTATTTTCATGCAATTTGTCGTTTGATTAGCCGGCGAGGCGTGCCACATCAACTTTACGGGAATTCACATCAACATTAAGTTGGCCGGAAAATTACTCCGGAAGTCAATTGCAACAAATTGAAAGGTAGTTCAAATTTTTGCTACAATTGAAAAGATTGTCAAAAAATCAGATTTTGGTATAAAGTGGGGTATTTTCATACAATTTGCCCAAAATTTTACAGCCTAAGTCTAATAATTTCATGAAATTAAATTTATACACACACTAGTAGGAAAGAAGATTCTAAAGCATATTGATTTCCAGGTCCATCACCACTATATCCAAAAGATGAATGTCAAATCATTACCGTCATCTTCTCCACTTACCAATCACTGATTGTCTCTATGACCTCATTAATTAATACCTTATTTATCCATTAGGATTACCACTATCATTTATTTTCAAAATTCCTGCCCTCGACTTGTTGTATACTACTCATACTACATAATAAAATCAACTTCTTTTTTATTTAAAAATTAAGGTATTTCGTGTGCGTGTTGTTGGTCTAACTATAAGTGGTTAATGTTCATATAATAAGATTCGGGATTCGAGACCATCGTTGTGCGGTTTTTAAATTTATATATTTACTTAAGTAATTTATCAAAAAAAATCAAGATATTTCTTTTCTTTTGGCCATAGGTGTGATCAATCAAGTCCACCGTCATGCCGTCTTTAAATTTATTTATTTATGTAATTTATAAAAAAAATCAAGGTATTTCCTTTCTTGTGATTAATCGAATCCATCGTCGTGCGGTCTTTAAATTTATTTATTTATTTGTGTAATTTATAAAAAAAATTAATTAAGGTATTTCCTTTCTTGTAGGTCTGATCAATGTCATAGAGC
Source organism: Salvia miltiorrhiza (assembly GCF_028751815.1). Taxonomy (NCBI): domain Eukaryota; kingdom Viridiplantae; phylum Streptophyta; class Magnoliopsida; order Lamiales; family Lamiaceae; genus Salvia; species Salvia miltiorrhiza. The sequence continues at coordinate 55,796,231 of NC_080388.1, forward strand.
TTCGTTAATTTGTTGTTGTTTCTGCTTTCTTTTTGGTTTTATTCTGTTGTTTGCTGTTGTTTGCGGCATTGGGTTCCGGATGCACTTAGGGGCAATGGTCAGGCCAGAGCTCCTGAAGATGCATCCACCTTTTGTCGCTGTGTGGTTTACTGTTGCTCTTTTGAGTCCTTTAGACGGGTACTCTTTTTCCTTGCTAATGGTTTTTCCCACTGGATTTTCCGTAGCAAGGTTTTAATGAGGCCCGGCCCTTAGTCTGCTTTTCTGTGCTTTCAAGGGTTCTTTAAGTTTTTTTTCCCTTTTAATTCAATCTCATTTAATTAAAAAATTAATAGAGCTTCGTTAATTGGAAAATAAATTAAATTCTAATTAAAGCATATATTTTTTCCAGGTCCATCGCTCCAAAAGATCTATACTAGAGGTGGCCACGGTTCGGTTCTCGGTTCCAAAAATTGGAATCGGAACCGAACCGAAAAATAACCCTCACGGTTTCGGTTCCGAACCGTGAACCGGCGGTTCCGATTCGAACCGTTAGAACCGTCCATTTTTTTTAATGTAATTTTTATTATTTTATGTATTGTTGTGTAAAATTTAATGAAATTTGCTTTAATAAAATAAATGACACAAGAAAATATAAAGTTCATATACATTATTTTCTAAATTGAACTTATAATTCAAAGTTATACTCTTACAACTCTTGTAAATAAAATTTACAAATTACAACATAAAATAAAATTAAGGCAATTTAGAACTTGAGCTTAATTATAACATTTAAGTTATAATTGAGTTGTCTACGTATCCCGAAGGAATCAAAGTCCACGTAGTTCTCTTACCTTCGTCTTACCTTTGGTGACACCGCATAATCATGAAGTCTTCTACATGGCGAAGTCGAAGTCGTCGTCGAAGTCTTCGCCTTCGGTGCATTGAGATGACTCGCTCACATCGGTGGTATCTCCTTCGGTGGTGGATATGGGGTACTCCACGAACAAATCATCCCATTTATTTTCTTAATTTTTTCGTTAATTTATTATTTTCACATTTTTTATATTTTTTTCTTTTTTTCCAATTATTTCATCTTTTCTAAAAATATTACATTTATTCATATCAATTGTTATTTTTTTTCTTACGACAATAATTATTTGACCAAATAACTAAAATTAAAAGGCGGTTCTAGGCACGGTTCCACGGTTTCCGGTTCTAACCGTGGAACCTTCGGTTCACGGTTCCAAGGCGGTTCTGGCACGGTTCCAATCCGGTTCCCGGTTCCGGTTCCGGTTCGGAACCGGGAACCGGCGGTTTGAGAAATCGGAACCATAACCGAACCGGCCGAGCACGGTTTTGGTTCCGATTTGGAACCGTGTATCACGGTTCCGGTTCCAGAACCGTCCCGGACGGTCCGATTTTCCGGTCGGTTCCCGGTTCCGGGTTTTTTGGCCACCTCTAATCTATACAACAATCATACCGTCATCAATCACTGATTGTTCCATGACCTCATTAACACCTTAATTAATTAGCCATTAGGATTGTCAATATCATTTAGTTTTGTTAATTAAAAATATTAATTACCATGATACAAGTTTAACCCAGTGTTCTTGCTGAAAACGTATTGTCATAATACAGCATACGTTATATTATTAAATAAAAACTTAAAACCAGACATTGAAACTCAGCTCTATATATTTAATTTCCAATAAATTTTGCTGTATTGTTTATGTGTATTTATTTTTTGAATAATGAAAGCCTTTCTTTTGACACTATGTCTATGTTGATGAGTACAAGTTAGATGAGTCAGATATTTTTTAAGACAGTAACTTATGTTGATTTGGAAATTAGGACAAAAACTTTTAGACTTGTAAAAATAGAACACTAATTTTTTTTTACAGTAAAATAGGACACTAATTAATAAGTGTCGTAAAAATAGGACATTTCTCGACCGATAATTGGCCGAAAAATGTCATGCGGATGCAACACTTATTAATTAGTGTCCTATTTTACTCTAAAAAAATTAGTGTCCTATTTTTACAAGTTCAAAAGTTTTTGTCATAATTTTTAAATCAATCTAAGTTAATGTCCTAAAAAACCCTCGAACTCCAAGTTAGATTGCTTGAGTAGACGAAGCAGGAAGTGAAGTCAATGAATATAAAAGTAGTAGGATACGTAATTAATTATATAATTAAGTTAATTAATACAGAATTAATGATATATCAGCATTCCTGTTCAGTTCTAGGCTCATACCTAATAAAAATAAACAAGATTGATTAAGACAGCAGTGCCGTGCCGTGCCACTAACATGAATTAAGTTATTAAAAATCGATGGTGCGAATCAGAGTAAGAGTTTCCACCTATTAAAAGTAGGATCGGAATTTAAATACAAATTGATTGTTGCCGTTATCGTCACCTCTCACTTGTGCATAATAATATAATATGTTTTACATGCTTGCATATATCGTGTGAAAGAAAGTTGTTAATTTGAAAGAAAAAAAATCTAAATCCTTTTGTTTTATTATGATTTCATGTAAGGAGCTAGGCTTGTATGAAACGGTACATTCACACACCCACAATCACTGGTGGTGCATGTCATGCCTCCGATGGCAAGGGAGCAAAAAGATTTAATTTTTGGTGTGATCAAATTTTAATATTTTTGTACTTCTATATACTACTCCCTCCATCCCACCGAAAGTGGTGCGTATTCTTTTTTTAGCTGTCCCACCGAAAGTGGTGCATTTCTTTTTTTGGTAATAATTTTACACTATAAACAATGTGGCCTCACACACATTTACACACCTTTACACTATAATCTTATTCTCCTTAAATCTCGTGTCCAAAAAAAGTGCACCATTCCGGTGGTACGGAGGGAGTATAATTTAGGAGTATTAGGGGATAATTCAATAAAATTGAGGTGGGTCCCCCACTGGACCCGGCCCTTGCTCTATCACTGAAATCAAATGTATCCTAATAAAATTACAAATATGCCGGCTGATATGAATTTGAATAGAGATAAAATTAAGTGTTGATCTTATTCTTATATATGAATCTTGAATTATAAGAGTGCACGGTATATACTTATATATACATAATACTCTTATCCAACTAGAATGTGATCCCGCCGCGACATCATCAGATCCTCCTCAAAGTCTTAAGGAATAAAAGATTTGAAATTTATATGATTCGAGAGTTCATGGAATATATGCGAGAATGAATATATCATGTGACAGTAAATGGCTTACGTATTAAGAAATTTGGTCAGTATATTTCACACTACATTTTAAGACATTTAATTAATTCAGATTGATAATATCGTTTAATTATTATTTCAGTTGCAAAATAATAATTCCAGATTACCACACAAATTATAAGTTGCGTACGTCCAATAAGTTGTGTAGAAAAACCGAATAGTAGATTCAATGAAAATCTTAATTGGGGCCGGGATTTCAGGAAATTTATTATTATTATTATTACTAGTCGGTAACCCGTCGAAAATCGACGGGAATAAATGAAAATATATAAATATTTGTAATTATTTATTACATTTTTTATTTGATGATTTTTTTCACTAAAATAAAGCATTAAATAAGTTTGTTTTAAAGTAAAAGATGTTAACTAAATATATTTTTAGTCAAACAATTCTCTGAACTCATAAACTAATTTTAGACACTTCCACCAATCCAATCTGATTATGATGATTTTAGAATTTTTCGATGCTTAAAAATCAACTTCTGTCTCCTCCTCCAAAAAAAAAACAAAAAAAGAAGAAGCAAATACCAAAGTATGAAGCCGAAACATGATATGTCATGTTGTCATATATTCTAACGAAAATATGTCATGTTGTCATATATTCTAACGAAAATAGTTTTTCCTGTTTTAGTTTCACAGTTTTAGTTAGAATATGTTGTCATATTTACAATTGTATGAATAAATATAGATTACATGTTTAAATTAATTGAGGAAAATATTAATATTAATTTGTTTCATGTTTTTGGCAATATTTTCAGTTTCGCATTTTTATTTAAAATGTGTTGTTAAATAGCATTTACAATTACATGTTTAAATTGTATGAATAAATATAGATTACATGTTTAAATTAATTGAGGAAAATATTAATATTAGTTTGTTTCATGTTTTTGGCAATATTTTCAGTTTCACATTTTTAGTTAGAATGTGTTGTTAAATAGCATTTACAATTGTACTCATATTTAGATTCCTTCTAACGAAGTAATATATAAATTTCCATGATTGGGATATAATTAATGTATAAGAAATTAGATATAGAAATTTGTTGATGATAGGTTTGAAATTAGATATATAGAAATTTATTGATTAAAAATTTTAAAAAAATAAGAATGAATGAGAATGGAGGAAAATTAGAATAGAGTGATTCTATTACGCCACGTAGGATAGAGTTTATACAGTAAAAGACGAAATATATCCATCCTCGACTTTAAAGATACACTTTCTTTCCAACATGGTGCCAAGTAATTCAGGCGTGTCATTCCTACTATTTGTCTAATAACAAAAAAATGAATAATATTAATATTGTAATGCAAAACTTCAAAATAAAATTAGATATTAAGTTAATAACCTGTTCTTCCATCTCTTCCATTACTTGGGCAGCAGTTTTTTTAAGAAAATAAAGTACAGTATCCTCAAAAAATGTAAAGTATATTTCATCGTCTTCATCTTCTACAAGAACCTTCAGCAAAAATCTGAGTATAATAGGAAACCAAAAATATAATTAGTTGGATTTTATTTCTAACCAAAATACTATATGTAATATTTTTTATATATAGATTAAAATTTAGAAAACCAGTTACCTTATATTTATAGATCCAATCGGTTTTTTGCATTTTTTTGCAATAATCTCCGATTTTGCTTCCTTTAGGAACACCTTTGTAGCATTTGTCATTTCCACATGACTCATAATACCATGATTCTTCAGGGTGAAAGTCAATTATTTTGCCCTTGCAGATATAGTTTCCACTCTATAAATTGAAAGATAATTATTTTCTAATTCTGAATATATTTTAAAATATGTATAGCAAATTATAAATTACCTCAGAGTTTTTCATCTCTTTAATTGTTTTCACTAAAGCAGGTTTCAACCATTCTTCACTTTTTACTTCTCGGCTAACGTTGGAAATATTAGCTATGGTGTTATTGTTGGAATCTTTCGTAAGACCGCGCCTGAAATTATTATAAATGTGAAGAATATGTGAGAAACGGGTTATTAACAAAAAAATTAAATGACATCATAATTTTGACCTCAATATCCATGTGATATCGTTTTGGGACAAATACTATGTGACTTAGGACTTAAAAATAGATGTAATATGCTAGCATGGAAAAAAAATCATGTAGTAAAAAGTCGATGCATGAATAAATGTTTAATCAAAATTTATTTGTAAATATATATATATATATATATATATTTATATATGTATACAAACCTTAATATAAAATCTTTAACTTCTTGAATATCAGGACTGATAAAAAATCTGGTTGCGTGCTTCATTGTGGAAACTTTGGTTACACCTAAAATAACATTTAAATTATTAGTAACGCTGCTTAAAGTGTATTTAGTTATATTTTAATAAATGAGTATTGTAAATGATTAATAACATATGAACCTCTGAATGTTGATAACATAGCAAATTGTAAAGCTATCATTACTGGTTCTTTATCCTCGCTTGATCTGCTTTCCATGAATATCTTGAGTTCATCGGCATATGATTCCCACAATACGCAAATTACTTGTGTGCCACTGTTACATATATAATTAAAAACATAAATTAAAATAAAATTAGAAATATTAATCATTATTCAACGAAAAATTTAGAAACTTACTCTACATCAGCCAATGTTATGTCACACTTCTTAGCTTTGCCATGCTTCATTTCAACACAATCTATGGTAATATTTTCAGTTTTTACCTCCCCAAGAATATCTACAAAAAAATGTAATTTAAATACACAATCAAAACTAATATTAGGAAATTGTATAATAAAATATTTTTTTTCTATAATATGGTATACTTACCCAATACCAATTCTGGATCATGTGAATGAATATTTCGAAAATGGATGAAATCAAATCCATTTTCAGTAATATTCGGGCGTTCAGTTGATTCAGAAACAATGGTTTTAAAGCTAAAACTGATTTTCCACTCATGATTGATTTTTGCATGCTGAAAGTTAGGATTGTTTTTGTCACGACCGGCCTTAATTAAGGATAATTAATCCGGGAAAACCATGACTGGGGAAGGGAAATTAAGAAGCGGGTTGAGAAAGGGGCGCATAAAAGAATACTCAAAGGACTTGAATACGCGTGAAATATTCCTTAAAAGGGAAAAAGGCATAGGTCGCATAAAAAGGGTACTCAAAGAACTTGTATACGCGTTATATTCCTTAAAAGGAAAAAGGCATCGTTAGGGGCTTGGCTAAAATATTATCAGAGTTTGCAACGGAAGGCGTAACTGAAATAATCAGTGTTTATAGCGGAATGCATAACTGAGATACATGTATGAAGACATGTACCCTTTCTGAGCCTACTTTAAGTTCGACAAAAACTCCACTCAGCAACAACACTTCATCGCCCATCACAGCTCAACCTGCACAAACATAAACATCGAAGGGCTAAGTACAAGAGTACTTAGTGGGCAGTGCCAAGCATATAACATAATATCAACAACAAAACACAACTTCGCATAAGAGGCATAAGTTTCTTTCATATCATTTGCTCATTAAACATTTCCAAATTCATAAATAGCATAAGGGCATTCTTCATCATCAACAATCATAAACAAGCATCGTGTCGTGGAGAAGGCCTTCCCCAACGAACACGGGCATCGCACCGTGAGAGGGGGCCTCCCTCAGCGGTCACGGCATCGTACTATTGAGGGAGGCCTCCCCCAATAGACGCTGTAACACTGGCATACTGGCATACTGGCATCGCGCCGCGAGAGAGGCCTCTCTCAGCGGACACGGGCATCGCGCCGTGAGGAAGGCCCTCCTCAGCGGACACGGCATCGTACTGTTGAGGGAGGCCTCCCCCAACAGACGCAAGCATCAAACATAAGCATAAACTTATCAGCGTAAAGCATTCAAGCGTAAATAAGCGTAATCATTTAATGTGCATCATAATAAAGCTTAACTCATTTAAGCGTAATAAAGCATACCATACTTGAAGATCCAATTTGCATTTTAAAGCATAACACTTGCATAGCATTTTATTTACGCGTAAGAAATTGCCCACCTCAATTGTTCTTAAAGCTGGCGTGGAGTCGTTTCTTCTTCGGCTTCACTTTCTGTCGCCCGGACCTTCATTGATGAAGAGTCGATAAGTTCGTGAAGTAATTGTCATAAGACAAAGTCTAATTCTACGTGCCTAGGGTATCTTTTAGTGTTTTAGGGTTCTAGCATCCATAATTCGTTACATTAAAGACAGTAAAAAATCAATCATACCTCGTCTAATCTCATTCAAACACATAGGCAACACAAACACATAAGGCACATAAGAATCACAATCAAACATCATCAAAACATGCTCTGTTTTTACACTGACTCAACTTCAAAATTTAATCTGTTCTGACTCCGACATCTCCTGGACTCGAGACTCATACCGAAAGAAAGATCTTCGAATCTAGTTTCATATAAAAAAAAGTAGAGTCGAAAACTCCAAGTGGTTTGAGAGATATGACGTTTTTACCACGATCTACCATGTTCGGCAGTTTTGAACAATCGAAAACTTGGATTTTTGACAAATAGTAAACGTTGTCAAACTGGGCTCAACTTTGGTGGATATCTAGCTAACACAATAAGGTTAATACCATAAAAATTTGGAAAGCTAGATCACACAGGAAGCTACTGAAATAAATGACTCTTTCATCTGTTCTCTGAAATTCTCGGTAGTTATGTGCAGTTTAGGTTTTGCATTTTAAAGAAGTATCAAACGAAGTTGGAATGGCTTGAAATTTTACCAGGGTACTCAAGACTCATGTCAGGACTTGCTATAAAATTTTCAAAGCTATTAGACATCGACAAACCGTCGATCACAGTAGGTCAGTAGGCCTACGAAATTCATATTTATAAGTCCTTAAAAAAAATAATTTATATAAATCAAGAAATAAGAGTTTAATCCCAAAAATATTCATTAAAAGTCCATCATAATTTAAATAAAGAACGGACCTCATTTAAAATAAATAGTCCCAAACTTGTTACGCACATATACGAAATCTTTCATGAAACATCCTTTAAAATAAACTTTGATACATAGAAAATAATTCAACAACTTGAGCTCTTAAGGGGTTGTTTTGCAACAGACACCAAATCTGCCTCGGATCTCCAAATGATGCTCCAAAAGACATTCTGGAAACTAGACATTTCAAGGATCATTCTCCAATTTGAATCGAATGAAAAACAATTCAAACGAGCAAGATATGCCCTCTCAAAGATGGGTATTTAACAAGCAAAAATCTGAAAATTTCAGATTTCCAGATTACAACCAAGTCAGTGGGCTTTCTTTGAAAATTCATATCTCCCTTTACAAAACTCCACTGGGAACCCCAAGGGTCAATCTGGAAACTAGGGAGAGATCATAACACTCTCCAGTTGGATTTAATCTAAGAACATTCATGGTTTAGAAGATATGACTGTCTAAAGTTCAGTGCACAAAAAGCGTTCAAGTTTGGCAGATTCATAACATAAATCAGAAAACCAACTTTAGGCTTCACCAAAAATTCTAAAACTAAGCAAGTAAGTTCCCAACATGTCATTGAATATTCAGTAGAAAGCTAGGCTTGAGAATCAAAGATTTAAGTCGGGCTTTGCCACCTCAAAGTCGTAGGTTTGTAAAATCTACTGGATGGTACATGGAATAAGAACTAGATTTCAAGAATTTATACCGGTTGTTTCCCTTATTCAAAAATGGTGAGGCCGATGTCAAAAGAAAGATACGGGAGTCTAGAGTGACATATTCAAGTTTCAAAGGTTTTCACCGATTGAAACTTTACTTATGGCCTCCCAAAGATTGTTTACCAAAAATGTATTCCAGATGGGCAGTGATGTTTACAAATTCATAAATAAATCATAAGAGCTTCAAACCTTCTGAAATTTTGCCAAAGTATAGAAAACATATGAAAGATGATACACAATTAATTTGGGAATTTTTGGGAACCTTTTGGATGGCTGGAATCGCCTTGCAAAACACTGCCGGAGCAGTGTACTTATGGCAGAACTCGTGGCTGCTCTTCGGTTCCTTAGTGAAGAATGAAGATGATGAAAAGATTGTTGCCTGTATAATGGAATGTTAGATGCATTCTTGCGTGTGGTGGGGAAGGGAGTAGGTGGAAAGTTTGGTGTAGTGGAATTAGTGGAGTGGAAAGGGTGGAAGAGTAGGTGTAGTGGTGGGAAAAAAATGTAGTGGAGGATTAATGATGTATATTCTATGTCTCGGTGATTCTGTAATTGTAATAAAATACTGGCTTCTGTTCATTATTCGTGTATAAATTAAATACGTAGATTTAATTCACTTCATAAGCCATTTAATATCTAGATTAAATCCGTAGATTTAATCTGCGTTGCAGTCGGAATAATTCCTCATCTTCTAGTAGCACTAATAAAATATAACTGCTTCTGTTTTTCGATTAATAAATAACATGACTTTGCTAAGTCAGTTACAACTTGGAAATAATAATTATTGAATAGCTCAATAATCCTCGTCGCGTTTTTTTCTCATACGTAAAAAAAAAATATAAAGCTAAAATAATAACTCTGTTTCTGAAAAAAAATCAGGACCATAAACTGGATTTATTTAAAAAAATTTGCATTTACTAGTTTTAATCATAAATAAAAGAGCGGGCTACTACATACTACCCCTCTTAACAAAAATTTCGTCCCGAAATTTGCATATCTCTGCTAAAACAGTTCGGGGTATTTTTCCTTCATCTTGTCTTCAAGTTCCCGCGTAGCTTCTCTTGTCTGCGGTGTCTCCATAAGATTTTCACTGATGTGATTGAGGCTGATTTCGCAAGTGTCCACGTATTGCTGGCAAGGGGGTGTGGGTGTTCTCAATTGTTGAACCTCGTTGTTTGTTGGGGCATTGCGTGGAGTAGTGACCTTTTTGGCCACAATTGTAACAACCGTTAGTTCCAGCCCGACAAACACCTCTATGCATCTTACCACAATTTGGGCAAGGTAAAACTCCTTTCTGACCTTGGTTACCCCCAGTTGGCTTGAGATTAGTTTGTGCCTCGTACCTTGGTTGAATAAACTGTTCGGCCCGTTCATTTTCTTGCCACACTTTCTTACTGGTCTGATTGATATTGTCTTCGTTGTTGTCCCACTTGCGCTTCCCTTTGAGAGTATGTGAGGCTACTGGTAAGTCTTTTGGCGTTGAGATCAACAATGGGGCTGACTTGTCCGACGGCATTGCAGCTTCAATGTCAAGTGCCCTGTTCAGAGACTCCGTGTATGAGAGTCCTCCGTGGCTTGCTAGAGCCATCCTAATTTCGTACCGCAGTCCGGCACAAAATTTCTCTGCCATCTTCTCCTCTGTGTCCACTTGTTGTGGAGCAAACCTCGACAGGTTGCAGAATTCCTTGTCGTATTCAACCACAGATTTCTTTCCTTGCTTTAACTCGTAGAACTCAGCTTCTTTCTTCTTTCTATAGCTTTTCGGGATATATTTATCATATAATCCCGTCTTAAAATCTTCCCAAGTATAGATTGCCCATTGTTCCGGTGTCAGGATTTTTCGTCGTGCTTCCCACCAGAAGTCAGCTGATCCTGTTAGTTGGAACGAGACGCAAGATAGGCGCTCCTCATCAGTACAACGTAGGAAGTTGAAGATGCGTTCCATTGCACGCACCCAAATCTCAGCTTCAGCTGGTTCACTTGTTCCGTCAAACGTAGGTGGGTTCTGCCTTAAAAAGAGTTCTTCGACTCTCCTAGTCGGGGGCGGAGGGCATGGGTTATGTCCTCGAGCATCTTGTGGTTCTTCGGGTACAACGTTACGATTTCTGCGATTGTTATTGTTTCTCGCAGGGCGTCCTCTCTTAGGCGGCATTCTGGTAGCAAAGATGTGCCAATTAGTACACCCTAGCATAATCTAATACAAACCTCAAAAGAATTCTTGTAAATGTCAACTTAATATAACTTGTAAGCAAGTCATGACTCCAATGACATCATTGATCATTGATGTAGTAAGCTTTAAGGGTCCTTAGCATCTCAAATCTATGAGTCATAACAATCCTTAAGCATATAATATCACATCATCTAAACTGGATACTTAAGCATAAGTCATGGAGATTTATAGTGGCTATAATATCATCAGCTTAAGAAAATTTTTCTATACGTATCACTTATCTTGCTTCCTTCACTATAGCCACCAAAAGATACAATCTAATTTTTTTCTATGTTCTGTCGTAGTGGTGATCTCTTAACTTAATAGCTCTATGTTCATAGGCATACTTAATCGCACTTGCGTAAATCATTTCATTCAATAACAACTTAACATGGCTATTGACAGTTACTCACTTTGCTATTACGATAATTCTCACTTTTTGTAAACATTAACTCAAAACTTGGAAGAGCTTACCATTCTGCTTCGTTGAGTGTGATGCGATGAAGTGCTGAGCTTTGTCGATTGAACTCTAGACACTTTAGTGATCAATTCAAAGTTTGGCTTAAATAAACTCTTAGGCTCAGAGCAAACGAACTGCTCTGATACCACTCTGTCACGACCGGCCTTAATTAAGGATAATTAATCCGGGAAAACCATGACTGGGGAAGGGAAATTAAGAAGCGGGTTGAGAAAGGGGCGCATAAAAGAATACTCAAAGGACTTGAATACGCGTGAAATATTCCTTAAAAGGGAAAAAGGCATAGGTCGCATAAAAAGGGTACTCAAAGAACTTGTATACGCGTTATATTCCTTAAAAGGAAAAAGGCATCGTTAGGGGCTTGGCTAAAATATTATCAGAGTTTGCAACGGAAGGCGTAACTGAAATAATCAGTGTTTATAGCGGAATGCATAACTGAGATACATGTATGAAGACATGTACCCTTTCTGAGCCTACTTTAAGTTCGACAAAAACTCCACTCAGCAACAACACTTCATCGCCCATCACAGCTCAACCTGCACAAACATAAACATCGAAGGGCTAAGTACAAGAGTACTTAGTGGGCAGTGCCAAGCATATAACATAATATCAACAACAAAACACAACTTCGCATAAGAGGCATAAGTTTCTTTCATATCATTTGCTCATTAAACATTTCCAAATTCATAAATAGCATAAGGGCATTCTTCATCATCAACAATCATAAACAAGCATCGTGTCGTGGAGAAGGCCTTCCCCAACGAACACGGGCATCGCACCGTGAGAGGGGGCCTCCCTCAGCGGTCACGGCATCGTACTATTGAGGGAGGCCTCCCCCAATAGACGCTGTAACACTGGCATACTGGCATACTGGCATCGCGCCGCGAGAGAGGCCTCTCTCAGCGGACACGGGCATCGCGCCGTGAGGAAGGCCCTCCTCAGCGGACACGGCATCGTACTGTTGAGGGAGGCCTTCCCCAACAGACGCAAGCATCAAACATAAGCATAAACTTATCAGCGTAAAGCATTCAAGCGTAAATAAGCGTAATCATTTAATGTGCATCATAATAAAGCTTAACTCATTTAAGCATAATAAAGCATACCATACTTGAAGATCCAATTTGCATTTTAAAGCATAACACTTGCATAGCATTTTATTTACGCGTAAGAAATTGCCCACCTCAATTGTTCTTAAAGCTGGCGTGGAGTCGTTTCTTCTTCGGCTTCACTTTCTGTCGCCCGGACCTTCATTGATGAAGAGTCGATAAGTTCGTGAAGTAATTGTCATAAGACAAAGTCTAATTCTACGTGCCTAGGGTATCTTTTAGTGTTTTAGGGTTCTAGCATCCATAATTCGTTACATTAAAGACAGTAAAAAATCAATCATACCTCGTCTAATCTCATTCAAACACATAGGCAACACAAACACATAAGGCACATAAGAATCACAATCAAACATCATCAAAACATGCTCTGTTTTTACACTGACTCAACTTCAAAATTTAATCTGTTCTGACTCCGACATCTCCTGGACTCGAGACTCATACCGAAAGAAAGATCTTCGAATCTAGTTTCATATAAAAAAAAGTAGAGTCGAAAACTCCAAGTGGTTTGAGAGATATGACGTTTTTACCACGATCTACCATGTTCGGCAGTTTTGAACAATCGAAAACTTGGATTTTTGACAAATAGTAAACGTTGTCAAACTGGGCTCAACTTTGGTGGATATCTAGCTAACACAATAAGGTTAATACCATAAAAATTTGGAAAGCTAGATCACACAGGAAGCTACTGAAATAAATGACTCTTTCATCTGTTCTCTGAAATTCTCGGTAGTTATGTGCAGTTTAGGTTTTGCATTTTAAAGAAGTATCAAACGAAGTTGGAATGGCTTGAAATTTTACCAGGGTACTCAAGACTCATGTCAGGACTTGCTATAAAATTTTCAAAGCTATTAGACATCGACAAACCGTCGATCACAGTAGGTCAGTAGGCCTACGAAATTCATATTTATAAGTCCTTAAAAAAAATAATTTATATAAATCAAGAAATAAGAGTTTAATCCCAAAAATATTCATTAAAAGTCCATCATAATTTAAATAAAGAACGGACCTCATTTAAAATAAATAGTCCCAAACTTGTTACGCACATATACGAAATCTTTCATGAAACATCCTTTAAAATAAACTTTGATACATAGAAAATAATTCAACAACTTGAGCTCTTAAGGGGTTGTTTTGCAACAGACACCAAATCTGCCTCGGATCTCCAAATGATGCTCCAAAAGACATTCTGGAAACTAGACATTTCAAGGATCATTCTCCAATTTGAATCGAATGAAAAACAATTCAAACGAGCAAGATATGCCCTCTCAAAGATGGGTATTTAACAAGCAAAAATCTGAAAATTTCAGATTTCCAGATTACAACCAAGTCAGTGGGCTTTCTTTGAAAATTCATATCTCCCTTTACAAAACTCCACTGGGAACCCCAAGGGTCAATCTGGAAACTAGGGAGAGATCATAACACTCTCCAGTTGGATTTAATCTAAGAACATTCATGGTTTAGAAGATATGACTGTCTAAAGTTCAGTGCACAAAAAGCGTTCAAGTTTGGCAGATTCATAACATAAATCAGAAAACCAACTTTAGGCTTCACCAAAAATTCTAAAACTAAGCAAGTAAGTTCCCAACATGTCATTGAATATTCAGTAGAAAGCTAGGCTTGAGAATCAAAGATTTAAGTCGGGCTTTGCCACCTCAAAGTCGTAGGTTTGTAAAATCTACTGGATGGTACATGGAATAAGAACTAGATTTCAAGAATTTATACCGGTTGTTTCCCTTATTCAAAAATGGTGAGGCCGATGTCAAAAGAAAGATACGGGAGTCTAGAGTGACATATTCAAGTTTCAAAGGTTTTCACCGATTGAAACTTTACTTATGGCCTCCCAAAGATTGTTTACCAAAAATGTATTCCAGATGGGCAGTGATGTTTACAAATTCATAAATAAATCATAAGAGCTTCAAACCTTCTGAAATTTTGCCAAAGTATAGAAAACATATGAAAGATGATACACAATTAATTTGGGAATTTTTGGGAACCTTTTGGATGGCTGGAATCGCCTTGCAAAACACTGCCGGAGCAGTGTACTTATGGCAGAACTCGTGGCTGCTCTTCGGTTCCTTAGTGAAGAATGAAGATGATGAAAAGATTGTTGCCTGTATAATGGAATGTTAGATGCATTCTTGCGTGTGGTGGGGAAGGGAGTAGGTGGAAAGTTTGGTGTAGTGGAATTAGTGGAGTGGAAAGGGTGGAAGAGTAGGTGTAGTGGTGGGAAAAAAATGTAGTGGAGGATTAATGATGTATATTCTATGTCTCGGTGATTCTGTAATTGTAATAAAATACTGGCTTCTGTTCATTATTCGTGTATAAATTAAATACGTAGATTTAATTCACTTCATAAGCCATTTAATATCTAGATTAAATCCGTAGATTTAATCTGCGTTGCAGTCGGAATAATTCCTCATCTTCTAGTAGCACTAATAAAATATAACTGCTTCTGTTTTTCGATTAATAAATAACATGACTTTGCTAAGTCAGTTACAACTTGGAAATAATAATTATTGAATAGCTCAATAATCCTCGTCGCGTTTTTTTCTCATACGTAAAAAAAAAATATAAAGCTAAAATAATAACTCTGTTTCTGAAAAAAAATCAGGACCATAAACTGGATTTATTTAAAAAAATTTGCATTTACTAGTTTTAATCATAAATAAAAGAGCGGGCTACTACAGTTTTGCACTACTTGGAAGTTTTTAATAACTGTTATTTGTCCCTCTTTAAGTAACTCATGAAACTTTTTCTTGTTCCCTATTGAGACGGATGCTTGAATTTTGTTGCCCTACAGAATAAAAATATGTTATTAGATAGCATAAGTTGAAAATTAATAATTTTACAAAACTATTTATTAAATAAAATTGTGATAAGACTTACCCATTCATCAATCACGATCATTTCAAGTGCTTCCTTGCCCAATTTATCTTTTTGAACCCATAAGCGCAAAATTCTGACAACCACATATTTATTTCGTATTTTTTCCTTGATGGCATTCAAAGGAATAGCTTCATTATTCGTCGACATTTCCTATATTTAGAGTAAGTAAATAAATTATTATGCTATTATTCACATGATTGGCAAGAAAATTATTTTGCAAAGGAAAAAGACAGACATTGAAATAGGTAACACAGATAGAGACATTGATCTCACGCAACACGACCCACAAACAAAAATACAGCAAAGATGAAACCTCCCTATTAAAAAAAGTGCCTTTCTTTCTTGATTTCTTTACATAGCCAATTTAAAAAAGAAAAGGAAAAAAGAATGTAGTGTACAGTACACTTTCTGGAGAGAGAGTAGGATACCTCTGCACGAACCATAAATAAATGCCACTTAATGCTGTAATTATACAATGTAAAATACTCCTATCTTTTAATACTGTATGTTCAAAAGGAGAAGTACAAAACCCCAAAACCACATATTTGCATGTTTTTACTGAAGACAACAGATGTAAGATGCACGTAGCAAAACTAATCCATTTCACACCCAGAAATAAGGCAAGCATATACAATGAAAAATAACGTACGGGTTGTGCTGAAAACTCGACTTCACGATCAGAAACTTGCTGAGTCACCTCCTCACGGCCTGAATTTTCACAATCAATACAATCACAAATTAAAACACATTATAAACTAATCAAAAATAAAGTGTTTACTATAAATATTGAAACTCTTAGCAAATAGAAAGTCCGGAGGGAGAACTAAGAGAAAGAGCTAACCCGTACTAATATAGATTATTCGATTCAATGAATACCATTACGTAGACTAATAAATAGATAATCTATATTAGTAAGAACAATAGATTTAGAGATATGTTGGTAGAAAAATGCAAGTAAAGAACAACGCTGATTCATAAAAATATTTATATAATACGCAGCTCCTTATTTATAAAACCAATTCGATTGAATCAATATCATTACGTAGACTAATAAATAGATAATCTATATTAGTAAGAACAATAGATTTTGCTGCCTCCAGAAATCAACAAAATATACTTGTTTCCATTAAAACCAGATTCACACAATTCTACGCACTTTATAAATACATCAACGAATTTCGACGGGCTAAATAAATACCTCTACGTAGAAAGAGAGCAGAAACTTCAACTTACCAACCGGTAGAGCAGTGGAGAAAGAAAGCAGAACAGGAGAAAGAAAGCAGAACCGATCCTAGATGAAATATAAGATTGTGAATTTGACAAAGAATTCTACCTTTGATAGGATTTATCTAAGAATTTGAGTCTATCTATAATTTGTTAATAATTGTGATGTTGATCAAATACATATTAATAATTAAAATTAAGAGAAAGAGATATTAAGAGAAAGAGATAAAGATTATAGTTTCGATGTGCTGCGTGCTTTTCTGGTTCATTGGACTGTAATACTCATTTTAGATATATATGATATGATTTTAGATATATATGATTGGGATATAATTAATGTATAAGAAATTAGATATAGAAATTTGTTGATGATAGGTTTGAAATTAGATATATAGAAATTTAAATATCTTGTTCTTTTTTTGCTATATTTTTAATTAAAATATGTCATGTTGTCATATATTCTAACGAAAATAGTTTTTCCTGTTTTAGTTTCACAGTTTTAGTTAGAATATGTTGTCATATTTACAATTGTATGAATAAATATAGATTACATGTTTAAATTAATTGAGGAAAATATTAATATTAATTTGTTTCATGTTTTTGGCAATATTTTCAGTTTCGCATTTTTATTTAAAATGTGTTGTTAAATAGCATTTACAATTACATGTTTAAATTGTATGAATAAATATAGATTACATGTTTAAATTAATTGAGGAAAATATTAATATTAGTTTGTTTCATGTTTTTGGCAATATTTTCAGTTTCACATTTTTAGTTAGAATGTGTTGTTAAATAGCATTTACAATTGTACTCATATTTAGATTCCTTCTAACGATTGGGATATAATTAAAGTAATATATAAATTTTCATGATTGGGATATAATTAATGTATAAGAAATTAGATATAGAAATTTGTTGATGATAGGTTTGAAATTAGATATATAGAAATTTATTGATTAAAAATTTAAAAAAAATAAGAATGAATGAGAATGGAGGAAAATTAGAATAGAGTGATTCTATTACGCCACGTAGGATAGAGTTTATATTACTTTTATATATATATAGATTATTATTATTATTATTATTATTATTATTATTATTATTATTATTATTATTATTATTATTATTATTATTATTATTAACAAACATACTGCAAAGAATTGAATTGTGACAATGTCACAATATAATATGCTCAACTTCCACTTTCTTGGTTTAAGTAGAGGAATGAAAATTGAATGCAATCAAATAAAAGAGTGGAATAGTAACAATAGTTATTACTTTTATTGAGTGTTTGGTTTAACAATGGAAAGAAATCACTAATAAGGGATTCTCTTTTTTTTTTTCCTCTATTTTGAGGGTTAACAATTTGGGTGATTGAGTTACCATCAAGTAAGGGTAATGATCAACTCATATTATTCAAATTAAATAACAAGTAATAGATTCAAATAATTAAATCCCCTTTCAATCTTCCAAAACACCCAACCAAATATGAGCTCAGTATTCAATATATATATGGGGACAGATATAATCAGAAATATTTGATATTGTGACATGTATTTGATATAACAATATAAATTTCAACAAAGTAGAAAACAAAGAAACTGCAATACGCCTGATAATCGACAGAACTAGGGCTGGGAATCGGGTCGGGTTCGGGTACCCTACCCGAAAAAATCGGGTACCCGAACCCGAAAATACCCTAAATTTGCTACCCGAACCCGAACCCGAATTTAAAATCGGGTACCCTAATACTCGAGTCGGGTACCCGAATCGGGTATTAGGGTACCCGAAATTACCCGGTGTAAATGAGCTCTTCCAATTCAATCGGGTAAATCGGGAAATAAATTAGAAGAAGCTCGGAGGCTGTCAAAGAAACTACATCAATCGGGTAAATCGGGAAATAAACTACATCAATGACAAAGAATGAAAGAAATCTGCATTAAAAAAACAAAAAAAAAAGAAGAAGAAGAAGAAGAAGAACGCTGTCGTCGGAGCTCGGAGGCTGCACCTGCGGCGGCGAACGGCTGCTGCTACGGCGGCGAGGGTCGCGGACTGGGGACTGGGGAGGCAGAACGGCTGCTGCAGCCTGCAGGGGCGAGGGGCTGGGAATCTGGGATGGCGCCGACGCCGGGCTGGCGAGGGGCGAGGGGCGACGGCGAGTGGGGTGGCCGAGAGGTCAGGGCCGGCGCCGGCGGGCTGGGAGTTCAGTTTGGCCATTTGGGAATTGGGAATTTGGGAGGGATGAATTTGGGAACAGCCGCGGGAGGGAGAATTAGGGCTGGGAGGGAGAGTTTTAGAAAAATTGGGTTGCCTCTTTGTCTACAATACCCGATTTCGATTCCGCAGACCCCTAAATTA
Source organism: Salvia miltiorrhiza (assembly GCF_028751815.1). Taxonomy (NCBI): domain Eukaryota; kingdom Viridiplantae; phylum Streptophyta; class Magnoliopsida; order Lamiales; family Lamiaceae; genus Salvia; species Salvia miltiorrhiza. The sequence continues at coordinate 55,815,395 of NC_080388.1, forward strand.
TCGGGTAATTCGGGTATACCCGATACCCGATCGGGTATACCCGATACCCGATTCCGCAGACCCCTAAATACCCGAACCCGTACCCGATCCCGAAAAAATCGGGTATCGGGTACCCAATACCCGATTTTTTCGGATCGGGTATCGGGTACCCGATTACCCGAACCCGGAATTCCCAGCCCTAGACAGAACATCATTACTCATTAGTATTATAATTTTGCGTAATAATACAAATTATATAAGGTCGGAAAGGACACAAGATTATGAGTTAAACATTAAAAGTCGAAAAGGAAACAAGATCATGAGTTAACACATGAAAAGTCGGTCTTCTGTGAGACCAATCTCATGATCTTCGTATGAGAAAGATTATAAATAATAGTTATGTGCTATTAATACATAAGATGTACTAGTCTAAGACTACATTTATCCTGTCATCACAAAAAGACCAAAAAATTAAATCAAAAAATTAATACAATATTGAAAAGCTTGACAACCGGTTGTCCAAAAAATTGCAGACCAACCAAGGTCATCCACCTTTTCAATTAAATGAGATAATGCCATTTGGCATTTTATAATTAAAAAATATGACAACAAATAATAAAAAAAGAAAAAGTATATAGGTTGTAGTAGGTTATTGATAAAACATAAATGTTGTTAAATTATAGATTGTGTATGTGGAAGAGAGATAAATAATTTTTTTATTAAAAAGTTAGGTTGGTGCAGGTTGTTGATAAAGATAGTCTAATAATAAACTTCTTTGACTGCCATCTTAATATTGCAGGTCACAAGTTTAATTCTTAGCAACAATAATATTATTTTGATTTTTTTAATATTATGATATCTATATATTAAAACATTTTTTTGATTTTTTTAGCCATCTCAATGTTGTAGGTCGCAAGTTCAATTCTCAGCAACAAAAATATTATTTTGATTTTTTTAGCATTATTTTTTTATCAGAAAAGAAAAGAGATACTATTAACCACTTCACCGGTACCAGAGGTACCTAGAACTTAATACAAGATGAAAGCAGAAAATCACCAGAGCACCAAACATCAAAACTAACGTCAACACCAGAAATATTAAAAGTTTTAATCCAACTCCACACCCTTCCTTTCACCTCCAACACCATTCTTTTAACATCCCATGGTTTTCCATCAAATCTACTCTCATTCTTTTTTTTCCACAAGAGCCAAATAATACCTGTCCATAATGCCTTGAGAATCTTCTGACAATTCTTGCCTCGTCCGGGATGGCAAAACGAAGTGAAATGCTGGACGATGCCTCTCGGTCTAACTGTTTTAACTCCAAGCCAGCTCAAAATAGAGTCCCAAACCATTGCAGCTTTCGGGCACAGTGAGAACAGATGATCCGCCGTCTCCTCACTCGAGATGCAAGCATTACATCTCGTCTCTTCCACGTTGAGCTCCACCTGCCTCTTGACAAGGTTATCGCAAGTAGCAAGCCTATTTCTCAAGCATCTCCAAGTTGTCACTCTTGCTTTGTGTGGAGCCGGTACATCCCAAACATTTGCAACTGCTTTGTTAAGAACCTGTGACGGTGGATCCTCAACTTTGCTCGCCGCAATGATAGAGTAGGCAGATTTGGTTGTGAAAGACCCACTCTTAGCCGTCGTCCAGCTCCACCTATCCCTCTTCCCAACACATGGAGCAACACCTGAAATGAACACAAGTAAATCGTTAACAAGCCCCTTCTCCCATTCGAACAACTCTCTTCTCCACTTGAACTCCCAAACCCAACATCCATCCACCCAGCTCCCCGACTCTTCGATAGACACGAATTTATCAGCACAAATGAGGAAAAGCCTAGGGAAGACAAGACTAAGCGCCCCCCATCCACCTATCAACCCAAAGTTTAGTGTCGCTCCCGTTCCCAATAGTACGAGATAAATTCTCTAAAAACCACCCTTCGGTCGTGCTGCCCCCAACTGTGAGAATTTTCGGCCACCACCCACCACCCGCCCCCGAGCAGCGAACCCCCTCTTCCCCCCAGACCACCTCTCCGTGTACCGACCTCACCACCCTAGCCCACAATGCCTCTCCATCCTCCATAACCACTTCACCACTAAAGCCCGATTGAACCATTCTAGATTCCTAAACCCCAGCCCTCCCTCCTCTTTATTAGAGCACAAGGCACTCCATTTAACCCAAGTAATAGATTTCGAGCTTCTCCCCCCTTCCCATAAGAAATTACCAAAAAAAGAGTTAAGGATATGAACAACAGTTTTCGGAATAAAAGAAAACGAGAGCTGATAGATAGGTATAGCTTGCAAGACCGCTTTAACAAGAGTGATGCGCCCAGCCAAAGAAAGTTTCATTTTTTCCCACCCTCCGATCTTCTTACGAACTTTATCCACAAACCCATTCCAGTCAACCACGCTGTTGCTTCGCCCTCCCACTTTGATCCCTAAATACTTGATAGGGAGATTATCCACTTTGCACTTCAAAACTGCTGCCATCCTACTCACCTTATCCGCTTCCACCCCAACACCAAAGAGGCTGCTCTTTGAGAAATTGACCCCTAAGCCCGAAATAAACTGGAATAAGTGCAAGATATTCTTCAAAACCTCCGCATTCCTTTCATTCTCATACAGGGTGAAGATAGTGTCGTCTGCATATTGGAGATGAGAAATTCGAACCTTTTCTTTAACAATCACTGCCGGCGTCATCCGTTGTCTATCTGTCGCCCTTACCACCAACGAATGCAGCCCTTCTGCTACAATAAGGAAAAGAAAATGTGACATTGGGTCACCCTGCCGCATCCCTCTCTCCATCCTAAATTCCCCCGAAGGAGAACCATTAACCAGTACGTTGGCCGAAGCCGAGGAAAGGCAGCCCGAGATCCACTTCCTCCAGATAGGGTCAAAATTAAGAAGATCAAGCAACGCATCAATGTAATCCCATTCAACCGAGTCGTAGGCCTTTGCAAAATCGATCTTAAAGATGATTCGACCGATCCTCTTCTTATTGGCCTCAGCAATCATCTCATTCAAGATAACCACCCCACCATGCAGAATCAAACGACCCCCAACAAAGGCACTTTGGTTGTCAGAAATGATTGAACCCATCACCTCTTTCAGTCTACCAGCGAGAATCTTGGCAATGATCTTATACATGCTACTGATCAAAGAGATGGGCCTAAATTCCTCCAGTTTCCCTGCTCCCTCAGTTTTTGGAATGAGAACAATAAAATATTAGTTGCTTCATCTTGGTAGTTTTCCATGAGAATGAAACTCCCTTAGCATCTGAACCAAGTCCTCCTTCACCATATGCCAAGCCGCTTTCCAGAAAATGAAGTTAAAGCCATCCGGGCCAGGGCTTTTACTACCTTCGCAGTTCCAGATCGCCTCCTGGTGAAATGAGAAATAATACGGTAAATAAAAGCAGTAAACGACACCGGATTTACGTGGTTCGGTCGAGAAGACCTACGTCCACGGGGGTTTCGGGGGTTTTCCACTATAATTGAGAGAGTATTTTACAGTTTACAAGTTGTAGGCTAAGAAAATATGACTATCCCCCTAAATGAGAGCTAAAATGAGCTATTTATAAGAAAGGGAGAAAGTAAGGGCCTTGGGCCTATTGGGCCCATTAACCCACTAGCCCTAAATAATTGGGCCTAAGCCCCTATTACATGAGCTTCGCTCCTTAATCGAATCGAGAGTCGAGCTGCGCTGCTGTAGTAATTCCCTGTCAAGTCCAACTGAACCAAATATTAATAATAATAATAATAATAATAATAATAATAATAATAATAATAATAGCATTAATAATAAAGATAAAAGGAAAATACTGTAGCCTCGTTTAGCACAGCGCTGGTGCATATTTCGGTCCTCATCACCTCCTTAATCTCATCTTCCTTGAATTCACAAATCAGCCAGCTTCTCTCTTCATCCGACAGCTTTTTATTCAAAAAGTCTCTTGGGAAAATAGGTAGTTGCCTCTGCTTCTTCCTAAAGAAAGTTTCGAAGTGCTCTTTGACTTTGTTCTTAACAACCACCGGGTCAGAAATCCATCAATTTTCGAAGAGCAACCCTGAGATGTCATTTTTCTTTCTTCAACCCAAGATAGCTCGATGATAGAAATTGGAATTAAGATCCCCTTCCAAAAGCCATCTGTATTTGGCTTTTTGCTTCAAAAAACTGAACTTGTCCTTCATTTGCAAGATGAGCTTAGCTTTAATTTCATTCCTTCTAATAATATCAGCCTCTCCCAGCCCGCTGTTGTCGTCTTTGGTGTCCCACTCTAACAGTTCATCCTTAAGCAACAAAGCACTTCCAGCCAACCACAGTGGTCTCCTCCCAAAACTTTCCTCACCACCTGCTCAAACTCGGGATGAGAAATCCAGGCATTAAGGAAACGAAAAGGTTTCGGGCCCCAGTCATTTGATTTAGTAGAAAGAAGAATAGGGCAATGATCTGACAGAGATCTTTGCAGACCACGACAACTCGTCGACTCCCAAGCTTTCAACCAAGAATCATTGACAAGAAAACGATCCAATTTACTTTTACACTCCCCATTTGGTTGGTACCACGTAAATTTTCTGCCCTGCATCCTTATTTCCTCCAGTGTACTATCTCTAATGAAACTATCGAAGTTTCTGGCATCAGCGGCTCCGAAAGCCTCCCCTCTTCCCACTCTTTCGCTGGACTTTCTAACCGCATTAAAATCACCCATCACACAAACACAACAATCCGCATTTTGCTCCACAATAGTCCTCAAGGCATCCCACAATCTAATTTTATCGGAATAACCCGACGGCGCATACACATTAATGAAACAACAATCAATGTTACCTTGTTTCCAAATGCCATTCACAACTACCGCGCCTGGGAGATCCCATTTACTTGCTGCCTCAAAGGCATCTCTGTTCCAGGTACAAACGATGCCACCTGACCAGCCCTCGGAGCTTCTAACCGCAACGTCAAAGTTGATTGACCCCCCACCACAGTTTGCCAATATAATCCGCGAGAACCTCCATTTTGGATTCCTGAATAAAACAAAAGTCAATCTTTTGAGCTTTAATAAGCTCTCCAATATCTCTCTGTTTAGCAATACTCCCAAGCCCCCTGATATAGTAGGAAATGATATTCATTGATTAACTCTGTTGCTCGTCTCCTAGTTTCTGAGCGTTGAAACCCTGGCTTCCTTGTACCGCGTTCTGTTCTGCAATTTTGTCGTCGCGAAGAACACTTGAAAGCCCTAATTCTTTTCCAAACTGTCAAATTCTCAAACCCTCGGCCCTCTTCTTCTCCAAATCACCCTCAATTGTACACTCGGGAGATCCATCTCTGCAAATAACGTCTTCTCCGTTTTCCTGCTCTTCTGAATCAATATGGGCGATGAACTCGCCCCAACATTGTTTTTCTTTTGCTTTTGACAAGGCCCTCTGTCTCTTCTTGCTACATTTTGGTCTGAATCTCTTATCCACTTTGTGCTGTGCCTCCAGCTTTCCCATTTTTCTTCTCGTTCTAACCCCCTCTCCATCGTCCCTGCCCTACTTGGTCGAGGCAACTCTTTCATCAGCACAAGTCCACCGGCTTGCCACCAAAAGATCTGGGATCGGCGCATCACTGCTGGGCAAATCTCCTTCGTCTTCACCACCGTCGTTGGGTTCAGAACAGTTCGCCGATTTCAAGATTTCTCCTGACCTAAACACCTCCAATGTTGATCCAAAGACTTGAGGAGAGAGATTATCACAAATACTCATTGACAAAAGTTCCAGACATTGGTGAGGTATTTCGGTATTATTATTGGGGACTTGGGTCTGCTCGGAGTTAACGTCAAGGGCCTGATGGGCTTCAGCCCCACGAAAATTTTCGCAGGCCGGAAGACGATTGTTCTGCCCCTTCTCATCGCTCCGAGGAGGCCCAAGAATGTTAGAAACCCCATTTGGCCCAAAATGAAAAACCCCAAGGGGCCCAGTAGAGTCAGAGGCCTGCCTCATCTCAGCAATGAGTTCGTTATTGGAACACATCTTGGGAACATGCGCAGCCGCCTTTTCATCATTTATTTTTTCGAGCTTTGAACCCCCAACGGAGTTGAAACCAAAAATCGAAGGGTTAACCTGGGAAACTGAAACGTGCCAATCTTGCTCGGCGTGATCCTCTTCGCTTTCGATGATCGCATTCGTCGGCGCCTGAGATCCATCCTCCCAAGACCATTCTGAATCCGTTTCCGACACTTCTCCGTCGATCAACTTGGTGAATCCCGGAAGCAAGTTTTCGTTAACTTCTTCAATCCTTATCTGAAAGCTCGCCCCCTCAATTCTACATTCCATCACCCTGTCAACTGATCTGAGCCCTGTGGAAACTTGGATGAAGGCCTCTTCCAGATTTTGTTTATTCTTTGTGTCATCATCGATTTTGAGAACCCGCGCAAAGTTTGCACTTGCGACATCGAAGAACCTAGGGTTCCAAGCATGAAGAGGGACACCGAGCCATCTCGTCCAAACAACACGATGCTGACATACGTCAACGTACTTCCACTCCCTATACCATTGGAACCAAAAGGAACTCCATTCATTGAGTTCCTCTAAAGCTGTTGCCGTAGGAGTCTCGCTAACACTTTGAATGAGAACCAAATTACCTCCCAAATACGTCACCTTAAGTTTTCCTGCGCACTCACAGCTAATCTCATTCTTAATGTCGTCCCACAAAAATTCAAATTTAAAATACCCACAAAAAATTCAGATTTTTTTAGCATTATGATATCTATTGAAACATTATTTTGATCTTTTTTAACCATCTCAATGTTGTAGGTCACAAGTTCAATTCTCAGCAATAATAATATTGTTTTTACTTTTTTTAGCATTATAATATATATTGAAACATTATTTTATTTTGCTTTTTTTAGCATTATGAAATCTATTGAAACATTAATCATCTCAATGTTGTAGGGTCGCAAATTCAATTCTCAGCAACAACAATATTATTTTGTTTTTTTAGCATTATAATATCTATTGGAACATTGATTATTTTTTTTAACATTATAATGGAATAATATTTATTGAAACATTACCTTTTTTTTTAGCATTATGATAGCTATTGAAACATTATCTTTATTTTGAGTTTTTTTGCATTATGATATCCATTGATATCAATGACTATTTTTTTACAACAATATTTACATGATCAAATAATTATTTTGAATTATCCGTGTTTTATAATCAGTTGTGATCTACGATCCGCGATCTGTCTCGCCCTTACCTGTTTTCCAGTTTCGACTCGATCCGTTTTCTATATACATTAGATTTCACGGGAGAATTTGGGAAACAATAATTAATTGTGAGAGATACGGGGATGAGGTGAGGAGAAGGAATTATAGAATCCCCAACCAAATGGGGAAGTGGAATCACACCTAAGGCTAAGGATTAAGGACATCGGATTCCATTTGGTTGGGGTTGTGGGATTCTCAAACATGAGTGGGATGTCTACTACACCCATTTGCTCCCTTGCGTGTTTTCCTCAATTCCTGCCAAATTATTTCCACAGTTTTCATCTCAATGCACTTCGAGGGTGTTTGGCTGAGCTTATAAACTCCTAAAAACAGCTTATACGCTGTTTAGGGGTTTATAAGCCCCTTCAAAGTGTTTGGCAAAATGAGCTCTTAAACAGCTTATAAGCTCTAAAAATAAGTTTCAAGAGCTTATAAGCTCCCACAAAAATAAGTTTCTCTACCCCAACTTATTTTTTTATAATCTCATATTCAACAATCCTTTTACAAATATTTTTCAATTATAATTTATTATTTTCATCATATATCATTCAAATTTATTTTTCTTCGATTTTCTCTCTATGAAAAAATATTTTATCTCTCTAACTTATAAGCTCAATTATCCAAGCACTTTAACAACTTATAAACTCTTAAAAATTATATCTTATAAGCTCTTGAAACATCTTATAAGCTCCAAGAACTTATAAGCTCTTTAAAATAAGCTTAGCCAAACACCCTCTTCGTCTAATATCGATATTGACTATCTTAGCTCACGTGGGATCCTATGTCCCACTATTTTGTGTGTACTACCGTGTACCACTCTTAATTTATTATAATTTTTAATTATATTTTCTTCAATTTTAATTTATTATGCTTTAATATTATAAAAAGATAATTAACAAGGATTCACTCATCCAATTAGGGTTTATAATTATTTTTTTATATTTATTTGAATTAATAATTGATTATTTGGGTTCATTAATTCAAAGTTAGGGTATATAATTTTTAAAATTTTCAATTTTTAGTTATAAATATTAATTAGAAATATAATAATATTTTTTATTTTTATAAAAACAATTATAAAATATAGATAAATTAAAAGTGGTACACACAAAATAGTGGGACAGAGAATCCCATCCGAGCTTAGCTAGCTATCTTATTTACCGCTTCAATAATAATGATACACGATAATATTTATGCTAGCTCCATATCTTTCATCGTAGCTTGTTTTCTTCTTCTTCTTCTTCTTTCATTTTTTTTTCCTTGTAAAAGGATAAAAGATAAGAAAAGAAAAGGGGGTAATAACTCAAGATTTTGGGGGTTTAGGCGGCTCCGAAAATGAAAACCTGCATTTTATTGATAGTAGATTTTACGATATGTTCTCGTCTCGAACTCGTATAATAATATCCACTAATCGTCAAAACTCATTTACAATATATTTATATTACTAAATATAAATTATTATAATAATTAATTATTTGTGTCAATGAAATCCGAACATTACTGAGCAACCATTCATAATAAATAATATAAATACTCGCTAATTAATTTTTTTCATTAATTTAAATCTATATAATAATATCCGCTAACTTAAATCAGACTATCGTTAAAATGAACTGTACATAGAAATGAATTTATTTTCATAAAATGTTACTAAAATATGGTCAAATTCCATGATTTTTTGCTTAGCAGATTTACATAGAAAATATTCAAGGACATTTTCATTACATGAAACTATATATAGGTTTTCATTAGTAAAAGATAAAATATTTATTTAATAGGAAACTAAATGCAATTTCGTCCCCTAAAAAAGTAGTTTTCATATTTATTTATAAATAAGAAACTAAAAGCATTTTTTGTATTCATTGATATATAGCAACTTGAAAGTTACTCCCTCCATATATTTAAAAAAAAAAAAAAAAAAAAGTTTCTTTACCAAAAGAAATTAAAACAAACCAAAATTATCCAAATTTAAAAAAATCAACACGATTTTATGTGTGCAAAATGAAAGATTTCAGACCCTATTTGTTCTGTTTACTCGGTGTGGGTAGAATCTGACCTTAGATTAAAAGATTAGCGCCGCAGATTCCACATTGATTCTCCCAATAAATCAAATGCCAAGTCTCTCTCTCTCTTCCTCCAACCTTGGAGGACTATAAATAGCCCTCCTCCCCACACCACCATTTCACCATCCCAGATTCTCTCTCTACTCCCAAATGGCGCTTCGCAGATCTCTTTCGAAGCGCCTCTTCTCCGACACCACCCCTCAATTTCCATCTCCAATCAGAATGCACTCGCCTTCTCCTCCGCCGTCGCCGGCCCACCGCCACCGCGGATCCGTGTCTCCCAGCTTCTTCCGCCGCTTCCTCCAGCGTCGGGCGTTGAACAACCACTCCGCCCCCAACGCCCTCCCCTCTATTCTATCGCTCCCCGTCGGCGATAAGCTGAGGGAGAAGCTCAAGTCGATGAGCATCGCCGGCCACCAGCTCCCCTGTCTCGGCGAGGACGGGGGGCTCCGCGTGAGCGCCGCCGACGCCAAGAGGGTGTTGAGGTTCGTGAAACTGGAGGTTGTTAGAGAGAGACTCAGGAATATTCCGGCAACTACGCTTCCATACCCCGAGTTTGTACGGATATGCGTCGACGCCTGCGGCTGCACGGAAATGGGTGCGGAGTTCGCTAAGACATTGGATCACTCCGGGAACGTCATCGTTTTGGGTGCTGTCGTTTTTCTCCGCCCCGATCAGGTATATACATATTAAAACTTCAACCTTGTTTCTTGCTTTCTTTTATCATGTAAATTTCCACATGAAGATAAATAAAAACAATTGATCGATGTTATTACGTTAATTAATTTTGAAAAAAAAACATTTGAAATTTAAGTGATAAATTTATACCATTGCATTAAGCAAACACACCGTTAGTACAATTTTTTTACTTTCCCAATTTTTTATGTGATAGCTAGGAGTATAATTTTCTCCTTTCTTACTATAAAGTGCTTTGACGAGAAATCATGGGAGTAGATAATAATAGTAAGATCCATTTACCCTTATTGCATTGTTTTTCCTTGAATTTGTGATGGATGTTTTTAGTTAAGAATTTGTGATGTTATAACGTTAGAACTTAGAATCAGAGCCTGAAGAGGTGTATTTTGTCTTTTTACCAAGATTCGTGGGATAGTGGTTTGGTTTGTTTTGTCATTTTCCTCAACAAACTTTCTGTTTTTCCCGCAAAACATGGAGGCATGCTTCCCAATGCATTCAATTATTTATATCTTTTACACGTTAAATGAGCGAATAATTTAATTTACAGGTGGCAAAATCAATGGAGGCACTAATTTCGCAATCAATAGCGATGCCTTCCGACCCGAGAAGGAGAGAGTTGGGAAATCTGGAGCAGCAAAAGTCGGCTATAGACGAAAAGGCCCGATCTCTGGTGCGAGCTGAGCTGTATTGCGGGCTGGGCTTTTTGGCCCTCCAAACATTGGGCTTCATGAGGCTTACATTTTGGGAGTTGAGCTGGGATGTGATGGAGCCCATTTGCTTCTTTGTGACGTCGCTCCATTTTGCGTTAGCCTATGCTTTCTTTTTGAGGACTTCCACAGAGCCCTCTTTTGAAGGCTATTTCCAGAGCAGGTTCAAAGCTAAACAACACAAGCTCATCAAACTCCACAACTTTGATGTGGACAGGTATAATAAGCTTTGCGAGGCTTTTTACCCTAATCGATGCAACCGCAAAATTGGAAACGGGCCCTTTCTTAGGGATTGATGTTAGTACATGTGGAAGAGGAGAAACTTGTGATTTTGTTATTAACTGAGTTTGTATACTTGGTTTATATCAATTATGTAAATTGGATCCTTCTCTCTCTCTTTTTTCGTGGACAGATCGGATCATTTCGTCTCGTGTTGTATAGCAATCCTATTTTAGTTTAATATGATAAGGAAAAGGAAGCATATATATTAGTATTCTCTTCTTGATTTTGTGGAAAAGTTTTGTGCAATTTCTTTTTTCAGTTTATTCAGATGTAACTCGTCCAATATATAGCAAAGCACAAATTTAGATATTGAAAATCAAATTTTGGCGGTGGACTTTGCATGTGAAGTAGAAGATGAGGAAAAGTCAATGTTTTGTGAAGACTTTTTTGAGCTAATAGAGAGTACGATGTGGTGCGTGAAGTTGTGTTAATGGCATCTTCATATTGTTTCTTGTGATTCTAGTTAGATTTATATATGTTCGTCTTTTGCCAAAATATACATATACATAGATATTAAAAATAAAATCGAATCATTTCATGAAAACTTTAATGTGCTATGAGAATTGAGAAAGGCACGAATCAATTCAATTAATTTAGAAAGGTAGGACTTACCGTGAACCAGTTGGGCTTCCAAACCTAACAAAGCCTACCTTATGGGCTGCCAACGCCTCCAAGAAAAACATCCAAGAGCTTAGTCATACTTTCAAAGCAAAACAATAGCATACAATATCCTACAAACAAACTTCAAAATTTCTAAAATTTTGCCAAAAAATGAGATTAAAAAAAATGTTGGCAAAATTATGTAATATGTGAGTGTGGATTTCGAATCAGTCTTAGCAAGTTGTCAAATTATTTAGTTCGGTTGACAACCATACGTGAACTAGTATTATTTAGCTAGGTTGCATTTGATGACAATTGTAAGAGAAATGGTTGAAACAAGTTTGTACCTTAATTTTACTATCTCGTTAAGTATTATTCTTGTTCGAGTGTTTTAGTTGAATTTCATAAAATTATAAGGAGAATAGACATAACAGGATTTATATTAGGCCTAATACGAGTCCAAAATTAAAACGCCAACCGAGACCGAGTCAGAACCACAGCTAACGTTTCGAGCCGCGGTCACGGGCTAGGCCATGACTCAAAACCATTATGAAATGAATTCGGAAATTTCATTTGTGGGACTTTTTCTTCTCATTTTGACCTTTTTTTTTAAGCTCATAGTCTACATTCATATCATTCACTTTTCTTCCTTCTTCTTACTAGGCATCTTAAGCTGAGGATTTGGCCATAATCTAATAACAATTCAACTTGCTAATCTAACTCATCTATACAACATCTTTGACTAATCATTTTTACTAGATTAGTAGGAATACTACTACTAAATTACCTACCGTCCTTATTAGAAGTGTTCGCGGTTTGAGTTAGTGCAATTTCTAGAAATATAAATCAAATTATATTTTTTAAATTATAAATCAAATCAAATTAAACCGTACAAATAATATTTGGTCCAACTTGATTTACGGTTTTAAAAAAAATTGTGAGCGCCTCTAGCTAATTTCGATATACATAATAATAGTATAATTAATAGTTTTAATTTCTTTAATCATTGACCGCTCCAATCTATCTATCTTGTGCGGAGACCATTCAGTCATAAAAAAACCTCAATTCCACGAACAAATCTGAAAATCAATTTTTATACTGTGATTTTTGTACTTTGTTCCCGTAAACTAATTTTATGACCTATAAATATTAAAATATATTTGTCTCGACCGACCATCTTTTTATTTTTTAGTTCAATTCCCATGACTTGTGTCTTCTATATAGAGATCCACAGTCAACGTTACTTCCTGTTGCTTCACATAAATATATGTGTTAATAGGCAAAAATGCCCTTTTCTTATAAACACTTGTAAAAATGCCCTTTTTCATAAGTGAAAAAGGGCATTTTTACAAGTGTTTATAAGAAAAGGGCATTTTTGCAAATGCCTCTATATATATAAATATATATGGTATATAATTCTTTTAACTTTCAGTTGCTAGTAATAAATGCCAAATAGAGTTTATTATAATATATATACTCCCCCCCCCCCCCCCCCCCATATTCATGTACTCCATATCTTTCATTTTTAGTAGGTCCCTCAAATTTATGCACACTCTATTTTTGGATACTAATTTAGATAATTTTACCCTTATAACTTACTCTTATTTACCCACAATCTATTCAACAATTAATGTGTGGGACTATTTCTCCATTATCAACATGAACTAATGGTCAGTTTAACGAATGACGCCGAACAATTGACATATTAAAACATCATCATTTCAGGAGGATAAGTGGAATATACCAGTTTCTTTGAAATTAAAACACAGTGATCTTTATTTTAGGTTTATCTCATCAAAAAAAGGAGAAGGGTTCATCCAAGTGTTCTTGATCTTGTTGGTCATCCCGACCTAGATCTGTAGAATTTGAGTTACAGAATCCCTTGTGGTTTGTGTAGGCATTTGGGATCCATATGTGTTGACAACATAATACGATCACTCGAATGAGTATCTAAACTTAATTAGTTTTGAGTTAATATATGTTCTAGAGTAGCTAAAATTAATGATATTAATTTGTGGGTAGTAAATATAAGATTATAATTGGATAAAATGAAGCAATAGGTAACTTCCACCATGAATAACAATATAGCTAAATGCTATATTCACCAAGCAAAGTTGTTGGACGTCCACCTATTTGACTAAATGTTCCAATAGAGAGCAATATATAATTTTGTTATCTCATTTTATGTTTGTACGTTGCTAATAATTCATTTAACTTTTGTCACGAAGGATGTAATGTCAATTTCAATTTGAATATAATTTAAAATGGTGATAATATTACTAGAATCATGATATTTGTACATTTTTTTTATAAATATCAAAGTTCATGAAAAAAATCAAAATAAACATAAAGTGTGTATTTAATTAAACGCTCATTAAATTAATTAATAATTAAAAAATGTTTCATGTTATATCATAGGATACGAGGTAACACGACAATACATGTCAAAACATAATCTCATTAAGCTACGATAAATCAAGAATCCTAACCATCAACATTATAAATGAATAACTAATAAAACCATTAATTACCTAAAAAACCCATTAATAACCTAAAAATAAAACAACACGAATTGTAGTTCAGGCTGTGGGGCAAAATGTGATCAAATAATCGGAGCCGGTGCAGGTGCATGTGCTCGACGCGTCGTCGTACGCGTAGCTATACGCCGCCGGGCACGCCGCCTTGAACAACCTCGAGTACTGCGTGGGCGCGCACGTCCCCGGCGTCGCGTGCTCGCCCGTGCAGCAGTACTCGGGCGTGTTGAAGGCGGCGCAGGCGCTCTTGCACGCCACCACCACCCCGCCGGCGTCCGCCATCTCCAGCTCCTTCGGGCAGCTCCCGTTCAGGTCGGCCACGCAGCCGGCGTACTGGCAGTCGCCGGCGCCGCCCGACGGCCGCACGCCCAAGCCCACGTTGTAGCCGTCGACGAGGCTGACGTCGTAGAAGTCCTTGCCCGCCGCACCGACGAGGGTGAACTCCGCCAGGCTGACGGGCGGCTCGCCGCCGCCGTTGCACTTCAGCGTGCCGCCACAGTCCCCGGTGGTGCATCGGCCATTGCCGGCGGCGTCGAAGTTGCATCCGGTTCTTGCCCAGAAGCGGCCCGACCAGCCCGGCGGGGCCGGCAGCTGGATGGTGGCTCCGGGAGTCAATGCGAAGCCGCCGTCGCCGAGGATGGCGGCGCCGTTGCCGGAGAGCGTGCCCGGCCAGATTGTGTAGCTACAGCTGTTTTGGAGCGTGAAAACCGTCGCCGAAGCGATTGACAATTTTACTGCAAATAAAGATTGAAGATTGAAAATCTATCGACTAGATTAATTAATATTAATTACAATTTGATGTTCGAAACTCTCACAGAAGCTGCATATTTACGCAAAACAAAGAAACGGGGAAAACGAAACATCTCATCAAAATCCATGGTTCGACCATCTAACTTGTGACTATATATTAAAATTAAAAGTATAAAACCAACACAACTTTCTGGGCTTCATCAGAAATCAATCTTGAAAATAACTGAAAGAAATAAGTTTATTTACCTATGATTAAGAAGAAACCGAAAAGCACACGACAGAGTTTCTGCATAACTGCCATGGTTGTGGAGCAAAGGAAATTGGAATAATGGGTAATCGTGTTGGAAATTAAAATGGCGTTGCTACTATTTATATACAAAATTAGTACATGGAAAGTGGATTCTTGCAAATCGTACTTCCAAAATACATTGTTTTTCCTTTTTTATTTGTTTAATTTTTATATAAAAAAATGTTTTAAGCCAATCATCTGCAATTAGTGAGGTTGGTTTAGGGATGTGTAGGACTAATAAATTTGTTTGTGCTTAAGTGAAAACTAATCCATAGTTTTGTAACAGGCTTCACCGAAAACGATTCTGTAAAATTTACTTAAATTGTTGTTAATGCTACTATTAGTAAAACATTTAATGTAATTATTGAATGTCAATATATGGGAAGGGGAATTTCGAG
The DNA here is from genome assembly GCF_028751815.1 of Salvia miltiorrhiza. Classification (NCBI taxonomy): domain Eukaryota; kingdom Viridiplantae; phylum Streptophyta; class Magnoliopsida; order Lamiales; family Lamiaceae; genus Salvia; species Salvia miltiorrhiza. Next base: position 55,830,943 of record NC_080388.1, read on the forward strand.
TAACACCGTTACTCAATGCCCTAATAACCCAAACAATATCAAAATTATGTCGTATACTTAATTAGTTGAATTTGAATATCTTATAATTAAATTTTGTCCCATCAAACACTTCGCCACAAATATTTATGATGTATTAAATATTTATTTGAATGTTTAAGTTTTCAGGAACCAAAGATCTAGATCACAACAAGCCCTTATGAGTATACGAATGATACTAAGTTATATATGTGTTAATATAATGATTGTTGGATGAAGAGATACTCTAATAATTCCCAACAGTAGATATACAAGAGCTGGATTTATTAACAAATTTAGATCACGCAAAGATTTCTTCCATTTTACCAATTACTCTGACACAAAAATGTTTTTTTTTGTATGAGTAGGTTATGATCAATCTTCTTGTGTTGTAACCAGCTTCTTTCATTGTTCATTGTTTAGATTATGTAGTATCAAAAAATACTATTAGTCGTTAAACGGTTTGATAATAAGTAATTTGATCAGAAAGAAAGGGTGCAAATTAAGAACGGAATCATGTCGATTTTTTTTAATCTGTCGTTACATACATAGATGCAAATGCATTACTATTTCAGTTTGAATCAAATAATTATGGTTTAAATTAATGCTTATATTTTTGGTTGTGAAGCAGGCCATGTGGGATCTGACCCCTTAAAATTAAACAATTTATTGGTCGCAGGGCTGTAGTGGGACGTGAACAATTTCACTGAAGCTGAGTTATTGATTCTACATTCAATTAATTTAAAACGTAAAAATAGATGCTAGTATTTGGAAATTTTTGTCTAATGGACGTAAACAATTTCACGGAAGCTGAGTTATTTATTCTACATTCAATTAATTTAAAAGATACAAGTAGATGCTAATATTTGGAAATTTTTGTCCTATGTTCGCTTTCTAGAAATTCAAATATCATTGCGATATAGTTTTCTATATTATTAACTATAGTTTTTTTTTATAGTTATTATTGAATTTTATGAATCATAATCATTTTATTAATCATACAATTTATAATTTTTATTATAAAAGGGTTGTTATTTTTTAATTCTAAAATTAATTCTTGAGTTTTTTTCATATGTAATAAGCCTTTCCATATGAATTTCTTATATTACCTTCATAAAATTTTAAAACTTAATTCTTATTTAATTTTGCAGCTAATCTTTTAATTGTAGTTAATAATGTGAAAAAAATTACACAATTATAAATTGATTTATGAAATACACGAGATTTTAAAACTTAATTCTTATTTAATTTTGCAGCTAATCTTTTAATTGTAGTTAATAATGTGAAAAAAATTACACAATTATAAATTGATTTATGAAATACACGAGATTTAACTTGTCAATATGAAAAACAAACAAAAATAATAGACGCAAAATATATACTCACTACATCCATAAAACGTCTTCCTTAGATAGGAATTTTAAGCAATATCATTTATATATTTAGTGAGTGGAAAAAAAAACTCCACAATTTTAAAAGTGGTAATATAGCTAGTGAATTATGAAAATTTTAAAGGTGGCAATTAATAGAATTATGTCCAGAACAAAAATAAGAAAATATTTTGTGAATGAAAGAAAAAGAAAAATTAAGAAGATATATTGTGAAGTGAGAGGGATTTGAAGATAATTGAACATGGGTAGACCATGAAAAAGGAGAGGAATGACTGATATTTAATATTTTTCTCATAAAAGTATGCATTTCTTCGATGGAATGATGATTCCTAAATAAAACATATGACAATGGAATGAGAATGGAAATGATGATTCCTAATAAATGAGAATTGGAAATAAACGTTCATTTCACTCCCACATGTCATCACCAAACTGTACAAACTGAGTTGAAGAGAGATGGAATTCCTTTGCTGATCTTCCACATCTGAGTTGAAGGGAGATGGAATTCCAACACTTCAAAAGATTTGAAAATTGAAAAACAACGTTGTAAGGGAACATGACATAGCTGCTAGCAATCTGAAGTCTCCAAGGAGGAAAAGTGTTGGCTCTTGCCAAGAAGTAATCCAAAGAGGCCAATCAATCGAAAGCTAGAGGCTGACCTGGAAACGCACACGAGTTTGGGTTGAGCTTCAATCATTGCTTTAGCTGGCAATGCAATGGTGCAGGTTTTCTAGACTGACACCCATCAACTATATATAGCACCAAAGCTGCAAGGAAATATGGTTCAGTATTTATGCTATCTCTCCCTCCTCTAGTTCTTCCTCCATGAGATACTCTCCTTCCTCGACTTCCTTTTGTTTGGATAATGGTATCCGATCAAAATCAAGAAAGTCGTCAGAGTTAGCATCTGTGGTAAGGTCTGGGTACACATCAATAAAACCCGACTCAAAATCAAAATCCAGATCAGGAATTTCAGCCAACTCCTCAATGCAGGAACGGGTGCCTGTTTTACTGTCTTCACTTGTGACAGTGTGATTATCACAGTGAGAAACTGGATTGGCTGACTTTGCAGCTTTGACAACTCGTGGGCTGTGAACCAACTGTTTTGGTTGATTCTCACTTACCCTCATCTTATGACTCAAGAGATCCGAGACAAGAGGATCTGGTGAGCCCCCATCTTCAATTTCTTCCTCCTTAAAAGTTACGCCTTTAGGACTTGGGTAATCACGATGAGCAGGCTCCTTAATCTCCACTTTCCTCGGAATGGATTTTTTCATTACATCAAAATCACAGCTGTGTGAGGGTAGAAAGACATGGATAACGGGGTATTCCAGAACAACTATATTAGCTAACTGCTCACGGATTGGCGCATTTATGTCTAATTGGCAAAAAGGTGATTTTGGTCCCTGTATGTTACAAAAGAAAAATTAGAGTGGTGATCACAGAGGGCATCCAATCAAGAACGGCAAGCTATCTCTAAATCAGAAACTTTACATGAATATGTAAAGCTGAAATTGAGTCAGCTAGTGTTCAAATATTTATAGAACCTCCATTCAGTTTTGCAGCATGTAATACAGAACACAAATCTAAAATCTAAAACCTAGCATCTTGAACAAGTCAACAATCCAGATGTAGATCAAATGAATAAGCAGTATAAGAAAAAGGTCAAAAGAGAACCTTTGGATATTTCCGGATGAAAAATTTAAGAGAATCTAGGCTCTCGTCACAGAATTGTTTCAACTGGTGGTTCCATGGACCAGGTTTTAAGTGTTTCTCAATCACAGAAAAGAAAGTTGCATTCTCGTGTATTCTGCAGCAAACAAAATTCATGTGAGGATTACAAATTAAAACACAACATGTAATGGTGAAAGGGCATCTCAGAATAAATAAACAATTAATGTGGGAAAAAAAAAAGAAGACATTCTCCATGTAAATTATCCTGCCAGAGTTCTCACCCATGATCAAGCAGCACTACATCAGTTAAATGAAACCGCCATTCGACAGTCCAGGATATGAATTTTTTCCTGGAAACAAATGCCAATGATCAAGTATTCATAATCCTTAATTAGAAAAGGTAAAGTAGAACCCTTGAACAATCACCAAAACAATCTCAAGAGGTTGCAAACTTACATATGGTTGTAGTAAGTCTTGTTCTTCTCTCTCTTCGACATGCCATTGGCAAGGAAAAGTAATTTTGTTCTACGACTTGCAGCAGCACCCCGAAGATTTTTGAGGGGGTAAGGAAGCCTAAAATGAGAATACCCGCATACTGTAACTCTCATCCTCTGAGCAGAATCAGCAACTCTCTTCACATCCTCGAGCATGTTATAATCTATCGAAATGGACAAAATAATTACAAGCAGAATCCCTTACCAAGCAGAATCTCTTCACACAATCGTGCACTTGGGCGAGAGCCCATCAAGCATTTCATCCCAAAACATATATTAACCCCCAAAGCCTCATAAGAACCGAAAAGCATGAAAAATCATATTTTCTTTTCAGACAGGACAGGACAGCCCTTGAAACACTTAGCAGACAGCCCTTGAAACACTTGCAGACTTTTCCAAAATGATCACAAGAGCGGTCGATAAATTGATGCAAGAGCAGTTAAGAAAAATACAGATTTCACAATATAAATACCTGAAACAAGCTGGTTATCATCGAATTGGGAAATCGGGATGAAATTAGTAAGCGGTCGTCTCCCGCTGCAGGCGGTGCGCTGCTTGTGGGAATTGACGCAAGTAAGGCTACACGTGCGGCGAGAGCATCCTGGGCACTTGTACTTTGATGCATTAATGTTGCACTCTTCACATAAATTAGGTACGCTTTTGTTGTCGGAAGCTGACAGTTGCTCTGGTTTCTCCTCCATTAAAATGTTGCGCTGCTGCGTCTGGGATTCGATGTTAAGCTGGAGTTGATGACCAAATTCAATTCATGCTTTCTATAAACATGTAAACACGCATCATAATTGTTGATTCTCATTTAGGCATTTTCACAAGCAGATGGAGTTGATGACAAAATCAAATAATCAATTATAGCGCTAAAAGCCTAAAACTGAATCATTCATTGCTTCCAACAAATCAAGTGAAAATACCGAGCTATACAAAATCTGAAATTCAAACGCCCCAAAACCTGAATTTCAAACGCCCTACAATTTAAACGCACAAAATCTGAAATACAAATTCTGAAATTCAAAACCTTCCTGGCCGGAGGGGGGCGGCGCCGTCGGACGAGCAGGGTGACGCCTGCTGTGGTGTTGGTGGAGGGCGGCAAACGCGGCGGCGGCAGCGGTAGCGGCGGACGATGCGTGAGGGCTCGGAGGAATGCAGGGTTTTAGAGAACAGGAGTGCCGAGTCGAGTCCGAGTGTCTGTGTGGCGTAATTCTAATTTAGAATTAGAAAATAGGACTTTTTTTAATTAAATAATTATATAATGTGTGTGTATATATATATCTATATATATAGAGTTGGGCTATAATAAAAACACATCTTTTTGTAAAAACTAAAAACGGTTGTCCAAGAGGTCACAGGTTCGAGTACTCTCGGCCACAATAACCACTAGGTGGGGTGTGTGTATGGTTTGTATTATTTATAATGTAATTTCATCAAAAAAAAAAACTAAAAACGGTTGAATTCTATGTAGAACACGTATGAATTGGCTGTGTAACTGTATGAATTGCAAAATGTATGAATTTTATGTAGAACATGTATGAATTTCGCAATTCATTTAGTTACACAGCTAATTCATACGTGTTCTACATAGAATTCATATATTTTAGCCGTTTTTAGTTTTTACAAAAAGATGTGTTTTTACTATAGCCCATCCCTATATATATATATATATATATATAGGTATTCGGTTATTTAGTTAACCCTTCGATTAATTTTTATAAATATAATAATAGATAACCAAAAAATTAGCTATAGATAGGGTAACCAAATCCGAATCGGTTCGATTCTATTACTGAATTAACCTAATAAGTATTTGAGCTAATTGTGAAAACAGGATCGTATCTTTCAGCGTTTTTAGAAAGAGGATTATTATGTAACTGAATTTGAAAATAATGACTATGACTTTCATTTTTTACATTTTCATTCATATTTCATGCCCAAAATAAATTATTTGGGTTTTTGGTGACACCTAGAGCCCGTTGCTGATGTGGTCGTGCCATATCACTTTTTTTGCAATTTTTTTTTCTTTTCTTGTATTATCGATTTTTAGCATATTTACAGCCTAAAATAAACATAAATTAATGTTGAGCATGAATGCCCAAAACCAATTATGTAGGATTGTAAATGTAAAAATAAATATTAAGCATGACGGCCACATCGGAAACGGGCTTTAAGTGTCACCAAAAGTCAAAATAATTAATTTTTGGTCCGAAATATGAGTGTAAACTAGTGTTTTACCCGTGCGATTTAAAATTTGGTTTTGCTTAACTAATTTTTTAAAAGAAATATGAATATATTTTTGTTGAAAGTTATTAAAATTAAAATAAAGATATAGAATAATAAAAAATATCATAACTTATTTTAAAATTCATCCATTTACGTAAAAGTTCATAGGATGTCTATACCTGATTAAGTAAGACATCGAACAATATAAGCATTTTATTGTAACATTCTGAAATACACTTTTATATAATCTCTAAAATAAATGAATTTTAAAAATATTTTATTATACAATTGTTATACCAATTATGTTACTGCTAAAATATATTTAAGACTAACATTTTAAATTACTTAAAAATAAAGGTGAAAATAATAATACATGAAAAGATAATTGCAAACTTGTCATCTTATTATAAATTTTGGAACACTTCTTTATATACAATATTTGTAGAATTAATAATCTACTTTGTCTGCATTACATATCAAGATTTTCAGACCCCTTTGACTTGTAACTCTAGAAATAGCTACATAAAACTGACTGTGACTAAAAACAGGCCTATTCAAAAACAAACTCACATGAGAGAGTGATTGACCTTGACTTTTGTTTATAGTCATTGCATAAGAAACAATAATAGGGAACTGCCGCCGTTGAAACTTGAACGATAGTCTTGGATCAACTGGTATCAGTGTCATCCTTGGTATCAATACTTGATGTCGTGCATTATGGTCTGTGAGAACTTTCCCTTCCAAAATATGCGTACCGAATCTTGTAATGATCAATCTTATAGCAAATCAATACCAATCAATTAATAAACTGTTAAATATATATAAATAATAATAATAATAAATCATGATACCAATAAGGATTGTTATGCATCTATACATTCTACATCATAGTAAAAATTGTCACCAAAATAACTAATTTTGGTATATTAGTTTTTTTTTTTTTTTTGGGGGGGGGGGGAGGGGTAATTTGATATAATGAATATTATATGTTCAAAACTTAAGTATTCTCCTACTTTAAGCATACGAACAAATAAAAAGTTATATGCAAAAACAATATATGAACAAACCATCTTTCACACAAACCAATATTCAAAACCTAAAAAAAAGACGCATTAGTAATCACACAAATTACAATCTCTATCACTCTAATCAAACAAAGCATACCTCATCCTAAATCACTAAACACCACCAAAAAAGGAAACTTCCAAAATCAAAATCTAGTGCTTCAGTATTTCATAGTCCTAATAGTAATAGCCAAATTAGTCCAATATTATATTATATTGTTTATATTTTAGCCATTTTTTTACCATAACTTAGTCAATAATTCAAAATATATATTTGTTATCATTTCAGATAATAGCTAAATTGATAATTTCATAAAGAGTTTCTAAATAGCTCAGATGATGGATTTTTATTTATTTATTTATTTTTATTTTAAATATGAGGCTATTTTATAGTACGTGACTTGCTTGTTCTATGAAAATAGTATTTTTACAGTATAAACTCGCATTGCACAATCAGATTTCCTAAACCAGTATGAGAAAAACACAATCACTGAATTAACACAGGAGAATCTAAACCAACATAAACCTGCATTACACAACATCACAAAAGAATCAAGTAACATCTCACACCATGAGCAACCCACCATTAAAACCAAGAAACACCACTTACAAACTCAGAGATGCAAACTTTGACAATACAAAATATAAATAAAGCTAAATACTGGTTGTGAGAAAAGCACGTACGTCAAAGGATCAAAATTATATGACTACAATTAATAAATTTAATATAGTAGACATTTGTCGTCGTTCTACACTTTTTGTTTCTATCATGCATCACCAAAAAGTTTTTTATCGCATAAACACTATCTTCTTTCAAGATATATTTGAACTTGGGGATCAACGTGCGATCAAGTGTAGTATGGATGCAGTCACCCTATATGAAAAAATAAAACTAAATTAGAAAAATATAATAATGTTGCAAGAATGCCTAAATACGTAATAGTTTAGTGAATAGAGATTTTTTACCTCACAATCATGAAAAATACACTCATAACTTATAACATTATTGGTGCTTTACGATGAGCGGTTATATACACACAAGAGTCTCATTTTAATTCATTGCAGATCTGATATTATTTGGTTGCAAATTTTTTACTAAAGACCACATGGTCGGCATGTTTGTGATTAGAGAAATGATGAATATCAAAAGAAGAAGTGAGTAAAAGTAAAAATTTCACACCAAAAGTTAGTTTATATAGGCCACATGGATACACATTTGATGGGAGATATATATGAAACTTATATATTTAATATATTATATTGAAGGAGATGCTTTGATAATGGAGTTGATTTTGGTTTGATGATAATAAAAAGTTGTTCATTTTTTGGAGATATATATATGGAATGTTGCTAAATTACACATTTCACACTATCACCTCTCTCTCTCTTAGATCTGACGCCATGCATGCTTGAGATAGGGCTTCTTCTTCGTCTCCTTTGTTTAGTTGTAAAGATGATACAAAAATCTCATTAATAATGCATATCAATCAATACCTTACTCTACTTAATATGTATTTAATAATTTCGTTGATAGTTGATTGGTATATTGGTATTTTGATTTGTTGGACAAAACATATAGAAACATAATCAATGTGGGTCATGATTTATGGAGATATGATTGGATGATCTATTGTGTCGTGTTTAGCATTAGTAAGAATATTATTATTATTATTATTATTATTATTATTATTATTATTATTATTATTATTATTATTATTATTATTATTATTATTATTTGTCACACTTTGCCAAAATCACAACAAAAAAATTAACAGCCGCCTTATATAGCCCTTCTTTTGTTTATCTCCAAAAGATTTAATTGAAAATAATTAGAAATCAATCTATGAGATAGCGTGTAAATCAAAAATAATTTATATGAGATATTGCTACGAGTTCGTAAATAATTTTTGATTCTCTTGAATTCAAAAACAATCTATAGTCTAAAATTGTGTGTAAATCAAAACGAATATTCACTTTTGCAAATGACTACAAGATCCCATGCAATTTATATGTATTTATATTCTGAATTTTATTTATTGGATGAATATTTCTCACAAAAGATTTAATTGAAATTAGTGATCTACAAATTTTTACATATAAATTTCATATATAGATGATGGGAATAAATGTCGTTCAATTAAATGTAGATTTAATTACATTTAATTAAGAATATATATATATATATATATATATATATATCTTCCTATAAATTAGTTAACTTTCTAAATATAGATCAACTTTTCAAAAATAAATTGAGTAAAAGGGCGGGAATTTTTTTTGGCTAGATAGACCAGCTTTTATATATGTATAGATAGATAGATAGATGTGCAAGATAAAAATTAGTATAATCTTCGTTTTCAAATTACGTACCATATAGTCTTGTTTTTGAAAATGCTGAAAATTACGGTTCCATTTTAACAATTAGCCCTAAGTATTTAGACATCTCTAAATATAGCCAACTTATTTGAATCAAAATATATAATTTTCCATCATTGCATAAAAAGAAATCAAATTATCTCTGTCCTATCAATAGCTTAACTTCAAAGTTCGAGCACGAATATTAAAAATGAATGATTTATAATAATAATAATAATAATAATAATAATAATAATAATAATAATAATAATAAATAATGTAAGAAATTTGTCAAGACAAGTAAAACAAAAAATTACTTATGAGTAAGATTGAATCAATGTTTATAGACCATATTAGCATATGACATAAATAATGATCAGTTACATTAAGATATTTATTATATATTGAATTTTCATTGTAGATAATGGCCTATTGAAATGAAATAAAATAAAATAAAGTGACATGTTGAAATGGGATGAATGCTGTGTATCAATTATAAAGTAGACGCTACAAATCTCAACAATATAGTGAATCATATGTTTGGTTTGAGTGATAAAATATAACTGATAAAATAATTCAATTTAATCGAGATGTTTGGTTTGCATAATTCAATTCGTACTCTAATAATCAAATTCAATTAAATTATTTATCACCTCATACTTGAATAGATTATTTAATCATGCTTTAATCTTATTAATTTTATTTATATCATCCACCAAATCAAACAATTATAGGATTACACCGTGAATTCAAAAAAAAATTAAAAATATAAAAATAAAAATAAAACTATAAGTGCTTAGGTCTTAGGTACTTGAGATGTACACCTTAACAACAAAGATGAGTGTTTCATAGATCATTTTTGAATTTTCTGCATTGAAGAAAGGTTTTTTAATTGGGTGTAGGCGTCTACTTTGTTTTTATGCTTATTTTCTAAAAAGCATTTTCAGAAATGTATTGTTAGTCAGTTGTTGAGAAGGGTACATGCAAATATATTTTCAAAGAATTTCGAAGAAAGTTAGAGTAAAATGTTAATTAACATTCTCATATACAATAATACAACTTATTTTTCCGGAACATAATAATAGGTCATCCTTAGACACGTTATGTCACGATTCAACCATTAAAGTGAAAGTCCAATGATAAAATCAAAATAATTTGAAAAAGTTGTAATAATTGATAAGTTTCAAAGACTGGGATATAATTGATATAACCACTCTGACGCCTGGGGACGAAGTACGGAGTGATCGCCAGTGCAAAAAGGCACGGACAAGGAGCAGCTCTGATTAAGACTTTCAAGTGGAGGGGCGCAGGGATGAACCAGAAAACACCTGAACGACAGGGATTCCGAGAATATGCAGGTATGAGACTGCATATTCGAGGAAAGCTTAAAGGATTTGATTGGGCTACTTATACAAACAAGATGCATCTTCTTTTCCGGTGCCCACGCGGAAGAAACTTTAAGGTTAAGCGTGCTCGGCTTGAAGCAATTCCAGGATGAGTGACCCCTTGGGAAGTTTCTCGGGGAGCATGCGAGTGAGGACAAAGCACGCTAGAAAAGATTCGTGTCACTTTAAATAGATTCGTGTTAGTCTGTGGGGACAGAGATTCGTGTTAGTCTGTGGGGACAGCCGTCAAGTCTGGAACCGGACTGTTACAACCACTAAAGATTAAGATATATTAATAAAATCACTTTAAAAGTTAGAATAAATTTGATCATTAACCCTAATTCACACTTCAACAATATGATCCTTTAAATATATTTTATCATAGTTTTCAGCATCTTACAACAAAAAGTAAAAGATCAAATGAAACTTCAAGTGAGTAACTCTATATTATGTCCCCATAGGGACATCCAAACGATAATGACCTTATATATTGACAATAATATTGAAAAAGTTCAAACTTCATAGTTCTCTCTCCTTAAAAAAAAAAAGAGATTAGAAAATCTGAATATACTAAAGGTGGGTGATTGTATTATTTATTTATGGAATACAAGGGTTCAAGATTCGCAAGCATATTGACACCAACAATATGCTAAACCAATTTCATAACGGCAGAGTCCTTTAAGTAGAGTATGATCTGGCTTTCTTTGTTTACAGAATTTCGTGCACCACTCATATCCCAGCGGTCCTGAAATGCACGCGGTTACCCTCACCATTTCCTTGCAACTTCTCGCCACCGCTTTGCTTCCTTCTACAACACAATTTGCGAATTCACTTTTTATTTGCATATCTTAAATAATGCATAAATATTAATTCCACAACCTCTCAATCCAGTTGAATAATAGTTTTTTTGCAATCACATTTATATTATGTATATAGGGAATGGCTAGTGTGAAACATGATGAATTTAAAAAATATATATACAGAACTTTTGGCCCCCAAATGATTCAAACTCAAACCCTGAATTCATTCACCAAAGTGATTTAACTCATTATAGATCTTTATGATCTAATGACCGTAAATGATTATAGTTTATATTTTAAAATGAATTTTTATTATATATGGGGTTATATATACATATAAGACAGTTCAAATAAAAATCTTATTTATTATATATAGTCACTAAAATTCAATTTGCATCGTTGATATTTGTATAATTCAGAATTGTCATAATAAGAAATTAATGTTATTATAATAAACAAAACATTATTGTATATAGATAGAAAATATTGTCATAAATAAAAGTCTATAATGCATGATAATTGATGATGAAATTGCGATTTTATTAACATAAAGAAGAAAAGAAAAGTTAAACTCTTAACAAAAATCAAACTAACGGCCGAGCCTCATTAAACTCTCTTTAAGAAAAATGCAAAGGGAAAAACCTTAAAGAGGAAAAAGAGTACCCGTCTAAAAGGAGAAACGAGAAAAAGGATAATTGAGTCAATATACAAGTAAAAGAATTGAGATATTAAAATGAAGTGACGGTAATCAAAAGAAAAAGAAGATCAAATTCACCTGATAATTGAAGTAAAAGCACCAATAAGGATAACATCAAGAATGCTTTTCTCATCTTTACACCTTGTAGAAAATATTGTTATGGCCAAGAACTTGGGATAGAATGGATGCCTTTATTTTCTAGAAATTTTTCTTATGTGAAAAGGTACCTTGGATTGCCTTGCTTTTATAGTGAATTAGTGATTAATTACGACATTGTTAATTAGAGTATGTGACTATTCTGGATTTAATTGCATTAATTGTAGATAATATGTAAATCTAATTTAATGCAATTAACCCAACCTGCTTAATTTGTTACCTACTATACTACCATCTATACAATTTGGTTTAATTGTCAATTGTGTGGATTGTTATCATTTAAATGGATTTTAATCTATATCTATATCTATATCTATATAAAAGCTCAACCATTTATATAAATAGTAGTAAGTTATGTTTTCCCGCCAAAATCATCTTACTATTTTTAGATTTTTTTTTTGTTCTTATTTTCATCTACTTCAGATTATATAATATTTTTTTGTTATAATTTTTCACATTCCCCCAATTTATATGGATATTTTGGTGGATATTTTAACTAGCTAATAATAATCGTTGATAAAATATGTTGTTAATTGAAATATTGGTCATTGATTTGACTCACATACAACTATAAAAGTCATTTTTATTTGAACAACTAAAAAGTCATTTTTATTTGAACAACTATAGTATTAGTGAGATCTATCATATTTATAAGTTAGAGAAATTATTAATGTTATCTTTTAAGTTATGAAAATACATTTTCAAAAAAAAAAGTTATGAAAATATTACTAGTTTATACCAATTTTGCAGCAATCTCAGTTGAACAAAAAACAAAATAAAAAAATTGGCAAGTCAAAATAAGTATCATTATTGTAATTTGAACCCTAATTCTCAATTCCCAACTGCTGCAACATGCAAGTATGCAATTAAGCAACGAAAAAAAAAAATCTAATCATCATCAATAATATTGATCAAACGGTATCAAGAAAGTAATCAAGTATTCACAAAACTGATCGAGAGAGTATTCTTGCTTGAAATTATTACATTTCTTGGACTATATCAAATTACACGCTCTAAATTTTAAACGATATCAAAAATCGATTACATTTCTTGGACTATATCAAATTACACGCCGTTGCCACCAAGATTTGAATTCTTCAAGTAATAGTTATACGTCGTATCACCAACCTTGGGTTGCTCCCGGCGTCTAATTAGAGCGGGGGTGACGGTTGCAGCTGGTTTGGGGCGTTCTTCTAGTGTTGTCAGCAGGCGTGGCGGTGGCCGGAGTTTCCTTTCCTCCTGCTTTCTCATCTAGAGCCATTGTTGGCGCAGGTCACCGCCGTAAGCGGCAGCGGTGACAAAATGAGTTTGATCAACTCCACAACTATTTTTTGTAAAACAAGAGTTGCTCATAAGATAATGAGAAAATAAGTTGGATACATGAATATATTTTTTTGGGAGCTTATAAGCTCTTAGAGCGTATTTTTACACTCTTCAATATATTTCTTCACGTCCTTCGATTGAGGAGTTGATCAAAGCGCTCTGGTCACTGCCGCCGGCTTATGGCGGTGACCTCCGTGAGCAATGGCTTTGGTTGAAAGCTAAGGAGGAGAGAGAAAGGAGAAGAGCACCGCCACGCATGGCCCAATCCCAACTGCTGCAGTGAAGTTTGTCTCGAGATGGAGGGAGCCGAAGGTTTGTGACACTGCTTACTCATTCATGTTGAAAAACTCCAACCGCACCCACCCTGCAGTGTCGTTGATGAGTACTAGCTACTTCAAAATTCTTGTATAATTTTTTTTTTTTTTCTTTCTTGTTTATATCCAAGAAAATATAGTCAAGAAATCAAGACTATTGTTTTCTTGGATATATACATTGTTGATGTCATGAATCATGATTCATGACTCGTTTAGTGTAATACCCCGTTCCTCGAGCTAAGTTTAGAATAATTTTAAACTTAGATTTAAGATGATTCACGCCGGATTAAGAAAAAGAATTTACTTTAATTCCAACAAAAATGATTTACAAAAAAACATTTGTAAATTTAGTTATTAAATTTATATGCATTGAATATTTATTTAATTTAACATTTAGTATCTACACGAACTATTTGTTTAAGCAAAAAACTGAACGATTATTACAGTTTTCATAGTATAACCCGGAAGACTTTATTTTCTTCACCTAATTCCCACATCTACCTACTCTTCCACCTCCATGACAGCCATGCCACCTTCCTTTACACCTCTTTTCCACCTCCACGACAGCCTTTACACTTAACATCATCATCAAATTCCACCTAACAAATCAGCCAAGTTCTCCTTCACTCACTTAATCCACCAAATTATTTTCATCGGCCCCAAGCTCATTTCACCAGAAATCAAGTATTGAGCAAACAAGCAGAAATCAAAATACCAACTGAAATCCTCGCCAAGGTAACCACTTGACTTTTTCGCCTACCTCTGTTTATACATTACGCCTCTAGCTCCAAATTGGTTTAGCAGAAACCACAAATAAACCTCACGATTTACACAGCAAAACATTTCAAGCATACCATCTGTGCCAATCCAATAAACCAACATACATGTATAAGCTTTTGCAAGAATTTCTAAAGATGCAAACTTTATTCATATGCATACACTCATGTTCATAAACATTTATTACAAGTATAGATGTTTTTAAATAAGAGAAGAAAGAAGAGTAGAAGAAGATATTTGTTGTTTTTGAAAAATGGAGTCTTGAGCCTTGTCATGTAGAAACGGGTTGCTGTCACCGGAGTAGAGTCGGGCTGGAGACGGTGGTGGCGTGGAGCCACTGACCGCGGCTGTCGGACCTAGAACAGGGGGAGTTGAGAGAGCAGAGGGAGTTCAGGGAGTCGGCGGCGGCAGTGGTTTCTCGCTGCTATCGCCGGAGCTTCAGGGGGGATATCGGCGAGAGTGGAAGAGGGAGGCCAGGGCGCGGCAGCCTTGCTGTTGCTGTCGTCCGGCCACGGACGAGAGGGAGTTCAGGCGGCGGCCATGGATGCACTGTGGTCGCCGGATTCGAGAGGAAGGAGGTGCTGCGTGCGTGTGTTTGTGTAGGTAGAGGGAAAACTAGGGAGAAGAAGATGGGGTAGAGGGAGAGGGTCGGTCGTCAGCTTCTCGCCGGAGGAGGAGCCGTGGCGGCGGAAATTCGAGGGAGCCGAGAGAGGGAGAGGAGAGGTTGATGTTGTGTGTGTGAGTGTGTTTCTGTGTTATGCGTGTGTGTGTGTGAGAGCCGAGGATGGCGCGGCTTCTCGCCGCTGCTCCTCCGGCGAGCGTCCGCGGCGGACAAGATCGTCCGAGAGAGAGAGAGAGAATAGAGAGGGAGAGAGTGAATTGGGATGGGGGGGCGCAGCGTGAAGATTAGGAAGGTGGAGAAATGGGATGTTGGGCTAGGGTGAGGGTTGGGCTTTGGGGTTGGGCTTGGTTGGGGAGTGGGCTTGACTGTTGGGCCGGGGTTTAATTAGTGTTGGGCTGGATTTTTAATTAATAGTGGGCCGATTTTAATTAGAGTGGACTCGAGTTGTGGGCCGATTTTAATTAGAGTGGGCTCGAGTCATGGGCCGATTTTTATGAGTATTTGGGCCGAGATTTTATTTATTTTTGTTTCAGTTGGGCTATTAACTAATAAATTTGTTGGGCCTTATTTTATTTAAGGATTTTGAATTGCCTTCAATTAATTAAATTGGGCTTTCTTATTTTTAATTAATTGAACTATTATTAGTTTGATTAATTTATTTAAAGGATAATTTTCATAATAATATTATATTATTATTATTATGTGCATATTTTAAGTAATTACTTATTATATGTTAAGCATGACATGATTTGCATTATATTTTGCAATAAGAATATTTATGATTTAATTGGTTTTATTATAATTCCAATTATTAAAGAAAGATGAGTAAGAATATTGTTGGTGTTCTTAACTCAAAGAGAAATGTTTTCAATTATTTATTCATTAAATTTTGAAAACCCGGCTAAGTGAATCATAGAATATTAAGCACTTCACCATGACTTAAGATTAGAATTCAAGGAGACCTATTAAGAATAGATTTCTTGTAGGCTTTGAGCATCAGGAGGACTAGCACTGCTATTCCGATTCAGAGATAAGGTTAAACGACAGGCTTTGCCTATACAGGTGGGCTTATTTTTCAAATGTATGATTTAGCTATTGAGCTTAAATATTCGTGTAATATAAACTGTTTATCCAATAAAATATTTTTGTGCACTCTACCATGTTTAAGGCTCGTACAGTTAATCAATTGAGGTTCTCTTATGACCTAACACGTTGTTTGAGAATTGTGTACACTTGTTAGCTGACTCGGTGGGTTGATCTCCATCGGGCACTAACCAGAGGCGTTATAAGGGTGCTTGACGGGATGTGTTCCGGAGCATAGAAATGATAGGCCTGTCTGGATTAATTTCCGAGGTTTATTATACTTGGCTGGGTTACGCCCTCAGTTCAAGTCAGCGGGAGACAGAGATCCGTCGGTGGCTAGAGGTCCGGGATCACAGCGAGTAACAGAATGGAGTGTGCAAACGCGCGAAAAATAATTAAGTATATATATATATGAAAATGTTTTAACATGCATAGAAGTTATTTCTCTTTAAAACCTTCTATGTCATGTCAGTAAGATTGGATAAACTGTTCTTCAGATTATGTAATGCTTTAAAAGTTGCAGCCCACTAAGTACATTAGTACTTAGCCCAAAATTATTTTCAAATGTTTTCAGGTTAATGGCTGGTGATGACGGGGCAGAGCTGAGGCTAGAGTTCAACTCCTTATTTTAATTTCCACTGCAGAACTAGCCAGTATCTGTCTTTTGTTCCTTAACTTAAGACCTATTATGTTGTGATTCTAAAAACAATATCTTTTGTTGAACCTAGACTATTAACTCTCAAATATTTTGATCAGTGATTGTTGGTTATCTGAAGCATGACACTAAACTTGTGATCCTGAAGTTGTTATATTTGTTGATTGATTTGTATCACTTGAATACCTGTCTTTCTTCATCCAAATGGGCTAAGCCCGTTCGTTATCCCTTTTATTCGGATTTTCACAAGGATTTTCCCTTGTTCATTTAGATGATTAGTTGTACCCCAATTATAGTTATTGTTTCAAGAATTGGGGTGTGACATTTAGTTTTTTTTGGTTAATTCATAATGTTTCTTGGATAGAGTGTTGATATGATTATTACTTTTGTGTTTTTCAATTCAGATTCCATTTTGTGTTAGATTTTATCCATTTCGTGATTTTGCACGTCTTATATAAGTTTAATTTAGTTTGACATACCTGATTTTTTCAAATGTGTTTTACCCATTTTTAATTTGTGGGTTTGCATGTTGAATCATTGTATTGCAGTGTGATTGAACTAAAATTTAATAGAGTAAGATGTTTAAAGTCGTGAGGCTTAGCTTAAAGCGCGATAGCGACGAATTTTTTATTTCGTGTGGTATTTTTAGTTTCATCTTTATCGATCAATTTTGCAAACTTCCATATCGATTTAATGCTGTGTGTTTGTCTGATTTTGTTAAAGCCCAAAGTTAGCTTAGTCTCTTCTTTTTTTAGGGGTAAGTTAACTTAATTAAGATTAATTTTAATTTGATGTATCTATCTATATATGAAACACCAATTTTCAACGGATAGTTTTACCCGCCAAATTTTCTCTCTCCTTATATCACTTATTTCATCGCACTTTCTCTTTCCTACTCCCCAATTCACACGTGTCTCACTTCTCACAAATCACAATCTATAGTATTTTTTGATATCTACCAAATTTTTTCTCTCACTTTCTTTTTTTATTCTTTTTTAAAAATAATCAAATTCTCTTCATGAAAAATATTTAATATAGATGTTAAATTAAAGATTATGACAAGATCTTTAATTTGATGTAAAAATTACATAAAATAAAATTAACTCAAAAAAGTTATTGTAGTTTGAAATCATAAAATTAATTTTTTTTTCTCTTTCCTTTCTTCTCTCTCCTCTCTCCTATCTCCATTCTTCTTCTTTTTTCTTTTTCGGTTGTTTTATTATTCTTTTTTTAAACTAATTTGATTTTATATTTTTATTATATTAGCTCATTTCAAAGTTCTTTAATTTTAAAATATTATTTTTGAAGTAGAAGTTAAAATATTTTTAATATAAATTTATGGGTGAATAATTAATTATATCATCTTAAATATTAAATTGTAGATATGATTTAGATTTATTAAATTTGTAGTTATGTTTGTATTATTATTTTTTTATATATTTACTTATATTAACATATCTACTATTATTATTTTTAATTAAATTTTACGTTAGATTTACGTATATATTAAGCATCAAAATGACCATTGAAAAATCATTAATCGGAGAACCATTATTGATCCTACATAGAAATAAAAATAAAAAAGTGAATTGAACAGTTAATTTTGAAGTAGCACGTCTATTTGAAATTTAAATGATAATTTTGAAGTAGCACATCTATTTGAATTTAAATAATAATTATACCATGTTCAACACCATTTTTTCCCACTAATCGATTGATAAAAAAATTATTTGTCTATAAAACAATACAAATTAAAATTTAAATGCATATAAAGATAAATGTTGTCATATTTATTCAAATTATTTTTTTTATTAAAATCGAAACCCAACTAAAATAACGGAACAATATTATATTCAATATTACTCTCGCCGTTGCATAGTAATGGGTCACATTTTCTTATTTGGACGTCTCATTTTAATAGATCATTTCCTAAATTGGAAGCTTATTACATAGCAAATAATATTCTCATATAACCCATTATTTAAATCATATGTCAATGTGATCCACTCATAATTATCTCTTTTACTTTTTTGAGAAACGTATCCCAAATAAACAAGTACTATCTTTCTTATTTTATTAGTATAAATTATTTATTTCTTAAAATCTGTGTCCAGCCCTTATGGCTTATTAATGTGGGAAGAAGGGAGTATAAAATTAAACTTAATCAATTGAGCAATTATTATTTATGAAAATAAATCCTATCTCTTTTTGCAAAATCATAATTTTGAAAACTTTATTTGTAAAATTTTTATTTAAACTAAATGATCGGGTAAAGATAATTTAAATATGCATTCAAAAAATATATTAAACTATATAAAAATAGATGATTTTGCAGATCTTTATTTTTTTTGATAAATTTATATATTGTACTCGTTATCAATTAAAATTAATTAATTGATATTTCAAATATTGAGAATTTAAAGTTAAAAATCCATATGTTTTCGTATTCGTATTTTTTTTGAATAATTGATGTGAATTATTTCACTTTTAAAAATATGATTTATATTTATTTATATTTTGAATATATTAAATATATATACTTTTTTATTTAAAATATCATTTAATTTTTATGTTGGTCGTGCATCGCACGGGCGCGTGTACTAGTTTTAATTTGACTTTGCTATCACTCTTATATAAAAACTAGTGTATCTCCCATACAATGTGCGGTGATTGTGATTCTAGATTCGCGTGTGCTGTGCATATATAATAACATGATTATATGTTGGATTATAGGATTATAATTGCAAAAACATATAGGATTATAATAATTAAAGGATTATAACACATAATAACATAATTATTGGATTATAGGATTATAATAATTATTATTATATTTTCGCTATATATGTTTCAATTTATTAACTTTGGACAACTTCAGTTCAAATGTGGGGTTATACTTATATATAAGGAAACTATGAAAAATTGTTTCATTCAAATAATATGCTGAAAACTTAAACTATTGTTGTAAATATATCTATAAGATATATCTTATGTGTGTTGACCAAGAAATCTCCCTAAAACCCTAGCTTTCTACTTGTATAAATAGAGGCCTTTAGCCTCCATATTGAATACACTTAATATGTATTCTCTTCTCTATTCTCTCGCTTCTCTCTAGTTTATAACACGTTATCAGCACGATAGTTCTAGTTCTCTGATCTCCCAATCGAAGGTAATTAATTCTACTTTCAATATGTGCCGATTTTATGTGAATCATATAATTAAATAACTTCATCTCTATTTGATTTCACAAAATTCTTGTATTCATCTTCGATCTAAATAATTTTGTGCAAGTATTTCAACCTTTTATTTCTGTCTTAGTAGCGTGGTTGTTGTATGCAAGTTTCCTTAATTTTTAATTGGTCATGAGCGATTGTTTTTCCACATATTAAATCCCTTATACATGTTGTTGGCTGCTAGATGCTTTGAAGCTGTATGTTTAATGCTTGTCTCTTTAATATTTCAAAAACTCAAATAACAGATATTGGAATCATTAGACTAGATTAGTTAGAAAAAGGGATGTATCCTTCGTTTTTCTATATTGATGGACTGCAATATTTAGTAAAGTAAAATAAAGTTTCAGTTTAATTGAATTCTTATATCTTGGAAAAGGGTGGTCGAAAAGATTTTTATATATACACTAAATTCACACAATTAGTGTTTTCTTCTGCTTTCGTGTATATCTAATAGATTCTTGATTTTTGGAGTAATTCACTCAATTTTGTTGTATTCTTCATATTTTCCGTCCAAATGTACTATTTTGCACGTCTACATATATAAGTCAAATTTTTATAATTCTTGATCGATAGACATCAATTCTTGATGAAAATATACTGATTATAGTTTCCCGAACAAACATGAATTTATAACTTTTGATAATCTTGTAGATTATCAACAATTAGTTATTGAAATGATTGATTTCACACAATATATCACTTCTTTTTCAAATCAATTGTAAACTGTGAAATTTATTGTTGTCAATTTCCATGCCAAATTTCGTGATTTGTTATCAATAAGTGCAATTGTTTTTATATATGAACTGCCAATTGCTTTTCTATATGAGATGTTCAATTTTCTTGCTAATATTTTCGACAACAGAGAAGTACTACGACTTATTGCGTTTGATTTATTAAGCCATTGTCATTGGTATATGAATTGGTCTTCTGTTGTGATTAATCAATATAGAATCGATTTATATGTTTTTTTTTTCCATCATCAATATGTAATGCCATTAATTGCTTTTATCTCATGAGCAAATAGTCAATTGCTTCAATATTTAATCAAATTTCTTTTCGATTACCGTAAAATTGCTTATAATAGTTTATATTTTGATGCTATTAAAATAGCACAAGTAATATTCCTAGAGAATATTACATACTTTTGAAGAGCAATGCATATTACATGCTCTCGAAAATTAGACCTTGAGCACAAGTAGTGTTCCTGAATAATATTACATTCAAGATCTTAAATTGATGCTATTAAAGTAACACAAGTAATATTCCTGAAGAATATTACATGCTCTTGAAAAGAAATAGTATATATTATGCTCTCGAAAATTAGACTGTGAAGGTCAAATGGCCCTAAAGGCCGAATGGTTGTACTCTTTTTCCCTTACTAAATTTTTTTCCTACGAGGTTTTCTTAGTTAAGGTTTTTAACGAGGCAACTAGTGTAATATATGAGTAAATATATATGTCTTGTACTCTTTTCCTCTACCGAATTTTTCCCATGGGGTTTTTACGGAGAGGTTTTTAACAAGGCATGAACATCTATACACTAACATCATATGGAATCCTGTGATATTTGTCTTGGTGAAATAACTACACATATTATTCTTCAAAAGAAGAAGTAGTATTTCCTTAAGTTGACATTAGATGAGAATAATGTTAACACAATATCAGGTGCATCAAACATCATTGAAGGCTCCGGAAGAGCTTGTATCATTTTGCCAAATGATACTAAATTAGATGTTGAAAATGCCCTATACTCTAGTAAGTTTAAAAGAAACTTACTAAGTTTCAATAATGTCCGTAATAATGGATACCACATCGAGACAATTGTGTGAAAGGTAGAAATGAATATATTTGCATAAATTCTTTTGTTTCAGGCTATAAGCTGACAAAAGAAAAATTAGCATCACTACCTTCTGGAATGTATTATACATTCATAAAAGCAATTGAGACAAACCATGTCATGAACGCAAAGTTCAATGACACAAAAGCTTTAAGCTTTGGCATGATAGGTTTGGATATCTTGGAGCAACTATAATGCACTGAATAATCAATAATTCATATGGGCACAACATAAGAATCAAAAGGTTCTTTTTACAAATGAATTCTCATGTGATGCTTGTGCGCAAGGCAAGTTAGTCACTAGACCTTCATATACGAAGGTTAATACCGAATCTCCATCTTTCTTAGAAAGAATTCAAGGAGACATTTGTGGACCTATACATCCACCTTGTGGACCTTTTTCGATACTTTATAGTATTGGTATTGATTGATATTTTTTTTTTATTGATGGTCACATGTATGCTTGCTTTCTACTAGAAATGCAACATTTGCTAGACTACTTGCTCAAATCATAAAATTAAGAGCTCAATTCACAGACAATTCAAAGAATTCGTCTTGATAATGCTAGTGAGTTTATGTCTCAAGCATTTGAAATCTATTGTATGGCTATTAGAATTGAGATTGAACATTCAGCCGCTCAGGTCCATACTCAAAATAGTTTAGTAGAATCGTTTATTAAACGTCTTCAAATTATTGCTAGACCATTACATATGAAATCAAAACTCCCAACTATTGTTTGGGGTCATGCCATATTACATGCTGCAACATTAGTTCGACATAAGCCAATCATGAATACTTCCCAATGCAAATTATTTTTTGCTGAGAACCTGATGTTTCTCACTTACAAACTTTTGGTTGCGCGGTTTAAGTCCCAATTGCACACCCCACAACGAACAAAAATGGGTCCCCAACAAAGACTTGGGATATATGTTGGATTTGATTCACCCTCGGTTATAAGGTATATAGAACCTTTAACAAGTGATTTATTTACTGCACGTTTTGCAGATTGTCATTTTGACGAAATGACATTTCCAACATTATGAGGAATAAATCTACATCTAGAAAAGCACAAGGAACTCTCTTGAAATGAGAAAAACTTATCACATTTTGATTATAGAACAAATCAATGTGAACAAGAAATTGAAAAGATCATTCATTTGCAAAATATTGCAAATCAAATTCCTGATGTTTTTGTAGATACAAGAAAAGTGACACAATCTCACATACATGCTGCAAATACTCCAGCTAAAATTGATGTCCTTGAAGGACAAATAAATTTGGCAGCAAATGAGTCTAAACTTCGTCAAAAACGTGGTCGACCAGTTGGTTCCAAAGATTCTATGTCTAGAAAAAGAAAGGGGCAAAATGGAAACCAAACAATGACGAAAATGACTAATCAACCAAATGAAAACGATGTAATTTCTGAAGAATTACAAGTATCTGAAAATCATGAGATCTCAATAAATTATTTACATCAGATACTAGAGAGAGAAAATATCATTGTTGATGATATATTTACCTTTCATATAGCTCTTCATGTTTTAAATGAGGATCCTCAACTAAAATCTGTTGCAGAATGCAAACAGAGACTTGATTGGCCAAAGTGAAAAGAAGCTATAGAAAAGGAATTAAATTCCTGTGATAACCGGAAAGTATTTGGATATATAGCCATAACTCCGGGAATCTAAAATCCATGTTGGATATAGATGGATTTTTGTTAGAAAGAGAAACGAGAAAAATGAAGTTACGAGATATAAAGCAAAACTCGTAGCACAAGGTTTCTCACAAAAACCAGGAATTAATTATGAGAAAACATACTGTCACGACCGGTCTTAACTAAGGATAGGTAAGCCGGGAAACCGTGACTAGGGAAGGGAAATTAGGAGAGGGGACAGAAAAGGGGTGATAAATAATAATAAAGGAATTGAACTAAGATTGAGACATCATATGAGAAAAAAAACACACATAAATAGATAAGAGCGAGTAATCGGTCAAGAGTATCCGATTTAAGTGTTTATACAATAACTTGATTTGACAATCCAACATAATAGGATAATATGCATCATAACTGAGTGTTCGCAGCGGAAATAGAACGTGATACATGTATGAAGACATGTATCGCCAAGAGTTTATTTAGTAAATATGACAAAGCTCCGCACGACACCCCATCATCACTCATCACTGCTCAACCTGCACATTTAGAAATACATGCAGGGCTGAGTACAAAGTACTCAGTAGACATATGCCGAAAATCATATACATACATAATAAATGTAAATTGTCATGCCATTTCAATAGTATAACCAAGGGTTTTTACTTAAAAAGGCCCTAAGCATACTAAATTCATTTGTGATTCTAAAGTTCGTCTGATCAGACTAAGTTCTTTTGTAATCTATCATATCTGAATCTGTGTGCCGGAGAGGTGGCCACCTCTCACGGTCACTTGACCGGCCAACCCGCTAGATGACTCACGGTCACTGGTGTACACTAGCCAAGGCAGGATAGCTATCAACTGCTCAAGACCCGAATTCGATTACATGATAACTGGCAAAGCCATATCAGATAGATATCATACTGAAATTGAAACATTTTATGGCAAGACAATACTTGAAATAACATCAATTCAAAGATTTTGTCATGAAATAACTTGCTTGAACGTAACATTTAAACTCATTTGATATATATGAAAGTAATGCCTACCTGATTGCAGTGTTTTGCTACTTAAGACAATGATTCTCTTTCCTTAGCGCGATAGGTTACTCAGGCGCTTTTGTTTATTTGAACCTTTGATAACACGAAACATGTGTTCGAGTGAATAATAGAAAAGATAACAACAAATGCAGTGAATCACTATTCACTCATTTCTCTAACTACCCATATTTCCTTAAACGACTGTATCTAACTCATATACAATCGTTCTTCTTTTATCGAAATACTTCATGTACCTTTGAGGATGTAGGAAAGCCCATTTTATATTATTCCTTTATTTATCCATTATAAATAAAGAATAATTTATAAAATATTTTCCTTTTCCCCATTTAATAATGCCAATCAATATATATATATTGCTACTATTAAAAGAACTAATAAGTCATTAATAAATTCTAAATATTAATTCCTGATGAAAATTTCATTGTGAGATTTTAGGAACATTTGTAAAAATATTTTAAAATAATAAAAGGAGTTAACTATAAAAGAAATTTTCGAGAAGATCTAATAATTTTAATATTTTAACCATTTAATTAATAAATCTTTAATATTTCATTTATCAACTATTCCATCTAATATAATTTTACCAACAAGTTCTCATGAAATCTTTCTCAGAATATTTATATATCTCAATAGCTCATTTATAAACTAAAAGTGATATTTTATCAACAATAAAACTTTAAAATCCTTAATAAGAATTATTTAGAAACATTTCAATCTCAACAAAACTGTATAGATTCAACTTCAACTAATAAACTGCTTTTACTCCGAACTCGTATGGAGTCGAATTTTATATCAATAGAAACCTCTTTGAGTCTAGTTTAATTGAAAAAAAAGTATGTTGAAAAACTCCAAGTAGTTTAAGAGATATAGCGATTTTCCCATCGCCTACCAGATTCGGCAGTTTCTGCCAACTGAAAGTCCAGATTTTTGAAAAATAGCAAACATTACCTGAATGAGCTCAAATTTTATATGTAGATAGCTAACACATATATCTTCATAGAATAAAAATTTGAGAGCTAAATATCAACATATGGTTACTGAAATAATTAACTTAATCATCTGCCTCACGACAGTTTTAGCAGATACGGGCAGTAGACTTCTCGAATTTTAAAAGGGTAGTAAACGAAGTTCAAATGATATGAAACTTTGTACGAATATTTACCACACTCCCATCTATACCCCAGAAATTTCTCATAATATAATAGAAACGGGAATGCATCGAAATAAGGGCGTCAACTTACCCTTGTCCAAGTGAGCACTAATGGAAGTTGTTCGCCGGGGTTTTTTTCTGGTCGTTGTTCCGCGATGGGGTTTAGCCGCGAAGGTCTACGACTTAGTTTTCCTCGTGCGAGATAGATCAGGCTACACAACGGTGGTTTCTCGATCCTTTTTCGTCGTAAGGATAGTGAGAAACGAAGGCCGTAAGTTGGCCGGTGGCTAAGTCGGGAATTCGACGTTGGCCTCCGAAGGATATTGTGGCCTTTGGTCGGGAAAATATAGAGAAGGTTTCGGCCTTTCGATTGTTGGGTTTGGTAGCCTAAAGATGGAGGAACGAGTACACGTTCTCGGTTCAGAGCCTAGTGGCCGGTCGACGAAGAAATGGCCCGGCGAAGGGAGCTCACTTGAGCTCTTGCAAGTAAAAAAACAAATCTCCTAAACTCACTCTTGCTCGCTGCACTTCTTCCTTCTGCAGAACTCTCCTCAATTTATAGAGGAGTTTCTGCAGACAACAGAATCAAAATGGTGGAAATTTTGGTACCTGGAGTTGCAACTTTTGAAGATTTGATCGTTGAAATTTACATCCTTTGACAATTGTGATCTTACCGTGAAATTTCTTTCTCGGCGTGCTGAAGCTTTTGAAAATTGTGGATATTGGCGTGATTTTCTTCTCCTACAGGAGACTTTGGGGTGTGATGGAGTTCAGATATACTACAGGAAGAAATCTGCAATCTTTACAATCTCCTTCTGCAGTAATGGTGTATTGGAGGGGAAGGTGAATAGTATAGGGAATAGTGTAGGGAATAGTGTAGGAAATAGTGTAGGAATTGATGTGTTGGATGAAAAATCGAGACATACGTGTAGTGCCGTGATCTAGTTTCTCCTAGTTCCTGTAATAATTCTCCAATTCTCGTTTAATAAATACTCGTCGTATTTATATAAATTAAATCCTCAATCTTGAGATTTAATACGTGAAAGTCGGAATTAATTCGCGACTTAATACCTTAACTCATATAATGCGAAATAATAAAATTATTATGCATATGATCTCAAATTATAATTCTAGCAATTTGATTTAAATAACACGATTTATAAAATCGGTTATAAATCTAAATTTTCTAATAATATTGATTAAATCAATAAACTGGTAAAACAAAGTCTCAAACGTATAGTTAAACCAATAAATTTAATTATTGGTTTCATTCATGACTGAATATTAAATCGCAGCTCTGTATCTCTTATACAGACTTTTGCTGAAATAATATTATCTGAACAAAATAATCACCATAAATAATTAAAAGAATTTTATAACTAATGCACATATTTAATCTAATATGTATTTAAAAGAGCGGGGCATCACACATACTCTCCAGTAATGGACGCTATTACTTTAAGATTTTTGATTAGTCTGGCTGTGTCACAAAGGCTTGATATGCGCCTTATGGATGTAGTAACTGCTTATCTTTATGGGTCATTAGATAATGACATATATATGAAAATTCCCGAAGGATTTAAAATGCCTGAAGGAGTGCAGTCAAAACCCAAAAGCATGTATTCAATTAAACTGCAAAAATCGTTGTATGGGTTGAAACAGTCTGGTCGTATGTGGTACAATAGACTGAGCGAGTGTCTTTTGAAAGAAGGATACAAGAATAATGATATCTGCCCTTATGTTTTCATTAAGAAAACCGAAAGTGGATTTGCAATCATAGCAGTTTATGTTGATGATTTAAATTTAATTGAGACTCTTGAAGAGCTCAATATAAAACTGCTGAATATTTAAACAAAGAATTGAGATGAAAGATTTGGGAAAGACAAAGTTTTGTCTTGGTTTGCAAATGGAACGTATCCGTGGAGGAACGTTTATCCATCAATCCACATATACAGAAAAAGTGTTAAAACGCTTTTACATGGATAATGCACATTCATTAACATCACCAATGGTCGTTAGATCTCTTGATACTAAGAAAGATCCATTTCGACCAATTGAAGAGGGTGAAACGATACTTGGTCCTGAAGTACCATATCTAAGTGCAATTGGAGCGTTGACTTATCTAGCTAATAATACTAGACCGGATATAGTTTTTTTTCTGTAAATTTTCTAGCAAGATTTAGCGTTGCACCCACTTTGAGACATT
This sequence comes from Salvia miltiorrhiza, assembly GCF_028751815.1. NCBI lineage: Eukaryota > Viridiplantae > Streptophyta > Magnoliopsida > Lamiales > Lamiaceae > Salvia > Salvia miltiorrhiza. Next base: position 55,859,113 of record NC_080388.1, read on the forward strand.
GAAATGGTGTTAAGCACATTCTACGTTATCTAAAGGGTACCATTGACCTTGGATTATATTATCAAGAAAATTCTGATAATACTTTAGTCGGGTATTCGGATGCAGGATTTTTATCCGATCCACATGAAGCTAAGTCACAAACTAGATACGTTTTCAAATGTGGTGGAATTGCTATATCATGGAAATCTGTGAAACTATTATGATTTCCGTTTCATTAAACATGGCTTCATACTTTTGGGCATAATTATAAAGAAAAAGAGTAATTAAAGGATAAAAATAATAGAAAATTGTGGAACCCACGACTTTTTGTGAGATAATAGTTTTTTTCATTTTTTGGACTGGCCCATTATTAATAGAGCGAGCGAAAAAAAGAAAGTGAGTCATTATTAACGAACTAGACACACAGAGTATATATAACATATTCCATCCGTTCACGATATCGTTTCCACTTTGTGGACGACATGAGTTTTAAGAAAGTGATGGATTTCTCTCCCTCCGTCCACGAAAAAAAGTCCTATTTACCATTTTTTCACAAAAAATAGTCTCATTTAACTTTTAGAACCATCGCATCATACCTTTTCTCATATATTTAACTATAAATCGTACTTTTATTCCACTTTTTTTTAACTAATAATGTACTTTTATATACTTTTTTGTACTAACACTACGCCTACAAATTGTACTCGGCCGTGTAGTTGGTGGTGTACTCGATTGAGTTATTCATTACTTGATGACAATTTGTTTAATTTGATTTTGTGTTCCGTTTGTATTTACTCGATGGTGTCACCAATCATTGGTGGACTGTCACTACTTGATCGAGTTCATCATTCGAGTACACGATCGAGTACTCCATCGAGTACACGACGATCGAGTAGTTACCAGAAACTGTTTCTCTTGTTTTTTTTTATTCGTTGATGCTAAATAGTTGTATTTTAAATCTAATTAATCACATATGTCATCGTGGCAACATATTATTATACGACACAGTGGTAGTTGGCATGGAACGGAGTATGTAAATGGAGTACATGATCCACGATCGAGTACTCCAGTGATGGTAAAATCGATCGAGTACATTTTGGAGTACTCAGTGTTATATGATTGTTTAGTTCATGAAAAAAATGTTATTGTTCTTCATTACTCGGTCGTGTACTCAATGGTGCCATCGAGTACTCGGTGTACTCGATGGCACCATCGAGTACTCGGTGTACTCGATGGCACCATCGAGTACATGATCGAGTACTCCATCAAGCAGTGAAGAACAATCTTCAATTTTGTCATTTCTCTCGTCATTCTTAATAAGACATAATGTGAAATTTTATTTTCAAACTTAGAATATATGTCACATGTTCAATTGAAACATGGATTTTCGACAATGATTATCACTCCCCGTGTTATATAATAGCCAAATATACTCTCGTTGACGTTACAAATAAGAAACGTGTGTTGAAATCACACTAATTGATTAAAAAATCATCATTGTTCTTCACTACTCGATCGAGTACTCGATGGTGAATGCCATCGAGTAGTGAAGAACAATCTTCAATTTGCTATTTCTCTCGTTATTTTTAATGATATGAAGCGTTCCGTCAATCTTAAGTAACATGCTTATGCTAAATCCAATGAAAAATAAACATATTAAATGTATTTAGCTATTGCAATAGAGTAAATGATTGAAGTGTAGTATATCTACTTTATAAGACACAGTGTGGACTTTTTATTTTCAAACTTAGAATATGTGGTCACATGTTCAATTGAAACATGGATTTTCGACAAATGATTATCACATCCCGTGTTATATAATAGCCAAATATACTCTCATTGACGTTACAAACAAGAAACGTGAGTTGAAATCACAATAATTGATTAAAAAATCATCATTGTTCTTCACTACTTGATCGAGTACTCGATAGTGAACGCCATCGAGCAGTGAAGAACAATCTTCAATTTTGTTATTTCTCTCGTTATTTTTAATGATATGAAGCGTTCCGTCGATCATTGTTCTTCACTACTCGATGGAGTACTGGATGGAGAATGCCATCGAGTAGTCAGTGTGCTCGATGGACTACCGAATACCGTATCGAATAATGATTTTTTTTAATGATATGAAGCATTTCGTCGATCATTGTTCTTCGCTACTTGATCGAGTACTCGATAGTGAACGCCATCGAGCAGTGAAGAACAATCTTCAATTTTGCTATTTCTCTCGTTATTTTTAATGATATGAAGCGTTCCGTCGATCATTGTTCTTCACTACTCGATGGAGTATTGGATGGAGAACACCATCGAGTAGTCAGTGTGCTCGATGGACTACCGAATACCGTATCGAATAATGATTTTTTTTTAATGATATGAAGCATTCCGTCGATCATTGTTCTTTGCTACTCGATGAAGAATTGGATGGAGAGCGCCATCGAGTACAATGGGTACTCGATCGTGTACTCGATAGCACCATTAAGTACACCATCGAGTACTCGGTGTGCTCGATGGACTACCGAGTACCGTATCGAATAATGATTTTTTTTCATTGTTTAGAGTACAAACAATGTAACATTTTTATTTGTTAATTAATCCAAAAAAATAATACAAAAAATATTATTATTTTTCATTACTCGGTGGTGTACTCGTTATTTTTAATGATATGAAGCGTTCCGTCGATCATTGTTCTTCACTACTCGATGGAGTACTGGATGGAGAACGCCATCGAGTAGTCAGTGTGCTCGATGGACTACCGAATACCGTATCAAATAATGATTTTTTTTAATGATATGAAGCATTCCGTCGATCATTGTTCTTCGCTACTCGATAAAGAATTGGATGGAGAGCACCATCGAGTACAATGGGTACTCGATAGCACCATTAAGTACACCATCGAGTACTCGGTGTGCTCGATGGACTACCGAGTACCGTATCGAATAATGATTTTTTTTCATTGTTTAGAGTACAAACAATGTAACATTTTTATTTGTCAATTAATCCAAAAAAATAATATAAAAAATATTATTATTTTTTATTACTCGGTGGTGTACTCGATGGCACCATCGAGTACTAGGTGTACATTTGCTCAATTTTTAATTTTACTTATTTTCTCGAGATTTGTAATCAAAATTATGTTACATCTATTTATTAACGAATTATACGTTTGTGCGAATTATAATCGAACCATAAAATATAATAATCAACTAAATTATCATTCAATGATAAAGTAATAGTAGCTAGATGATTCTTACTTTCTCTATAATTCTCTCAATTACTTTCTCTATAATTCTCTAAACACTTTAAAATTCTCTATTTGATTTATATTGAGCCAAATACAAAGACTATATCGCATTGAACATATTTTGAATAAATACACGTATATCTAAACATAAAAAGTTTGAAATAGAAATATAAAGCTCGAATATTTCTTGCAACGTATTTCTATCGTTTATCATGACTAAATTTTTTGTTTCATAACGTATAATTGGAGATGGTTTTTAAGCATAAAAATTATTTGAGATTGGATTTTATTTTGAAAGGTTGGATTTTAATTATAATATTAAATATTAATTTGATTGATTTTTTTAAGATCACAAATTTGAATTTCACATAAACCTCTTTAAATAACACGAGCATAAAAAAGGGAGCGATAATTCTCATGAATAAAAAAAATGATCCCACATACACAATAATTAAATTTGGTAGGTATCCAATTCCAAAGCACACCCTCATCATCTTTTCATCAGTCTAATCTTGTTTTATTGCGGAAAATACACTCAAATTAACTTGAAAACAATTATTAATCAATTATTAGCACTCACGACTCAAAGCAAAACAATAAAGGGCCGAAAATGCAAAAAAAAAAGAACAAGAAGAAGAAGAAAGGAATTACTCCCTCCGTCCACAATTTAAAGCCCTACTTCCCCTTAAATTTTTGTCCACAATTTAAAGCCCTATTCTGCTTTTTGTACCTTTTTACCCTCCCTTTTTATTTAAAATTACTACCATTTGCCACTTATGAACCCACCTTACAACACCTTTATTATTTTTATATTCTATATTTATTACACTTTATCACTAGTGGACCCACCACACAACACCTTTAACACTTTAGTCAACTACTTTATCACTTTAGTCAACTACCCTTTTATTTCATCCACATCACCATTTTCAGCTTTCTTAGTCTCCGTGCCCACATCAAAGTGGGGCTTTAAATTGTGGACGGAGGGAGTATGTATTTTCCACCAATAATTGAGATTGTGAAAAAACTAAAAAACTAAAAATAAATAAAAGAACTTTCCCAAAAGTAGACTCGCTTTCACCGGCCTTTCTCAGATTCTCTGTCCTCTCCTCTCTCTCTCTCTCTCTCTCCTTTTTTTTTTTTTTTTTTGGAGCGCCTTTATATTCCCTGTTTATATATTGCCTTTTTCCTCTCTCTCGGCTTTTGATAAGACTCGCCCTTCCCCTGAAATCTGAAACCCTTAAAACCATATACATCCCTTAATTTTCCTTTCAGGTTTTTCATCAAACAGGTATATTTCCCCCGATTACCTTTAATTGTTCCGTAAAAACCCATCCTTTTTCCGCATATCTGCGTCTATCACGGCTGCGTAGATTTAATCCCCCCATTTAGCTTATAGACGTAGTTGGTTCTTTCTCAGATCGTTGTGTTTTTACCACTACATATTTATCTACCGTGTACATCTCTCCCTACTGTGAATTTGACTCTTCTTTGACCTTTTATTTTCGGAGTATTTTTCTAAATTGTTGTTTACTTTTATCGGCTTTCGGTTCGTTGTATCCAATTGGCTTTCCTGCTGCTGAATTATGTAGGTGGTGATATGCTTTGATTTTGGGCTGGGTCAATTTTGAACGATTGCTATGTTAGGTTTTATGCCCCAATCTTTTCACTGCAAGTTTTCTGTAGCTAGGGCTCTAGTTCATTCTGTTGTGTGTGTGTGTGTGTGTTTATTATTTTTTCGGTAGCGCTTTGGCATCAATTGGAGTGTGTATATGACTGTCAAATAAGCTGCGTGTTAGGATTTTTTGTTGACTGATTGAGAATTCATTATTGGTGTTGTGTTATTACTTGCTCCATCTAAGAAACTTATATGTTTTATTCCTAGGCCTATTTAGATTACTTCAAATTATTTGGGTGCATATGTAGTCTGTAATGGAACTTTCATCTTGAGCAATGACGTATTCTTCGAATCACATGTTGTTACAGGATCTCAAGACCAGTGCTTTGCTGAATCAAAATTAATTATTTTATGTACTCTAAAACTTGGAATCTTAATTTCATAAATCACTTCTTCCAGAAGATCCCTAACTTGTAAATTAAAGCATTGAAATCGTAAGAAAGAGTTGTGATTGCATGGATAATATTTTAATGCCTCTTTCAAGAGATTATGATTTGTGTAGAATTATATGGACTACCTGTTCTCTGTTGATTTTACTTCTTCACTATTTTATCTTGTTTTTTAGTGACAATAGTCGGTCTTGTTGGAACTAAACTCATAGTGTTTCTTCAGTTGTTTGTACTTTAATGTTCGACAGACATGCAAATCTGACTTTGTAGTTTGTACCTTACTTTACTAGCGATACCATTCACTTTTCTTGGCGTTTATATATGCACTTTGAAGCTCTTGCATCTTAACCATTGATCAACTGATGAAAGTCATATTTTCTATTCCATGTGATCTAACGAAGATAGAGTGTGTCTTAGTCTACTTGACTATTTGCTGTTACCAACCCATTTTTTGGCAGATAAGTTGTTGAAAATTTGCACTCAAGCATGAAGATTAAATAATTCCCTGAATGAGCTCTTAGTATTTATTATTGGTTGTATGAGTTTCTATTGTAAGTGCTTGAAAAAAGAAAACTGCCTGATATCTAACATTCTAACTTTCTAAGTACTTAGTATATTTCTGCTAGAAGGTTACCCTTATGTATGTTTCTTATATTGTCTCTATGCTTCTTAGCTATCTTACATAGTATGTTCCTGTATTATACCTTTAGGCACCATGATTAGGTTGCTCAAAGTAAAGGAAAAACAGAGAGAACTTGCAGAAAGTGCTAATGGGAAGCCTCCAGTGAAGAAGCAAAGTGCTGGAGAACTACGTCTTCAAAAAGGTTTGTTCTTTTCTATTAATGAATGTTTAGATATTCTTTTATTAACATTTAAACACACGTCTGTCAATTTTATTTTATTTTCTCTCTCTTTTTCCTTATGAAGTAGTATTTTTTATGCGTATAAGGTTATGTGCAAATAATTTTGGGAAAAGATGTGGTAAAGCAGGAATTTGTTGATCTGTTGACTCATTTGACATTTGGATAGTTTTATGTTGGTGTTATATTATGAAGTTGCAATCTCACCCACATTGCTTATCCGAAGAGAGAAGTGCTGCAGTGGATGCATGGAAGTTGCATGCTTTGTTTTCTGTTGGCGTACTTTTGGGAATACTTCTGAAAGCACATTCTGCATAAATTTTCCACTTCTGACATTTTTTCCTAAGTAGTTAACTTAGTTAAGAACTGAGACTTGGTACATATTTCCCTGACATTGTTAAAGATTTTCTGATCACCCCCTCTTAAGAAATTTGCAGCATGTAAGATTATCCTGTGGGTATCTCATCTTTAGATTACTTTTTTCTTGCATGGATATGATGAGTCTCACACTCTTCTGTTGGTTAATACATGCTAGACCTTGCATACGCTAATTGCAACATTTGCACAAGTCGATCATTTCATTCTAAATGTTTTCAGTATAAAAATACACATCTTCATCATATTTTCTGTAACTATTTTCAGTTTTCTATTGTTTAATTGGTAAGACAGTTACATACTAAACCTTCTCTTAATGTAAAGGGAAAGAGCGATCTGACTGCAGTTCATTAGAATAAAGATGTAACATCCTACTACTGTTTTGGCAAATGATATTTTCATTAGAATAAAGTGTAACACATGTTCTGTTCATAAATTATATGTTTATGCAGCTGGAATACAGAGTTTTTTAGGGGTGTACTACTGTATTTAGTTAAAGCTAGATGCCTAATCCTGAAAACATCTTGAACTTGCAACTGATACTTCTCTGCTGGTTATTGTTGTGGTTATTGTATTAGAGAATTATACTACGGCCACTTAGCGTGCTAGGTCTTGATGTCCTTGTCCAATGAACACATCCATGCTTCCGCTCTCTCCCTCATGCAAATGCACACACAATAACGTGCACATTTGTGTGCACGGGCGGCTGACACTTACTGCATTTGCACAGTAATCTGTTTGTCATTGCACATGTGGAACGATTGATCAGTGCATGGATAGGTGCCGAATCTATAGTGCTCTATTTAGTAATTGGTACTGGATGTAATAATTGTTGTAGTTGTGTTTGGTTGTGGTTATTGTATTAGAAAATTATACTAGTGTTTGTTTGTATACACACACACACATAGTATGGCAACTAATAGATGAGTAGGAGCAGTTTTCTTTCAGTTTCTTCAGTGTAGAATGCTGGGCAGGTTGTCAAACCTGAAGAAAACTCTGTAATTGATGTTATTCTGTTCAAGGAGAAGTATATTATTGTGTCGTTGTACGCCTGGAACTATTTCTTTGACTCTATACAAACACATACACTAAAGAATCAAATTGTTAATATGTGTTCTTGCATCCTGACTGCATATACCTGTCACCAGTTTTATTTCTGCTCCATCGCCTCCCTCTCCTAGGCAATTGTCTCCTGTTGATATTTTATAGAGCCTTCCAACTCCAAAATTCTGTGATTTCAAGTCCAAGATCTTAGTGTGATTTCAGTTATTCAATCAAAACTACGGCGTTGTAGGCCCCATCAGATAAGTTTTTTTTTTTTTTTAATTATTTTAATATTGATGAAAGTAATTTGAAGCCTACAGCTCAATATCCAACTCTTTTTCTTCATAGCCTGCTTTCATGTTACAGCTTTTCAGGACTTTTACCCTCTCAACTGCTGTCATGCAGCATTAGTTCCTCTTCTGTCTCCTTCCTCGCATATTCTTCACCCTGATCTTGTCTGGTACTGCTACCCGAAACTGAATAAGGTTTCACGTACAGACATGTCATTCTAACTGTGTCCATGAATGATATGTCAGTATATCAAGGGAGAAAGGAATCTTGTCGTTTGCTGAAAAATGAGTTGAGTTTTTGGAATGATTCTCTTGTGCTAAAGTATTGCACTTCTTTTCTTTTAGCTAGCCACTGTTTGGAGCTTGCTTTTTTAAATAAAAATCTTATTTACACTGATATGATACCCACTACTTCAGAGAAGGCATTCTCTGGTTCCTTAATGTTTTCACTTTTGGTTTTTATTTCTTTTTAACCCTTTTATACAATTAGCCTTGACTCCTTTTCTCACTCTTTATTTAGATATCAGTGAACTGAATCTGCCAAAAACCTGTACCATTTCATTCCCTAATGGCAAGGACGAGCTAATGACCTTTGAAGTTACCATTCGGCCAGATGAAGGATATTATCAGTAAGTAGTTATGTCTAAGTTGGGCTTTTAGTTGATTCCTGAGCTTGTATGGTAGTTTAGTTTTGTTTTCTTCTAATTCTTTGTCATGTTCATTAATACTAGTACCCTGTGTTCAGGAGTGGAACATTTATTTTCTCATTTCAAATTTCACCCATCTATCCTCATGAGGCACCAAAGGTGAAATGCAAGACAAAGGTAATGAATGTCAGTTTTGTGGTGTCTCGTGTTTTCTAGTTAATGTTATTTACAGAGATTCTTTTAATGTTTTTATTTGAATTTTATTGTCAATTCTTGTGAATGTTGCAGGTCTACCATCCCAATATTGACTTAGATGGAAATGTCTGTCTAAACATTCTTCGAGAAGACTGGAAACCGGTTCTGAACATAAACACCATCATTTACGGGTTGTATCACCTTTTCACGGTATAGAAATATCAATCTGTATCAAACACAATATTGTTGCAGTTTTTATGTTCTCTAATGAGATGCGCATGCAGGAACCAAATCATGAGGATCCACTCAATCATGACGCTGCTGCTGTGTTAAGAGACAACCCGAAAATGTTTGAATCTAATGCTAGGAGAGCGATGGCTGGTGGCTATGTTGGACAAACTTTCTTCCCTCGCTGCATATAGTATGTGAAGTTTCCAGCAGTTTACCAATTTTAGATGAAATTGGGGCTGTAGTGTGGTCTAAAGACTGTACATTTGGACGCCCATCTAAATCTGTAGGCTTTCTGCTACAAATTGGAAGCTCGTTCAAATCTCTTACTGAAATTCATGTATCTAAGAAGCAGAAAAATGTTTGTATGCTACCATAACTTTCTCCTTTATGTTGGCTATTCATTATGCACCATATGAAAGTTTAAAACCTTTGTTTGGAAGAGTGATGGATTTGGTTGGTTTCTGTAGTTGGTAAAGTACAGACTTGTGTTAATATGATTATTAGGTTCATTATTTAACTGGAGTTATTGCAGATAAGCGTGTGCGGCACGCTTGAGCTTGATTTCACTGAAATAATCTACAGTGATCACCATGTGTTTATATCTCTAAGGGTGTGTTTGCTTTTTATCCCTCTAAATGGAGGGATAACAAAAATTTATGTCTTCAAAATGTTTGCTTTCTTATCCCATATTTTACACAAACATTATTTTTTCTTCCTTATTTTCACTTCAAAGAGGGATAATATTATCACATACCAAAGTGGAGGGATAATATTATCCCTCTTTGAAGTGAAAATAAGAAAGGAAAAATGATGTTTGTGTAAAATGTGAGATGAGAAAGCGAACATTTAAATGCATAAATTTTTATTATCCCTCCATTTAGAGGGATAAAAAGCAAACACACCCTAAAACTAAAATGTTAAAATGCTAATATTCTCGGATCCAGGGGGTGCTACGGTCAGCTGAAGCACCCTAAAACAATATATACGATTTACGTTACTATGCCATGAACATCTCATGATTTTCAGGTGCAATATTTTTATCCAGCCAATTAGAAAAAACAGAAGAACACAAATGATTTTTTTTCATATCACAATCACAAATTCATAAATGGTAGGTACATATCTAAACAAAGTAACCTGACGCTAAAAAAAATTTACAAATAGGTAAAAAAAAAAAATCAGAGGCAACAGTATCCAAACCAGTAACAAATGTAGATCTGCTCCCCAAGCACACAATAGAGATGAGGAAGTGATAATGGCTGTTAGATTAGAATGACTAACACAAATGTAGATCTGCTCCCCAAGCACACAATAGTAGAGATGGAGGAAGTGATAATGGCTGTTAGATTAGAATGACTAACACAAATGAGTGATGGAAGTTTATGTATCCTAGGCTGCTTCTTCCTCAGCTGTTGTTGCATTCTTGAAGTCATGGCTGCATTGATTGTATCTGTAGCATGTCACGAGATGATCGTTTACTAGACCAGCAACTTGCATGAACGAGTACAAAACTGTTGGCCCGACACAACGGAACCCTCTTTGCATCAGATCCCTGCTCATGAGATCTGATTTTGGTGTCTTAGCCGGTACTTGGCGTGCATAACGGAACCCACTCTTTATAGGTTTGTGGTTTACGAAACGCCAGCAGTAGTTGCTGAAGGACCCAAACTCTTGCTGGATCTACAAAAACAGAATGGAAAAGAAATGCTCGCTTTCATAATATGCACCTGACATTTTCTTTGAAACAAATCCAACACCTAATTCATGGTATCTGTGCTTTAAGGTAGAGAAAGAGATTTGATCATGATCTACAGATTGGTTTGAGAAGGCATGTTTAATGTATTTTATACCAACCTTGAGCAGCTGCTTAGCATTGTCAACAATTGCACGAACTTTTGGTTCTGAGAGCAATCTAATAGAGAGCAATCTCTTGTCATCAAGATTTGCAAGTGACGTTGGATCGAAGGCGTTAAAAACCTTTCTGAAACACAATCCACAAATATTTCATAAATGTGGAAACATGGTGTAGGGCTAAAAAGCACATGTGATTCAACTCATACCTAAATTCTGCTCTTTTGCTGAGAATCAACGGCCAGGAAAGCTCAGCTAATGCTTGCGAAAAAACCAGCAGTTCGAGCAGCTTGACATCATCATTCACCGGAACTCCCCATTCCTCGTCGTGAAAAGAAGCGTAAAGTGGTTCTGCGATGTAGGATACCAAAAATAATAAGGGGAGTTTCTTCGACCACCCTAGTTTCAACGCATATATATTCCAATAAGCGACATGAATCATGTTCTCATTGTTTTAACATTCACAATACCTTCATTGGGTAGAATAATTTGATGCTAGAAATTAAGGGAATGTGGAAGTCGATATCTTTTGCAATACCTAAACTTCTCCTAGTTTTAAGCTTCTATTTGATGATTTCACCCTTCAAATTCAATTAAGCATGGCGCCATTTTAGTGCTCCTTTTCTTTCTAAAGCTATATAATTACGACAATTTTTGCCTACAACTTTCACCAAGTCTCGTCACTTACTTTCATGCAAACAAACAAAGTACAATCAGCCATAAATGCTAAACTCGTGTTTAAATTATCAACTAAATTCAAAAAATTCGCATCACGGAATCCGATTTATTCAAATAAACGTAGCACTACAGATCACACTGCATGAAAAAGGTACATTCTGCGTCGACTAATACACTACAAAAAGATAAATATCTACCATAACCTCTTTATTTTACCTTAATAAAAGAAAATTCATAAATTAACTCGTAAAATAAGGCGTCCAATTTATTAATTTTTTAAAAAGGAAAATTCACCAGAATTCGGTGTGATCCAATCGCAGCGCTTAACAGGAAGCGGAACTGCAGGGGAGAGCGACAGAGCACCAACTCCGTCAGGCACAGTCGTCGCCGCTCTAACGACACCGTTGTCGTTCTCCATCAGTCTCCAGCTATTGTTTTTAGCAGATTTCACCATTGAACCACTGGGCGATGAAGCCGAGGAAGAAGAGTCGGAGGAGTTATCAACTGAGACGTCGCACCGCACAACAGCGGCAGCAGGTTTCGCCGCAGCTACTTTCTTAGGCTTCTCCGGTGGCTTCTTCATCATCTCGTTTCTTCGCCTCCGTTCTTCATGAATCCGAACCCGATTTCCTGTCGGAGCGAGTATACACCGGGTTTCGGTTCCGGTTTTTTCAGTGGCAGTAGACATTGTCGCCGATGCGGGGAGAATGAAGTTTAAACAGTGTGGAATTAGAAGAGAAGTTGAGGGCGAAAAGGGAAGACAAATGTTTCGGGGTAGAGGGGAGACTGAACCTTATAAGGGACTATTTGGATACGGTGACCGGTGATAGCCAGTAAGTGATGATGTGTCCCCCTTTCTTGGCGGTAGGCGGGGTGGGAAGTTTGAAAGATATCTCGATGTTGCCATAGTTTTGGATTCACCAAACAAGTAAAAACATAGATGTAAGTATAAGATTGAAACGCTGTAGAACAGCCCTATAATTTTGAGACATTTAAAGTGAGATGGACGGAGTTAGGGCTGTCGATCGGTTCGGGTTCGGTTACCCGTACCACCGTTTTAGGTGTTCGGTTACCCAATAACCGCTTCGATTACCCGATTGAGTTATTTGGATATCCGAAATACCCATTTAAAAAATTAAAATTTAAATAATTTGCTAGATAAATGATTTGAACCCTAGTCATCATAAAATACACAAAGCAACTTATCCACTAGACTAAAGCTCATTCTTATACTTTAAATATATCATAATTTTATTTTACCTAAGAATCGATTTTTTTATTTAAAATTAAATAAATTAATGAATTAATAATTAAAATGTATATAAAATATATATTAAACAATTTATTAAATAATTTTTGGTTATTTCGGTTAATCCGTTTCAGTTATTGGGTTAACCGATACCCGAAATTTTTCTAAAAATGATACCCGAAACCGAACCGATAACCAAAAAAATCGATTATTGGATACCCAAACCCAGGAATTTCGATTCAGTTAACGGATTATCCAAAACCCGATAACCAATTAAACAGCCCTAGAAGGAGTATATACCAATTTTTGTTACAACTATCAACTATAATTAAAGATAATTAAGCTTTCTTTGCTTAAACAATTTTTAATTAAACATTTATATTTATTTTAAGACTGCGTTCTCTTTGATGGATAAATTTATTATAAAAAAAAGGATAATAAAAATTTAAGCATATAAATATTTCATTTCTTTTTCCTCATTTTCTACAAAAGAGAATTTCACCCAATTTTGCTCATTCTTTTCACTTCAAGGAGTAGTAATATTATCACTCCATGAAGTGAAAAGAATGAACAAAAAATGGTGAAATTCTTTTGTATAGAAAATGAGTGAAAAGAAAAGAGGTATTTAAATGTATAAATTGTTTATTATCCCTCATTTTTTCATAATAAATTTATCAATAAAAGAGAACACACCTAAGATAGGGTTTAGATTTTTAGAATTCTCTTCTAAACTACCAACAACCATTCTATCAAGTATCAACTCATATTTGCAATTCTCTAATTTTGAAATCCAAATTTCAAGAACATTAATTTAAATCCTCTAGTTGTTTTTTGTAATTTGATGTTTAATTTGTTACTCCCTCCGTCCCAATAGTAGTGTCTCATAACTTTTGGGTATGGATGTTAAGAAATATGTAAAAAGTAGATAAAGTGAGTTGATGAAAATTATTTAAATATTAGGTATAAATAGAATATATTACCAACAAAAGAATGAGAGATTTGTATTGGGACGTCCCATTAAAAAAAGTGGAATGTTTTATTAAGAAAAGTGGAACATTATTATTAGGATGGAGGGAGTAATAATCATTTGTGACTAATTGTACCACTTGGTGTATTTGGAAGACGAGTAATGAATGTGTGTTCAACCAAGGGAAATGCGATATCGATAAAATGGTGGCCGAGATTAAGTCGAGACTGTGGAGTTGGTCTAAAATCTACAAGCTGGGGTTGGCGAACTGGGATTTCCGTTCTTGGGTCTTCTCTCCAAATGTTCTTTTCTGAAGTGCTGCGTCTTCTCAGCGGTTTGCCTCTTTTGAGGTTTTCCTTTGATTTTTCTCTCCTCTTGTTTTCCTCTGTTTCGTTTTGTTTTCCCTGCTGTACTCCTCCCCTTTTTTGGTACCCCTTGTACCTTTCTACTCTATAAAATTTCTCTTTTTCCCGATCAAAAAAAATTGTAATGCGAAATATAATAGTAATTCCTCTGTTTCTTAAAAATGGCCATTATTTTCATCGACGCGTATTTTAATAACAATAATGCTATTTGGACAAAATTTGCCCGGACAAAATATAGTTAAATACTTTATAAAATAAATTTATTTAAAAGTTTTGATTCAAAATAAAATAGGATTTAGTTAGTTTTATTGTTTTCTTTATATTGTAATTTTTTTGTAATTTTTAATAACCTTTTTAATTATTATTATTTTTAAAGTACACAAACTACAAATAAAATAACAAAAAATAAAAAAAATGTTAAAAAATTATGAAAAAATTACAATATAGAAAAAACAATAAAACTAATTAAATCCTTTCAAACTTGAATCAAAATTTATAAATAAATTGATTTTTAAAAAAAATTAACCTTATTTTTGTCCGGACAAATTTTGTCCAAATAGCACTACTCTTTTAATAAACTCGGGCGAGTGAGTCGACTTTTTGATGAATAATGTTGGGATCATAAGTTGAGATTTTGAAAAAGGACTCACTTTTTGATGAGTTATGAATATGGTAATATTATAAATAAATTGAAATAATAATGAGAACAAATAAAGAGTTTGTGATGAAACAATATCTAAAAGTAAAAAATGCATCTTTTTAAATTTTCTTTGTCTCATTTTACTTGGCCTAATTTCATTTTCGGATCGTCCCACTGGACTCGACCTATTTTTATTTTGAATAATAAATTTTTACTATAATAAGCAAAATCTCACATGCTTTATATTATAATCTTATTTTTTAAAATAATCATGTCGAAAAAAGTGAGGTTAAATAAAATGGAGCAAAACAAGGGCCACAAGGCAGTATATTGTATATACCGATGAATAATGAAATTTAAAAAATTGGTAATGAATAAAACATATAAACTGATGAATAAGACAGTATATACCGATGAACAATGCAGTATATACTGATGAATAACAAAATTTAAAATATTTCGCTCCCTCCAGGATTCGAACCCTGAGAAAGAAAATTCTCCCTCTAGATACAATATCAACCATAAAGTTGATGAAATAAACGTACGAGATTGTGTCTTAGGTCTCACTAAAAATAGGAAGTCTCATATATATATATATATAAAGAAGTGTTTGTAGTTTGTACAATTTTTTTAGCACAGCCAGTACATGGTCTACAAATATTTAAGTAACAATAATTACACATTTGACTAGTCTTTTTATTATCCACACAAAAACGGAAAAATTATCTACACGTAGGGGCCGTTTGATTTGCAGTTTAGGATTGATTAGGATTAAAATTATCTTGAGAAATTAGTGTGGATTAGTGTGGATTTATATTATTTCATGGGTGTTTGATATCATGGCTACTTAATCCTATATTGTGTTTGATATCCATAGGATTACGTTGGATTATATTATCTAATACCAAAACTATCCTCATATAATTTTAAAAATATCATGTGTGTCCACCATTACTTGGGCATTTGTATCGATATGCGTGAGGAAGGGTAGCAAAATTTTTATCCAACTTCGCAGTATTAAAGTTATCCGAGGGGGGGGGATTATTAGTATGTGTTATTCCCACAAAATAGCATGTAGAAGTAGGATTAAGTAGGAGTTGACCACATTAATAGAATATGATATCAAACATCACACTAACCTGTATTAATTTAATTTATCATATCTATAAACCCATATCAAACAGGCCCGTAGGCAGGATTGGAGCCAACACCTCTCATAAATGAGAGTTTTTGAGTACCTCAACTTTGCCACTTGAGCTAGCCTCATTGATTTTAATATCTTAAAAATTGTTATTGACATCACTAATTTTTACAAATCATATAAAAATAAATTTTGATTTTATTCATATTTCCTTGAACTTCAAATAAATAAGAAGAATCCATCAAAGTTGATTTTTTTATGTAATTTGTAAATTAATCACGCCACTAACAATTTTTCAAGTTTTGGAATCAAAATGAAGGTATAAAATAAAAATATGGCTAACATGCACCAACTTGTAACCTTTTATTTTTTTAAAAATAATTTATAGTTATTAAATTCATAGACGTAATCGTCAAGTATATCTAGATTGTTATTATTAACCTTTTTTAATATATAAGATATATATTATGTCACAAAAGTATATATATTCATTAATGAATTAATTAACAAAATAACAATTAAGTTAGTAGAAACTAGATCAAACATCTTAAAAAATTTTGAAGGGAGAGACTTTAATACCTCAAACCCCTTGACTTAATATCCAAACTTAGAATATATTTATGACGAAAAGTGTGAACTATTGATAGGTGCCCAAATTAGGACCCTATAGTCTTGGTACAAATAGATTGAGAGAGCGTTTACTTTTGACGGATTAGTCTTGATAGATAAAAATAGTAAAATTAATTTTTTATTTATTTTGATGAATTAAAACTTTGGAATATTTCAAGGTCCTTGATCATTTATATAATTTAAGCTAATTTTACTTAATTCTTATCTCATTGGAATGGTAAGATTGGAGAAATCTTACTCATAAATACTCAATCATGTATTTTATTAATCATGCAAAATAAACGTCTCATAAAAAAATATCGAACCAATCATCCGACATGAGTATGGTTCTATTCTAATGAAACGTAGCTATAAAAGAAGTAATTAAGTGCAAAGATGGTAAATTTAATGGATAAATTATCATTCTATTCTAAAGAAACGTGGTTATAAAAGAAGTAATTAAGGGCAAACTAAGATGTTAAATTTGATGGGTAAAAAGATAGGAAAAGGAGGAAAGTGGAAAATGGGGGTTGAATTTAGGCTGGGAGTCACATTCATAATTGGGTAGAAAAGTGTTGTTTGGTAGTGAGGAAGTTACCGTTACGAAAAGGAGTGGAATTTGGAAGGCGGCCCCGTCCCACCCCAACAGCTTCGAAATTGGCCGTGCAACGGCTATCATCTTCTTTCTATTCTCAGCTTATCCAAGTTGGCTTATCCAAGTTGTATGTTTTTAAGCCCCCCTCCCTTTTTTTTTGCCAATTATTGATTTTCCCGCATGTGTCCAAAACATTTTTTTAACGGTTTAATGCACAACTTTGTGGAGTGTCAATTTCCACAAAAAAATAATGATATAATCGGTGGAGTGTTGAGTTTTTAATTGAAATACCGTGAATATGAATATTAATAATAGGCTTATTTTCTAAAAAAAGGAATACTAATAATAGGGTAAATATCATATTAATTATTGCCTTTTGTTTTGACAAATGAGTTTAAGAATTAAAAGTATTTTGTTAGAATAAAACCTATATTATGGAGTAGTTGTTAAGTTAATTCTCATTTATGGAAATGAGACTATATAATAATAAATTTATGCAAAATATGTTGGAAATATGGTTTTAAGACCATATTTGGAATTTATTATTGATTAAATATTTATTATTTAATTGAAATAATTATTAGATGTTAATCTACGTTTCGAGTAGATGAACGTGGTATACTTGAAGTCTCAAAACCGATTTCCGGTGAGTGAGATATTGTATATCAAAGTTTGGATGTTGATAAGGGAAATAACACTTGCGATAGTGTTATTGTCCCACATTGGAAAATGAGAGATGTTCTATCATGTATAAGAATAGCAAAGCACAAGGAGCTAATAACTTGTGACTTGCTAGTGGGCTTGGATTAAGGCCTTGGCCTTGCGCACACACACGCGCAGACGATCGATTGATCGGATGAGGACGACGCCGTCGGACGGGTGGGTCGGGTATGGGCCGTGGCCAAGGACTTGGATCTTGGCAATTGGTGTTTTGGGTGGTGTTTGGATCCAAACTATTATAATTTTTTGAACAAAATACTTTTGGACTTTTGATTAATTTTATTCTTGGCCCAACGGTTTATTATTTTATTTCCAGCCCAACTAATTTTGTATCAGCCCAAGCCTATTAACGTTAAAGAAGCAGAAGCAGCAACACAGCATGACAGTTTTGAAACTGCACACTGTTTGAATTCAGAAATTGCCGAATAGTTTTGAATTCTTTTGGATTCTTGCAGCTAGCTTCAATGTTGTAACATCCAGACAGTTACATGGTGGATTAATTTCCCATTATGCAGATTGAATTCCCCTCATGGTGAATGGCTTATAAATAGAGGTCTTAGTGCATAAGCATTTCATACACTGAAAATCTGCATTCTTCATACTCTCGCCGGATTGTGGTGCTACATCCAACGAGACGTCACCGTTTTACTTTTGGGGAAGATTCGCCAACACCGTGAGCACTACCGGAGCGATAATCTTCTTGCAGGAAGAGTTCAATCTCGACTCGGTGCATTCTCCACGTTTGATTTACTTCTTTGTAATCTGTTTTCATTTCTCCTTATTACTTCTAATTGTTCTATTTTCTTAGTCCAATTTTTGGATTGTAAAAGTTCATTTGAGTTGTAAATTTAATTGATCGTGTGCCCGGTTGTAACAAAATAAAAGCAGTATTAATGGTAATTTCAATTGTAATTTAACAGTCTACTATTTTTCTTATACAGTATTACCATATTAACCGTGGACATGTTAATATGTGTCCACCATGGATAGATGAACGTTTCTGCATGACTATATACATTTTGGCTTATCCTTGAAAGTAATAACTAGCATGATAAATTTTATTGTTATTAGGTAGATAAATTTCATTTGAATAACCAAATTCACAACAATTGTTTGGTCAACTTGAAATACATTAATCTCGAGCTAGAGTTTTTGGTCGTATATCACAATAAAATTTAATCTATATAAAAATAAATAATCTTACATTATTAAAAAGTGTACAGAAATATAATAATAATAATAATAATAATAATAATAATAATAATAATAATAATAATAATAATAATAATAATATCCACTTTTTTTTACAAATTTACCTTAAAAAAAGTGTTAATAGGTTGAAATACCCACTTTGATAACATGTCTTACAAAATTACCCACTTATATAATACTAGTGTTTTACCCGTGCGATGCACGGGATTACATATGTTGTTAAAATTTGGTTTTGCTTAACTAATTTTTTAAAAGAAATATGAATATATTTTTGTTGAAAGTTATTAAAATTAAAATAAAGATATAAAATAATAAAAAAATATCATAACTTATTTTAAAATTCTTCCATTTACGTAAAAGTTCATAGGATGTCTACACCTGATTAAGTAAGACATCGAACAATATAAGCATTTTATTGTAACATTCTGAAAGACACTTTTGTATAATCTCTAAAATAAATAATTTTAAAATATTTTATTATACAATTGTTATACCAACTATGTTACTGCTAAAATGTATTTAAGACTAACATTTTAAATTACTTAAAAACTATGTTGCATAGGTACGGGGGTGCGGATGCGGGGGCGATACGATACAAGTACGGGGATACGGATTTTTAAAAATTATAGGGTGCGATTCGGCAATGATACATCTAATTATTAAAATTTTATGATATATAATGCTTATAAAATATATACAATTTAAATTTTCTTAAATTAATTATATGTAATTTACATTTTATTTTACCCAAAAGTTAAGCATTTTCAATTATATAAGTTAATTGAGCAACAATATAATGATTCAAATATTATTAGTCCAATATATAAGTCATAACTGAAAATAAAATTATCAAAATAACCTTGTGTAGGCCTTTCGTGCAGGAGATACGTGAATTTCGCTTATGGAATTTGCGAATCCGGTTTATTTTTATAAATTGTTTTAAAAGATACGCCACTGATTTATGCTTAATTTACTCTATTTTTAAGGGTTTGTTTGTGCGTGTTTTAAGATAATCTTCTAGAAATTGGTGCGTTTATGGTGTATTCTATACTTTGCAGGAGATTTAGGCTTTCGAGATGGAAGAATGCAGTTTTGGAGAATTTTGGATGAATTTGGCGTTTTCTAGGTGTTCTGGTCTCCAGAGCAGAGAAATCATCATTCCTCTGGAATCAAAGAAATCAAAGACCAGAGCAGCGACATCAAGTCTCCAGTGCAGCGGAATCAATCGCCAGAGAAATCACCATTTCTCTGGAGTCAGCGAAATCAAGAAGCCAGTGTAGCGAAATCAAGAAGCCAGTGTAGCGAAGTCATCACCAGAGGAGTCAAGAGTCAGAGCAGAGGGGAGCGAAGTCCATTACTGCGGAATCGAAAAGCCAGAGAAATCACCGTTCCTCTGGCGATAGCAGAGAAATCCCCATTCCGCTGGCGACTCATTTCTCTGGCGAGGTCAGAGGAATCATCCATTCCTCTGGTGCGACCCGTTTCCCTGGCGTGAGCCATTCCTCTGGCACGAGCTGCGAATTCGGCATGAGTAGGAGTTTTTTTTCGAAGCGCGCATCCAGCTGGAGAGTTGCCTTATTTTACACGATTCTATTACCATTAGAATTCTACTTTGCATGGCAACTTCCATGGTGATCCGAAGGAAATCAGAAATCTATAAATAGGTCCTCTTTTGACCTATTCAACCATCACCGAAAACCCCTAGCATTCATTTTTCAGTTTATAGCTTTAGAATATTTTAGCTTTCCAGCTTTTAAGGCTTTGATCACGATTGAAGATTCAAGCCGCTACTTCAGTTTTCATTCGGTTTTTATACAATTTGTTTTTACAATTGCGTTCAATTTAATTATGTTTATGTTTGATTTTATTATGTCTGGCTAGTTCTTTTATTATGAACCTAGGGTTTGTACATAGCTGATTAATTATGTGTTTTTGATTTATTGATATTAATTTGCCCTCCAACTTGTGATTCATGATTCCTGGTGCTTTTTCTCTTGTGAATTATCTGATCAATGATTTACATGTCTAGCTGTTCAGTTTGAGTCTTGAATGTGATAATTGTTCAGCCGATTCGGGAATGCATGATATAGTGTTAGCCTTGAGTCTTGAATGCGATAGGTGAAGCTATAGGAAGCTATTCTTTATGTGCTATTTGGAGTTAATTGATTCCTTGGAGTCTTGAATGCGAAAAGGGGTTAATTAATCTACGTTCATAGGTGTTCGTTAGAGAAGCTTGTGAATAATTTAGTGATCTTTCATCAGGGTTGGATTAAAATTGGTAATTGAATCAATAGGTTAATTGCATATAGTTGATTAGTGAAAGTACATCCCTAGGGTCAGAGTTTTTTTTACGTTTGAGTTAGTATCGTTATTTATATGCTCTTTAGTTTTTATTTGATTAATTTTAGTTCGTAAATCACCTTCATCATTGTTTTGCCTGTTTACTGTTAGTGTCTATTTAGGAAATAGATAGAGTAATTTCGTTGTGTCAGTCCCTGTGGATACGATACTCGGTTACTTATTATTTGCTACAATTGCCTGTGTTAGTTGCAGTTTTTGTTGCTAAGAAATTAGTGATCAGCCACGTGGCGAATCGGGTGCGAATCCGACGAGAATCCGAGAAAATCGCACCCTAAAAGAATCTGATTCGCCGTACATGCTAATTTTTGAAGAATCCGTGCATCATAGCTAGGGCTGTCAAACCTTGCGGGCTGGGCCGGGCCGGCCCAACCCAGCGGGCCTAGGTAATTTTTTGGGCCGGGTCGGGCCGGCCCAAAATTTCAGCGGGCCTCGAATAATGAATCCCAGCCCGGCCCTATACGGGCCGCCGGGCGGGCCGGACCAAAACGGGCCAAAATTAATAAATTAATATATATATATATATATATATATAGTTTCAAAAATTAATAAATTAAATCAAATTTAAAGAAAAAAATTGAAGACAAATTCGATGAAATAAAAAGGGCCTTAAACAATCTACATCTAAATTACGTAATTGACTAAAATTAAATGTAAACAAATATGACTAAAACTAAATGTAAACAATATGAATACAAGTAAAAAATAAAAATTAATTGCAAAAACAACAAAAACTGAAAACGATTTATTTACAAATGAATTAATACAGTAATCAAATCAATTGGAATCAAATAACAACCACAAAAAATAATCAAAAATAAATAAATCTTTCAAGTAAAAATAATTTAATATTGATTGTTGATTGGTAATTTAAATCTTAAGTTAGACTTTGACTCGTCATTGTCGTCAATTGAAGAAATGGACTTAGATTGGGTTGGGTCCATTGGGATTTGGGAGGAGATATAAATTTTTGAAATTTTCACCTACTATACTGACGGGCCGATTTGGGCCCGAAAGCCCAGCGGGCTTTTTGGCCCGCGGGCCGCATGGGCCGGGCCTGGGAGGCCCGGATTTTTTTGGGCCTTGAAAATCCTAGCCCAACCCGGCCAAAACTACGGGCGGGCCGGGCGGGCCTATCGGGCTGGGCCATTCTCGGCCCATTTTGACACCCCTAATCATAGCTTAAAAATAAAGGTGAAAATAATAATACATGAAAAGACAATTGCAAACTTGTCATCTTATTATTATAAATTTTGGAACACATCTTTATAATTTATATACAACATTTGTAGAATTAATAATCTACTTTGTCTTACATATCAAGATTTTCAGACTCCTTCGACTTGTAACTCTAGAAATAGCTACATAAAACTGACTGTGACTAAAAACAGGCTTATTAAAAAATAAACAATAATAGGGAACTGCTGCCGTTGAAACTTGAGCGGTAGTCTTGGATCAACTGGTATCAGTGTCATCCTTAGTATCAATACTTGATGTCCTGCATTATGGTCTGTGAGAACTTTTCCTTCCAAAATAAAATAGCCTCATATTTAATTCATTGCAGATCTGGCATTATTTGGTTGCAATTTTTTTTACTAAAGACCACATGGTCGGCATGTTTGTGATTAGAGAAATGATGAATATCAAAAGAAGAAGTGAGTACAAGTAAAAATTTCACACCAAAAGTTAGTTTATATAGGCCACGGGGATACACATTTGATGGAAAATATATATGAAACTTATATATTTAATATATTATATTGAATGAGATGCTTTGATAATGGAGTTGATTTTGGTTTGACGATAATAAAAAGTTGTTACATTTTTTGGAGATATATATGGAATGTTGCCAAATTACACATTTCACACTATCACCTCTCTCTCTCTTAGATCTGATGTCATGCATGCCTGAGATAGGGCTTCTTCTTCGTCTCCTTTGTTTAGCTGTAAAGATGATACAAAAATCCCATTAATCATGCATACCAATCAATACCTTACTCTACTTAATATGTATTTCATAATTTCGTTGATAGTTGATTGGTATATTGGTATTTTGATTTGTTAGACAAAACATATAAACATAATCAATGTGGGTCATGATTTATGGAGATATGATTGGATGATCTATTGTGTCGTGTTTATTATTATTATTATTATTATTATTATTATTATTATTATTATTATTATTATTATTATTATTATGAGATATTGCTACGAGTTCGTAAATAATTTTTTATTCTCTTGAATTCAAAAAACAATCTATAGTCTAAAATTGCGTGTAAATCAAAAAGAATATTCACTTTTGCAAATGACTACAAGATCCCATGCAATTTATATGTATTTATATTTTGAATTTTATTTATTGGATGAATATTTCTCACAAAAGATTTAATTGAAATTAGTGATCTACAAATTTTTACATATAAATTTCATATATAGATGATGGGAATAAATGTCGTTCAATTAAATGTAGATTTAATTACATTTAATTAAGAATATAAATATATAAATATAAATATATATATATATATATATATATATATATATATATATATATCATCCTATAAATTAGTCAACTTTCCAAATATAGATCAACTTTCCAAAAATAAATTGAGTAAAAGGGCGGGAAATTTTTTTGGCTAGATGGACCAGCTTTTATATATGTATAGATAGATAGATGTCTTATAAAACTACCCAAAACACAATTGAATGCTGATAGGTTTACATGATTTTTTTGTAAAAGTTCTTACACTTTTCTTACATAAGTACAATTGTGTAAGAAAATGTGTAAGATAGGTAGTTAAAAATGGTTCAAAATCTGATAAATATGTATTTATTGTAAAGTCACGTCACTTTGTAACCATAAAATGCCTTAAGTTTGAAAAAATGAGGACAACACTGGCGACTAGTGTGAGCGGCTAGGGTTTACTCAAGGCTAGTTGATCCATTAGCTTTAGATTTTTTTTTTCACAATATACTTAAATTTCAATTTTTCAGCCTAAGTATTAATGTTTTATTACACACAAACGTGTCCTAATTTTCTATTTGTTTTTTCAAATATATTTTCTAAAAAAGAAGTACATATATATGAGAGAAGGAGTTTGACAAAACCTGGTTTATTCTGGGGTAACCAGTCTCAATTTATTGAGTTTATTTGATTGAACATGAAATAATAGCGTAACACGTAAAATAATAGCAAATGTTGGATTAAAAAAATTTGAAACTCGTATATTATGAAATAATAAAATAAAATATTATAGAGCTTACCACACAAATAGCCGCCTAAAATTATAAGCCGAATGCACTAGCCGCGGGGAAGAAACCCTGTGCGGCTAGCGGCGAAGGCTAAGGGTTACTGGCGGCTTGTTTATCTGTATGCTTCAGATTTTTTATTTATTTCACAAAATATATAAATGTGAATTTTTTCACCTTCGCATTAATATTTTTATAATTTAAGAAGTAATTGAACTATGGAAAATGAGAGAGAATCTTGCACTTTTGACTAAGATTTGACGGGTCATGGTTTGAATAGGAGTCAAATTCACAGCTATTGTAACAAGAATCTAACGCCTACTTCAATGAAATAAATTCACGGGTAGTAAATGGGGTAGGTACCCTTTAATTAAATATCAAGTCTATAAATAGAGGAAAAATGAACCACAACTTTCGAACCACAATTTATTACTCCCTCCATCCACCAAAGATATGCCACAATTTCCTTTTTCGTCCGTCCACAAAAAATATGCCACATCCATTTTTAATAGTAGGGTCCACATTATTCCATTTACATTTAAAGTGGGACCCTTACTCCACTACCAACTTCACTTGTATTTTATTAAAACTCGTGCCGAAAGTAAAGTGACATATTTTTAGTGGACGGAGTGAGTATTTGTTTTGAAGACAATTTTCTTGATGGTCAAGTATGGCTAACAAATTATTGAGGTGTATTTGACTAAATTATCTAGAGAATATAACATGAACATGAGATCAATTGAACTATTGCACTGCACATCGACATATTTTATATAGTTGGACTAATGAATTTATTTTATTGAACTAAAAATAATGTTGAATTTATTAATTTGTTGGAACTGTATTTATTGAAGATAACACGCAATTAACATTCATAATCATTCTAAAAAAAACATTCATACTCATCGCAGATGTGGTTTTGGGTACAACTAGGTGTACCGTACAATCGAGTTGCATCCTCACTTACACCATGATCCACATTGTGATTCAAATTTCATATCCTGACCCGAACCTTATAAATAATACTATTTCGAGTATGAGTCAACCCAATTTTAGGTACAACTGGGCGTACCGTACAACCCGATTTTTTGTGATCATCACATTGCACATCTAAACTAGCTTGTTATCATAATTTCAGGGGTAATTTTCATTTGATGGGCCTCGCGGGTATTAGGGTATCAATGGGTGGATTTTATCTGGATCGCAACTATTAAAATTGTTCAATTCTGAATCTAGAACCCGCCTATTGTTTTTTGACCTAAACCATTGAGTGAAAAAATTAAATGGTCTGGTAGATTAATTACTCATAGATCAGATAATAACCTAAGCCCAAAAGCCCAAAATTAATCTATTACCCATACACTCCCCTCAATTCTACTACTTGTCGGGAATTACACTCAACTAATATTGACATGGATCTAGTGTGACACAATATTTTAGATATTGACCGATATAAAACGAT
Organism: Salvia miltiorrhiza; assembly: GCF_028751815.1. NCBI lineage: Eukaryota > Viridiplantae > Streptophyta > Magnoliopsida > Lamiales > Lamiaceae > Salvia > Salvia miltiorrhiza. The sequence goes on from NC_080388.1 coordinate 55,885,138, forward strand.
AAAAAATAACACCGATATTTTTAACGTAGTTCGGCCAAACTGCCTATGTCGACGGACCAACACCAATATATTAGAGAATCTCAAATGAGGAGTACAACAAAAAATATGACATTGTATTTTGTATAACTCTTAACTCTCTTTTATCACTCGTGTATAACTTCAACACTGAAGTTTTTCTTCACAAGATTTTTCTCTCTCTCTAACAGAAAAACATTTTCTGTTTTTGGTGGTGTTGGTGTATCTCTCAAGTTGCTGCAAAGCCTCAATTTGTAGGCAGTGATCAAGTACTGTTAGCCGCAATGCTTGAAAACAATTGCAACAAATGTTGAAATTGTTGTTGAAGCATTAAATGCTTGCTATGAGCTATACACTAGCTCTTTTGACTAACACTACTGTGAACACAAGTGAAGTGTCCGTTGCAACTGGTCGCCTAGGCCACTCCGCCGCTGCTCGTCTGCGCCACTCCGTCCCTGCCGCCGCTGCCGTAACTCGACTGGAGGTCAATTCACATGCCCCGAATTCTGCTTTCTCTTTCCTCTTCCTCTCACTCCTCCATCTCAAGTTGATGTCCTTGCACATGAATCCGGTAAACGAGATTGAAATATTTGTTTTGGTTTGTTTGACAAACTTGAGGTTTGAACATCGAACTAGTCCCGTCATTGAGAATGTTGAATAATGAAAAGATAAACTCATGATAAAGTGAATTGAAGAAGAAAACGAGTATTTCATTCTTAGCTTAAGATTTACATACTGACTCCAACAACAAATCCACGTGAACCTTTTATACTATCAGCTAAGAAAAAGAAGAAAAAGCAAAAACACGACTTAACAAAATAGAAGCACAACTATGTAACTAATTTCCACATAAACGACATCATGTCACTTAGTCTACGAAATAAAAAAACAAATACAGAAAATGTATAGCCTTTATACACCCCCTCATGATGGGGAGTAGATAGTACAAAACCCCATCTTGGACAATAAACGATGAACAATAGGAGCAACGAGAGCCTTCGTAATATCTGCCAATTGAAACTCGACTCAGACATGAAGAGGTTTGATCACACCTGCGAGGTACTTCTCACGAACAATATGACAATCAGTCTCAATATATTTCGTGCGTTCATGGAAGACAGCATCAGAACAAAGATACACAGTTGCTTTGTTGTCAGAAAGGAGAGGAACTGGTTTACGATGAAGGATGCCAAAGTCATGCAAGAGGTTTTAAAGCCAAACAACTTCACTAGAGGCCTGCGCCAGTGCACGAGATTCGGCCTTAGCGGAGGACCGGGAGACAACATGTTGCTTCATAGAATGCCTAGAGATGAGAGATGAACCTAGGAAGAAACAGAAGCCCGTTACAGATCAACGATGCAGCCTAATCCGCATCACAAAAAATACTCATCTCCAAAGAAGAAAAAGCAGAAAAAAGAAAACCATGGACAAGAGTACCTTTAATGTATCGAAGCACACGCTCGACAAGAGAGAGATGATCAACACAAGGCTTAGCCAAATATTGGCTAAGCTTATTGACTGCAAATGTAAGATCGGGCCTGGTTGTCACAGCCCAAAACCGTTTACTTCCTTTGCAAATTTTATTTGGAAATTAGTATATTTTTGAGTTATTAAAATATATATATCTACGAGTCAAGCTCGTAAATTTATCTAGTCGCGCCCCTAGTTAAATGAATAAATTTTAGATTATTACTTTATAAAAGTTTTAGGCTCAAAGATTGGGCTATGAACAAGTACATACATGAATTCTTTGTTATTGGGCTTTTATTTTTATATAGATTAATTTCTCAATATTGGGCCTTATTAAATCACTTTTGCTTGGGCGATATTTTTAACTGAAGCCCATAACATATTTAGGACTTATAACAGTAATTCTTTGCTATCGTTTATTTGTCAGCCACTCATTTATTTCTGAAATCTTGGCATTTCCCCAGCCACGAATTTTACTCTTTCCAGCCAAGTTTCAATCTTTTTCCTCAGAAATTCAAAATTTGTGCACCACATATTATTTTAGTTACTCTTGGGCAGCAAGTATTCAGCTAGTATATATATTCCTACTTCACTGCAATTACACAACAAATCCAACAAAAACTCAACTTTTATAATCCACCCTGTTTTCTTCAACTGCACAATTTCAACTGGTAATTTTAATCTTCTGCAAAGTTTTTCATCCTTTTATTTCAATAATGCAGAACCATAGTTTTAATTTCTTCTTTATTTATTTAACAAGGAAACAGTAAGGTTTATACAGAAAAATAGTGGGCATATTAGTTCCTATTCTTAAAACCAAATAAATAATAATTACATGGGATAACAGAAAGGGTTAGAGATGACATTGAGCTAAAGGGGGAATTGTGGAGTGATGCCGCCGGCACGGCGACCTGAGAGGGAGGGGACAAGGGCGGCGGCACGATGGCCTCGGCCGCTGCTGTGCCCGTTCTGGTCGGGGTAGCGAGAGAGGGCTGGGCGGCGCCGCTGTCGACGCGGGGGCGGCGATGGTGGTGCTGCTGTCGGCCAGGAGAAAGAAGGGAGGTGAGGGCGACGGTTGGTGGCGAAGGTCACCGGAGAATGAGAGGCAGCCGTGGCAGGGCATGGCGAGGGAGGAAGAGAGAGGTCGAGGGGGAGACCGAGGGAGAGAGGGAGAAGGGAAAGTGGGAGCTGTGTATGTGTTGTGATGTAATTGGGGTTTTAAATTAGATAAAAGGGAAGATGGGCTTGGGCCAAGGTTGGTTAATTTCATGGGCTTAGATTGTTTAAGTTGGGCTTAAATCTATTTATTTTATGGACTGCAGATTACTTTCTAAATAGGTTGCAATTGCATTAGATTTTAAGTATCAACCCATATTTTTATAAGGAGCATACATTTTATTATTTGATTCATTAGATCAATTATTTTTCAAATGATTTTATGATAATAAATTCCTAAGATTTAAACTACTACTACTATTATTATTATTACTACTATTATTATTATTTTAAAGTTCAATTAGGCCCTTATATTTTATTATTTGAATTTATCTGACTAGGTGCGGCGCGACTAGGACGTTAATTTTAATTGAATTACTCAAGTTAGCATTCAAGTTGAAGAAGTTCAAGTTCATGTCTCAGGTGTGGGATTTATTTCAGTACATGCTCGTGGTTAATTCTTGTCCATTTTAATATCATGTGTTTACCATATGTGAGTTGCATTAAATTATATCGCTAGGGGCCCGCTCAATGGGTCCAGGACTTCACAGTCCTTGGTATGCCACAATGCGATTCCATGTTACAGTTATGGTTGCAACCAGTCGCCAGGGGCCGGCTCAATCGGTCCAGGACGGAAAGGTCCTTGGTATGCCACCGTGCGACTTTCAGTCACGAATGTATTGATCATATGAGATTCTCATTTTATTAACGTGGACAATGATTGCATGTTCCCACACTGAGTGTACCCTGTATGCTCATCCCATACTTAACATTTTTCAGGTTTTAAAGACCGGAGGCGCGTGGAAGGTCGAATGGCGAATCAAATGTTTTGAATTTAGTTTTATTTAAAAATGTCATGTTTAGTAAAGTATAAGATATTTATTTCTCTATTTTCACATTAAATATTTATTTATAGTCATGATTTTTCCGCGTGCGTTTTCATTTATTTATAGTCATGATTTCACATCCTTGTGACACCCAAATCCATTTTAATTTTAAATGAAAACGCACGCGGAAAAATCATGACTATAAATAAATATTTAATGTGAAAATAGAGAAATAAATATCTTATACTTTACTAAACATGACATTTTTAAATAAAACTAAATTCAAAACATTTGATTCGCCATTCGACCTTCCACGCGCCTCCGGTCTTTAAAACCTGAAAAATGTTAAGTATGGGATGAGCATACAGGGTACACTCAGTGTGGGAACATGCAATCATTGTCCACGTTAATAAAATGAGAATCTCATATGATCAATACATTCGTGACTGAAAGTCGCACGGTGGCATACCAAGGACCTTTCCGTCCTGGACCGATTGAGCCGGCCCCTGGCGACTGGTTGCAACCATAACTGTAACATGAAATCGCATTGTGGCATACCAAGGACTGTGAAGTCCTGGACCCATTGAGCGGGCCCCTAGCGATATAATTTAATGCAACTCACATATGGTAAACACATGATATTAAAATGGACAAGAATTAACCACGAGCATGTACTGAAATAAATCCCACACCTGAGACATGAACTTGAACTTCTTCAACTTGAATGCTAACTTGAGTAATTCAATTAAAATTAACGTCCTAGTCGCGCCGCACCTAGTCAGATAAATTCAAATAATAAAATATAAGGGCCTAATTGAACTTTAAAATAATAATAATAGTAGTAATAATAATAATAGTAGTAGTAGTTTAAATCTTAGGAATTTATTATCATAAAATCATTTGAAAAATAATTGATCTAATGAATCAAATAATAAAATGTATGCTCCTTATAAAAATATGGGTTGATACTTAAAATCTAATGCAATTGCAACCTATTTAGAAAGTAATCTGCAGTCCATAAAATAAATAGATTTAAGCCCAACTTAAACAATCTAAGCCCATGAAATTAACCAACCTTGGCCCAAGCCCATCTTCCCTTTTATCTAATTTAAAACCCCAATTACATCACAACACATACACAGCTCCCACTTTCCCTTCTCCCTCTCTCCCTCGGTCTCTCCCTCGACCTCTCTCTTCCTCCCTCGCCATGCCCTGCCACGGCTGCCTCTCCTTCTCCGGTGACCTTCGCCACCAACCGTCGCCCTCACCTCCCTTCTTTCTCCTGGCCGACAGCAGCACCACCATCGCCGCCCCCGCGTCGACAGCGGCGCCGCCCAGCCCTCTCTCGCTACCCCGACCAGAACGGGCACAGCAGCGGCCGAGGCCATCGTGCCGCCGCCCTTGTCCCCTCCCTCTCAGGTCGCCGTGCCGGCGGCATCACTCCACAATTCCCCCTTTAGCTCAATGTCATCTCTAACCCTTTCTGTTATCCCATGTAATTATTATTTATTTGGTTTTAAGAATAGGAACTAATATGCCCACTATTTTTCTGTATAAACCTTACTGTTTCCTTGTTAAATAAATAAAGAAGAAATTAAAACTATGGTTCTGCATTATTGAAATAAAAGGATGAAAAACTTTGCAGAAGATTAAAATTACCAGTTGAAATTGTGCAGTTGAAGAAAACAGGGTGGATTATAAAAGTTGAGTTTTTGTTGGATTTGCTGTGTAATTGCAGTGAAGTAGGAATATATATACTAGCTGAATACTTGCTGCCCAAGAGTAACTAAAATAATATGTGGTGCACAAATTTTGAATTTCTGAGGAAAAAGATTGAAACTTGGCTGGAAAGAGTAAAATTCGTGGCTGGGGAAATGCCAAGATTTCAGAAATAAATGAGTGGCTGACAAATAAACGATAGCAAAGAATTACTGTTATAAGTCCTAAATATGTTATGGGCTTCAGTTAAAAATATCGCCCAAGCAAAAGTGATTTAATAAGGCCCAATATTGAGAAATTAATCTATATAAAAATAAAAGCCCAATAACAAAGAATTCATGTATGTACTTGTTCATAGCCCAATCTTTGAGCCTAAAACTTTTATAAAGTAATAATCTAAAATTTATTCATTTAACTAGGGGCGCGACTAGATAAATTTACGAGCTTGACTCGTAGATATATATATTTTAATAACTCAAAAATATACTAATTTCCAAATAAAATTTGCAAAGGAAGTAAACGGTTTTGGGCTGTGACACTGGTGATGCAGAGATTCAATAGCCTACCAATAAGTCGCCGATATGCAGAAGGATCATAGAGAGGCGCTCCAGAACCTTGAAAGAGATGTTTGTTGGCTTCATTGGAGTATCAGAAGGTTTACAGCCAAGAAAACCATAATAATTGATTAAATCCATGACATATTTGCGCTGATTCAAGAAAATTCCTGTGTTATTTCGAGCAACCTCAAGACCTTGAAAGTATTTTAATCGGCCCAAATCCTTAGAGCATCCACAGTGGGGGTGACCTGATAGAAGGGGGACCACATTGGGTTAAGGAGACCACAGTGGGGTCACTTGATAGCTGACCTGATCTTTTTAGTTTTGATTTTTGTATTTTTCATTTAATTTTAATTGCACACATTAAACTTCATTAATTTTAAAAATCCTAAAAATTACATTAAAAAAATCGAAAGACATAATTTAAAATTACTTAATTAAAGCCTAAAAACATAATTAAAACCTATCTAGTCTCCACCGCCCCTTGTGTGGATCTATAAATTTTTTTAGAGAATTTGATAGAGTAGATAGAAGAAAATTGGAGAAGATAAGAGAAGATGTGTGAAGAAGAAGAAGAAGAAGAAGAAGGTAGGAGTATTTAAAGAAGAGAGAAAGAAAAATAAAAAATAAAATAAAGGAAAAGGAAGGAACGATCAAATGACCAATTTTCATTTTTTTTAAACAATCTCGTGCTCAACATGCGCCTTCTCCAACGGGCATCAGGTCAGCCACGATAGATCGGGGCACCCTCGAGGCAGGCGACGCTGCAGTGGGTGACCCGATAACTGGGTGACTCGAGTGGGTGCTATCAGGTAGAGATGGCAGTGGATCCTGGACCCGGTCCAGATCCGTAGATCCAGATCCGATTTTACGGATCTGGATCTCAATTTTTTGGATCCGCGGATCTGGATCTCATTTTTTAAAACGGATCTGGATCGGGATCTTGAAATTTGAGATCCGGATCCGACCCGTGGATCCGATTTTATTTAAAATAAATTATTTATTTTTTATATTTATTTTATTAAAATATTAGATATATTAAAAATTTAAAATAATAGAAAAATTAGAATAACTTTCCAAGCCCTAGTTTCTAATTCTTATTTCCCCATTCTCGGTTCCTCTCCCTCTCTCACTCCGCCGCCTCAGTCACTCCCATCTCCCTCTCGGCCTCTCCAGTTCGCCGACCGCCGCCTCACTCCCATCTCCGGTCTTCCTCTCCAGTTCGTCCGCCCGCCGCCGGCGAAGGCGGGGATAGCAGCTGCTGCAGCACACGCCCTGACGCCCATCCTCCTCCAATTTGTTGTTCACTCGTTGCCCCTTTTTCTCTTTTTCAGCCCGCCGTCACCTTCTCGGACCAGTCTAGCTCGCCGGCCATCTTCTCGGACCTCTTGGAGCACTCCAGTTCGGCCGCCATCTGCGACTCTGTGTGCGAATCTGCGTGCTGCAGGCTGCACATCTCCATCTCCGGTCGCCGCTTGCGACTCTGCGTGTTACTACCCTCCCTACACCACCGTCCAGTCGCCGCCAGACTCCACCGCCGCCGCCGCCGCCGTTCAGCCACGTCAATGTCTTCCACAGGATGCTCTGAATCAAGGGTTAGAAATTAAAAAAAATGTTCATTTTGATTTGATTCTGAAATTGAAATTTTGTCTTAGGTTAGATTATGCTTTTGTCAATGTTTACGACTGAAATTTTCATTCTGATTTGGATTGATTTAGTTTCGAAATTTATGTTTTGATTTGGACTGATTTAGGTTCGAAATTTGTTGTTAGATTATGAGCTTGTGAGAAGTTGGAGATTTATGATTTGGTCAGCCATTTATGAATGAAATTTAACAATTGTTAGATTATCAGCTTGTTGATTTTGTGAAAAAAAATTGAATTTAATTTAAAAACAATAGATCCATGGATCTGGACCCGTGGACCCGTGGATCTGACGGATCTGGATCCAAATTTTTTAGATCCGTGGATCTGGATCCGGATCTGAATCTGATAGATAAAAACGGATCTGGATCTGGTATCGATGAGATCCGGTCCAGATCTGGCCCGTTGCCATCCCTACTATCGGGTCACCCACTGCTGATGCTCTTATAGTTGAAGTGAGAACCAATAAAATTCTTGAAGGCATCAATTTGGACAGGAGAAGTGTCAACCACCAAGAGGTCATCCACATTGACTGTAACATCCAAAAAACCATCAACAATATGTTTATAGAAAAATGAATGATCAAAGGCATATTGCGTAAGATCAAATAGAGCAAGAACCACAAAAAACTTAAGATACCACTATCTCGATGCTTGTTTGAGACCATATAAAGGTTTGGTGAGTTTGCAAACTGACTCAGGGGATAAGGCACCCCATTCGTCGTAAGCCCATTTGGAATATCCATATATATTTTCTCCTCCAAATCCCCATACAAAAAGGCATTATTGATGTCTAAATGAGATAAGTGCCAATCTTTATTGGCAGTTAAAGCCAAAAGTCCAAATCTCCTTTAAAAGTGGTATGTATTTCACTTTGGACCGACCCACTATAAGTGACATGTTTTTATAAATGGAAAAATTTAATATTTAAAAAAGAATGGACCATCTCACTTTTAACAAATTTACAATTTTTTATTAATTTCGCGCCCGAAATATTTAACACTTAAAAAAAGTGAATCTTTAATCACTATTTTCTTTTTGATAGCAACCAAATATTGTGGAAAATAGGAAAATAGCAATAAAATAAATCTTCAGGCACGCAAATCAAGATGAAGATCTCTTTAGTCATCGCTTTCTCGCTCGAGCTTAAAAACACCCTTGTCGGAATTTCCCACCAACTAAACGATCTTCAAATTCATAATTACTTCTTCATCTCTCAATTCTCATGGATTCAAACCCCGATCGCAAACCCCCGAACCCCAATTCTCCCCCGAAATCCGCACCCAAGAACCAGAAGGATTTCTTAATCCACCTCGAAATCTACTTGGCCAAGCGCGACGGCGTCGACAAGCTGCTCAAAATCTCGCGCTACGCCGCCAAGATCGCCCTCGCCTCCTCCCTCCTCCGCCACCAGAAGCCGCTCGCCGCCCGCCTCAAATCCTTCGAGTCGAGCGTCGGCGTCAGCCGTAAGGCCTTCCGCCTCGGCAAGTTCGTCCAAGACGTCAACGCTCTCCGCGCGATCCATTTCGCGTCTCACTCCCGCCTGAATTTGATCCCCTCCGCAGTTGCCTACGGCGGCGAGGGCTTCTACTATTTCATCGAACAGTTGGTGTGGCTGGGGAAGGCCGGTCTGATCGACAAGAGGCATTTGCAGGCGCTGCAGAAATGGAGTGCGTGGTGCGAGTTCGTCGGCTATTTCGGGAGCGTGAGCTTGAAGGTGATGGAGCTGCGAGAGATTGAGGTGGAGGAGAGGTGCACGGCGTCGAGCGTCGACGTGGCGGTGGTGAGGGGGATTAAGTGCGTGGAGGAGCAGGAGAAGCTGAGGAAATTGAGAGAGAAGAAGGTAATGAAGCGGCTCTCGGTGGTGCAGGATTTAGCCGATGGGTTGATGGCACTGGCTGATATCAGAGACGGCGGCGGAGGAGTGCTGGCGTCGCCGCTCTTGCTATCCTCCGCTGGGATGCTCTCCGCGCTTATTAGTACTCATAAGAATTGGGTTTCTTGCTGAGGTATGGCTGTTATTTATAATGATGATTGAGGAATATTGGAAAGATGCTTGTTGAGAATAAAACGATTCTTTATACTTAATTATGTGTAGCCTATAGAATCATTGCATAAAGATTTATTGGATGTTTTATACTATGAATGAAAGTGAAACCAACCTTTTGGGTTTGGAAGATTCTGGGATTCAGGTTGGTGCTTCTTTTGGTGAAAGGTGAAAGTATGGTGCTTTTTGTGTCTCTAATTCAATCCAAGGCAAAATCTTTGCTAATTAAATTCAATTAGAGTTCATTAATACACAACTTAAATCTATTAATCACTGCTAGGATTGAATAGGGTGGATGCACCGGAGAGTGCCTCATATATTTGTGGTCTCCAAAACACTATTTGTACAATCAAAAGGTAGTGAATGGGTGAGGTGTATGTATGTTCGTGGTTAATTAAGAGGGTGTTTGGCGAACCTTTTTTGGGACAGCTTATAAGTTGCAACAACTTATAAGATGTAATGTGTCAAAAGCTTATGAGTTGTTAATTTGTTTGAATAATTGAGCTTATAAGTTAGAGATAGAATACACTTAGAAAGAGAAAATTGAAGAGAATTGAAATTTGAAAGGAATATGTTGGAAATAACAAACCATAGATTAGTAGGTTTGTTTTCGTAAATTGATTGTTGCTCATAAGATCATGGAAATATAAGATGGGGTTGAGGAACTTATCAGTGGGAAGCATATAAGCTATTGAAGTTTATTTTCGTAGCTTATAAAATGTTTACTAGCTTATTTTGCCCAACACTTCTCAAGAGCTTATAAGCTCAACCAAACACCCACTTAGTACCATCGAAACAAAGACTGTTAATGAGGCATGGCCTCAAGGGACTTTGTGTTCTCTGATATTTTAGGTGTTTCATCGTTTCTTCATTTACAACTATGAGGAAAGAAAAATGGTAGGTTCTTTATCATGCTTTTTGTGCAGAGCTATTATTGTTAGCCACTGGATCAAATATATCCTGTTACAGAATTTTGCTCTATTAATTTCTGTAGCCACCTTGTCTGGCTAATTTGTAGTTTCTCTGTTCTGCCATGACTTTCCCCATCTCTGAAGCTTCAATGGTTTTACCCTTCACTAGAAAAACTCTATTTACAGCTTTCTGTTTCGTGACTTCATTTTGTTTTACAATATATTAGAAGCGCATACATTTGCAACCACCAGATTCTTGGTAAGGGCGAACGCATGATTTTTCTTTTTTGAGGGTGCTGTGTGGAACCACAGTAGAGAATATTGAAGAGAAATTTTTTTATCAAATTTTGGTTTCTGACTAATTATTGTATCTTATTTTCTTCTATAGTTAAAAGATATTATTCGACGTCAATACGTATTTTGTTTTCTCTTTCCTCCGTCCCCTATTAGATGTGTTCATCTATTAAAATATATAACTACATGACATGAACAAAGATAAATGGAGCGGACCTGATGATATATGAATATGCATTTAGATCTTTAGGTTAAAAGAAGAAGAAGAAAAATAAAATTTACACAACTTTTGAAAACAATAGCTACAACGTCGAGTGAAATAGAAATAGGGAGAAACGGGTAATGAAATTTATGTTTCGTTCATTCAGAATTTCAGATATACACAAAATACTAGATAGATATGTTTTTTTTTTTGTGTTAATCCACATAAAATGGCTATGAACAAGCATTCCTCTAATATTTATTTTAAGGCTAATTGCTTATAAATATATAAAGTATATTTAAACTATGGTTTTTAATTAATTACATATTTTTGGTTTAAACAGAAGTATTTTTCTTTTTGAAGGAGAAATCAAACATTATTAAAAGGCCTCGATACGTTTATTTTGTTGTTCTAAATAGAGTTACACTCGGCCGATAGGAACATCTCTGAAACAGGTGCGATCGCAAGTTTATGCTGTGACACTCTGTCGACTCTCCCAGGTTTCTGCATTCAACATGTCAACAGGAAAAGAAATGAGATTGCTCATTGTTTTGTTAAAGCTTCGAGAGATTTTGTTTCACATCATGTTTGGAATAAATCTCCGACCTTTGTGGTGGGTCATCTCCATATACCATATTTTTGTGATTAATAATATCGATCTCTCGTTCTCTCAAAAAAAAAAAATCGAGTTACACTTAAATTATATATTTTCCCGCTGATTCTTACACTCGTGAATTGGGACTGTTGTTTAGCCTCTCATTTTATAATCGGAGCTTTCTTTAGTAGATAAGTGTATCTCAGGAGATTAAAAGTTGAAACTATACAAAGAATCTATTCACTACTGAAAGCGATAGCGCTAAGTTAGCCATTAATTTCTACAAATAATTTACTTTAACTTTGTTACAGCAAATGACTCTGTGGCCCAATGGATAAGGCGCTGGTCTACGGAACCAGAGATTCTGGGTTCGATCCCCAGCAGAGTCGATCTTTGTTTTCAACATTTTTTTATTTAAATTAATGATTCGAAAATTTTGCATATACATCTTATAAAAATTGGCACGTAGGAAATTTGTTTTATTTAAATTAACGATGGGAATAACAATACTAAGATCATGAACACTTCAATTTGTGAAACTCTAAATTGATATAATAGTGTGGTGTCGACCCACAATTTCACTCCTTGTAATCTTGTTTTGAAGGTAAAACTTCATAAACCTCTAAACTTTATGTAAGAATTTAAAGTTGGATGTGTCTCTTAAGAGCATCCACATTGCGGTTACATGATAGCTTACTTGATGAGGGGAGATCACATTGTGTAAAGAGGCTGCATTGGGATTACATGATAGCCTACATAATTTTTTTAGTTTTGATTTTTATGCTTTTCATTTAAATTTAATTGCTCATATTTAAATAACACATTTTACTAATAGTTAAAATTCCATTAAAATAAAAAACGTAAAAATTACATAAAAAATCTAAGAAAGTGAGGAAGATGAAGAAGGTGAAGGAAGAAAGTCAGAAAGAAGAAGAAGAAAAAGAAAAGGTAAAGAAGAGAAAAAAAAAGGTCAAACATTGCACGGAAATTTAGGCAGTCAAAGGTGCATATTCAAATTTGATTTTTTTTTAATGGCGCGTGTGAAACACGCGTCTAAATTAAAGGGTCGTGTAAGGGAGGGCTGCATCGCCTTACACGATGCGAGCTCTACACGAGTAGGCCGCCATCGTGTAAGCGATGCAGATGCTCTAAGGACTGAATCACAAACCAACTAGGATTCGTACAAAAGAAATACTAATATGAAGTTGCATGAGAATCAAGTTAGGATCCTCAAGTCCATAATTCAGATTATATTTTCAAATCATAATTGAGTTATTTTTGTAAAATGATTGTTATTTGTAAGATAATGAAAAAATAAATTAGGGTAGATGAACTTATTTTTTGGGAGCTTATAAGCTCTTTAAAAATTTATTTTGTCAAATAATTTGAAAGGGCTTATAAACTCATAAACAACTTAAAAGCTATTTTAAAGAGCTTATAACTTATAAGCTCAGTCAAACACCCTTCAAATCTCTTGTAAGAAACCGCCGAGATCCATGGAACTGTATTTACATCCGAATGCAAATTCCAACTGATGACATATCAGTATTTTTTTTAGTATTTGATTGTGTGAATACCAGTACATTTGTTTGGAATTCATTAACACATCTCCAACAATGGTTAAAAAATCATCTTTTCAGATCTACTATATCTTAATTGAACTTTTCTTATATTGATATTTTGGCAGAATCTTGTTACAAAGAATACAACGCGCGTGTAAAATGAAAATTCCATATTTTTTATAGACTATTTTAAATACGGGGAAAAATCGTTTCTCTGGGTGTTTAATATAACAATGACACTCTTATATTTTATTTGATAATAAATATTATGAAATACACTGTCCTTTATATATCCAAAAGCTGAGGAAATTATACAAATTGTATGATTTTTCATACCATCTGTGCGGTATTATACTTAACACCAATCTTAATTATAATTATAACGAATATTAGTGCATGTTTGGTATTCATATTTTAAAATTTACTAGTATACGCCCATTCGTGCGATGCACGACGAACATCGAAATTTAACGATAAATTTAAGTAAATAATAAAAAAAATTCAAAATATAAACAAATAAAAAATACTCCCTCCGTCCATGAAAGAACTTCCTAGGGGGAGTGACACGGGTTTTAATAAAATGTTGTATATTGAGAGTGGAGAAAAAGTTGTAAAGTGTATTGGGAATTGTGAAAAAGTATTAATAATTTATTGTGTTGTTTTAATTAATGTTATTTGAGTGGTGAGAATTGTCTTAAAAGGGGAGTATTTTTTAAGTGGTGGGGTATTGTCCCAAAATAAGAAAAAGTAGGAAGTTTTTTCGTGGACGTCCCGAAATAGAAAAATAGGAAGTTCTTTCGTGGACGGAGGGAGTATGTTTTAATAAAATATAATAATTCACATCAATTACTCAATAAAAACCTGAATTTAAAAATGTAAATTTTCAATTTATAAAAAGTGTAATGATAATTATAGTTATTATATAAATTTAAAAATTGTTCGATAATGAAAATTTGCATTATGCATATATTATTCATCATAATAAATAGTAATTTTATACACAAACATAAATAAAAAGTTATAGATTTTTAATAAAGAGAAAGCAAATAAAATATTTTAATTTTTCATAACTTATTCATTTTAAATTCATTTTTGATGATTTTTATACTATACTGCATATTGATTATTTTTTCATGATCAAATTTGATGACGTTTAAAAAATAACTATTCAATATAAAAAAATAAAAAGAAAAAAAATAGTTAAAATTTTGGTGGAAGAAGAGAGAGAAAAAGAGAGGGAAAAAAACTCCTCTTTTATATATTATATAGATTATGTAATTAATAAAATCAAGATTAATAATACAGAAAATGTGAAATTAGTTAACTATTTATGTGTTTGGTAGGTGAGATAAAATTTCAAGATAATTAATATGCTTATTTGGTAGAAAAGATATGACTATAGATTTAAATGAGTAAATTACAATTTTAACCTTATATAAATTTAAATATATAAACTAAAAAAAGAACATTCAGCCATTGACCACCGCCCAATATCAATTAAAATAATTCCTAAAATAGATTAATTATAAGGATATTTTAAGAATTAAATTTTATATTTATCTTAATACAACATATCGAACATTATATTATATTTTACGAGTATTTTAATGAATTTTACCAAATATGATATTAATAAGACATATGTAAAAGATATCTCAGTCAAACATATTATATATTATCTCATGCCATGTACCAAACGAATCATAAGGGTATCATATTTATTATACACCTTAATCACCCACACTGAACGATTCCTTAATGCCATCCACATTGGTTGAGTCAATACTTGACTCATTCATGCTCCGGGACCACTTATGAGTCTAATGCTACATTTGCTTGGCTCATATGAATTAGTTTTGATTTTTGAATTTTTGATTTAAATGACACAAATTTAAACAGGACAAATCTTTAAATTAAAATTACATTAATTTAAATTACTTAAATTTACATAAATTTAAATTAATAATATAGCCAAAACTAATATCCCATTAATATAAAAATTGAAAAATCGAAAAGTTACATTAATTAAAAAAATTAAAAATTAAAAAATTAAAAACTTAAAATTAAAACAATTAAAAAAATTATCATAATGAATAAGATGGATCACTTTAAAATTTAAAGAAAACCCAACTATAGCCCATTCTTCTTTTTGTATTCTTCTTAACAAAAGCCCAACTATCATTTTAAAACTTAATAAGATAAATCATTTTATTAACCCTAGCATATTTTTGTTTTGAAGTGTCGCTTCATTTTCTTTCCTTCTGCTTTCTCTCTTGAATCTTCAATGGCAGACTTGAAATCAAGTATGAGTCATCCGATCGAATCAACTGATGTTGATGCTCTTAGTTGAAATAAGATTGTGAACTATTACAAATAAAAATTATTCGATTTAAAAAAAATAAAAAAATTATTTTTTTTTGTAAAAAATTGAACGATATGTTTAGTAAAGGACACATAAAGTTGACTCTTCTTATGCTTTCAATGTAACTGATATTTAATCAATGAAAACAGAACAACTATTTATAATAAAAGATAATAAATGTGACGAAACTCTAATTTTAAATACATTAAAATTTCTTCTAAACTTAAAATAAAAAGAAACTGTACAAGCACTCATTGCACCATGGGGAGGGGCCAACTCCCCAACGAAATTCAACCCCCTCCCCCAATATAAAATTAAAAATCATTGAACATGCTCCTGGTTGATTACGGACAATTATAAAAATTATTGACATAACAATAATTAATATTCTTTATGTTCATAAAAAATAATTTTTTTTGTTATTTTAAAATATCCATAAAAATTAGTGAATTTGTATTCATTGATAACACCTCATTATATAAAGAATCTCTTTTTTCACTAACAATATAATTAATTATTAATAATAATATCTTTTATATAAGATTCTTTCTATACTCACAATACATTTAACTATTTTTAAAATTTATGACGTTTTTTCTAAGATTATCTTTTATGAACTAATGTAGTAATACGAGCTACTAAGAGATCTATAAGAGTCCAACCGATTACATAATATTTGAATCAAAACATATCCCAAATACATCAAAATCATCTCTTCTGTCTATATCATAAGAAAACATTTTTAATTTCATTCGATTTTAATTAATTGTAATTTGATTTATCAAAAAATATGTTTTGTCCTTTTCATTTGTCTTATTTATCATTCTGCATAAATCCAATCTTAAAGTCTAAACCCTAAACATGGTCCCACCTATGCGCCACAATACACATAAATTTGAACAGCTACGATTCGAGACATCAACGCTACTTAACTACCACACACAAAAACCAACATAAAATAAACCGCAATCCGCACGCGCCGACCACAAGCGCGTCATCACCACAGCCCAACCAGATCTTTCCCATACCCAATCTCCACTGCAACAACAGCTCCAACAAAATTCATCAATGGCAGCATCTCCATAAATCCTACATGATTGATCAAATTCATTGCAAATAACAGTAATAAATGGAGTCGGAGCTCAAGGTCCTAACTCGGCAGTCCACGAGCCAGCGGCCCGGGCCCGAACCCGAACAAGATGACCGGCCGCTTCTCAAACCGGAACCCGAACCGGACACGCCGCAGAGACCTGCTCCCGAACCGGGGCAGAGCATCGAGGAGATGGAGAAGAAGTACGCGGCGTACGTGCGGCGTGACGTGTACGGTACGATGGGGCGTGGGAAGCTGTCGTGGGCGGAGAGACTGTGGCTGGTGCCGAGATTGGTGATCCTGGTGCCGATAAGAGTGGTAGCGGGGATGACGATTCTGGTCAGCTACTACGTGATTTGTAGGGTTTGCACGGCGTTCCGGGCGCCGAACAGGGAGGAAGGCGGGGAGGAGCAGGAGGATTACGCGCACCTCCGAGGGTGGCGGAGGGCGGTGATCCTCCGCACCGGGAGGTTTCTGTCCAGGGCGATGCTTTTTGTGTTCGGCTTCTATTGGATATCGGAGACGAGTAATGAGGTAAGTCCTGTTATTACTTGTCTGAGCGCATGATTAGTATTTTTATCCTTATTATTATAAGATGTTTCCCATCTCATCATTTCAATGAGTTATCAATTAAGCAAAATTAGCTTAAATGATAGAAATGATCAAAGTCATGTGGATATTCCAAAATTTCAATCCATCTTAGTAAAAAATTTGGATTAGCCTTACTATTTTGATATATCTAAGTTAATTCTCAAAAGTAATCACCCCTTTATTTTATAAGGGAAAGGTAAGTTCGGTTATTGGAATACAGTGCATTTTGTTCTTCTGTATTTTGAGTGATTGTGTTTTTAGGTGTTTTATGATTGCTATTATGTGGATTGGGAAGATATGGATCTTGAACTGCTTGAGCTAAGTTATGAGTACGTATCTAAATGCTTTGGTCTGGGATTGTTGCAAGAGAGTGAATTGTGCTGTATCATATTAGTCTGTAAAATGAAAAGGAGTTGTATTTGGTTTCGGTTATAGATGAGCGAAACATGTAATAATCCTGATTTTGCACGTCGTCTGGTCAAGTAACCGAAGTTTTATTTATGTATTGGGGTGCTGCAGAGGAAGTAGTTGATTAGGCTTGTTGTGTATCAATCAATAACTTGATAGGAAAACTGAGAAGTTATAGTCCCTGCAATTGGGGGTGTCAGCCACCAGTGGAGGAAGAAAGAATGGTGCCTCTTTGTATGCTTAGATTTCTTAAGAATCGTTGTTCTAACTAGACTATTATCGTGGAGCTTATCTAAAGATGAAATGTAAGTCAGGGTTGTGGTTTCCATTTAGGAGAAGTTGCTCCCTTTCTGGTGTTTTAATTTCTAAATGCAAATGGATTTGACATTACATTAGGAGCCAAAGAGGTCTGTAGTGTTACCTTAGTCATGTCCTCCCTAGATGCATTGTGGGACTATCTTACAGAATGATCTGTGATGGGAAATTAAACTCTCAACTTTAGTTTCTGTGTGGTAAAGACATTACTTTTTCTGTATGCTTTGGCTTTAAGAAGTCACTTTATTTTATTTCTTGGTCTGGACCGTATGGTAATGTCTGTCTTTTTGATGCTTCATCAATATTCAGATGAAGAAAATTCTTGCTTCGTATAATATATGTTCAATAATATTGTATTGATCTTATGCTTGCACAAACTTTTCAGAATGAATCAGGCGATCACTCCGATGGGTTGAAAAGATATGGGGCTATCATATCAAATCATGTATCATATATAGATATTCTATACCATATGTCTTCCTCGTTTCCAAGTTTTGTCGCTAAGGTTAGCCAATTTTTAGATTTAGTTTGTTAGTATGTGTTGTTAACAGTTAATATCACCATATTAAGTACTCAATCTGACTTTTTCTGTTCATCATGCTTTTGGGTTATGTTGCTGAAGAGATCAGTGTCAAAACTTCCTCTTGTTGGTCTCATAAGGTTGGTAGACTCTATTTCGGTGTGTGCATGCTGTTTGTTTAGAGAAAGTATAATTATCTTTCTCAGCTGTTCTCTTTCTCATGCATTTACATTTTTGTGGCTTTTGGTTCTGGGTTCGTAAATGTTAATGGCATTGCTAAGTGGAAATATAACTGGCCATCTAACATTAGAGTGGTTTTTGAGATCTACTTCTGTGATATAGGTTATGATAGTGTATTTCTCTATGTTTCCTTCATGAGCATGTGCATGCATGTATAAGTAACCATTCTTTTTAGCGGATATTAATTACATTGAGTGCCTTTCTCTTGGCAGTTACATGTATGAACCTGAATTCCCTAGATGTCTTATTTTGGGCCCTTTTATTGTTGTTCTAATTTTAATGCAATATTTATGTGGAGCTACTAGGCAACTATATATTGTGAGGTATCGGCTATGCTTATTGGTTGCATATAAATTGGTATCCACATTGTTTTTATTTGAGGACACTTATTCCTTCCTGCCATGCATATCACTGGTGTAAGGATTTTGCCTATCAAAAGGAACCTTAAACTATCATTTCTTTGTATGTTACAGCAAGTGTCTCGGGTGTGTCTTTGTACAGAGGGAGTTAAAATCATCAGATTTCAAAGGCGTCTCAGGTATTTGTGTCCCAATTTGAAATATTTCAATTAATTCTAGGTAGGGACGTATGTTAGAATATTTGACTTGGAGCTATTAAATATAATTGTTTAAAAAAAAACACTTAAACTGTGACTTTTGACACCAGATGAAGAGGGCATACAATTGAAGCCTCTGAAAACCGAACTACTTATGCAGTATGTCCATCAAAAAGTTGTTTCATAAATATAACTCATTCCAAAAGTACTTATCTCTTGTTCTCTAGGGTTTATGGCAGCCAAAAATACATTATTCTTTTATATTAGCATAAGCATATCTAATCCATTTGGGCTCTTTACTTTAATAATCTTATTCTTTTGGGCCACATTGTAAGTAGGTCAAATGTTAGAACAGTATTATGTTTTTGTAATTTTGATTCAATATGTCCACTTTATTTTGTATTAATGTGTTTTGAGTTGCACCATATTCATGTTGTGTTTCAAATTTTTGACCTGGATCTTGATTTCAAAATCTGTCGGTCGATGATTAAATTTATTGAAACTGCATGGACGGTTACACTCTTTGATGCTGCTGTTTCCATTATTTGATTTAAAGATTCGAGCCAGTTTCTAGGGGAGTTTTGAGACTCATAACGAAAGCAAACTAAGTTTCATCTTGCGTAATAGTAATACTTTATTCTTACAAAACTGGACTGAAACACTCTTTTCTTTTTATTAAATGAAAAGGAACAATTATGAATATCAGCTTGAGATTTTGGTTTGATATCTTAACTGACCAAGTATTTTCTCATTGTGTTGTTCAGCTGCTATACGAAATTTTCGAAACTCCTGATTTGACATTTTATGTCTTCTTATTCCTTCCTTTTCTGTATGCAGGTGTTGTAACTGAAAGAATTCGAGAAGCCTATCAAGACGAGTTTGCTCCAAGGATGATTATTTTCCCAGGTTGCATTCTCAATACTATTACAAGCTTAAGATACATTATTTCTGTGAATGCATTTTACTGTTCTTACAATTGTTTCTGTTCTGTCTCTTGTCAACTGTATGATCATTAAAGTTCTTGAAATGCTGTTATCCTCATCTTAAGAGTTGTCAGAAGATCATTGATATCCTACTAAAAGATCTGTACCATGTATTTTGTGTATTAAAAGTCATAGCGATACTTCTATATACTGCATATGAAGAAGACTTGTCAAGCAGTGATGCAAGTAATGATACATACATATTTTCTCCTCATGAAGCTTTCTATTTTCTCCTCTGTTTCTCCGAGACAATTCTCCTAAGTTCCCTTTCCTGTTCTTTTTACTTTCTACTTGTATGGTGTTCACTTTCTGCACAAAAACCTATTCAGGCATAAGTTGGCCATGGCTCTTCTGAACTAAATGCGTTTTCAGTACTGCTGATCATTATCCCTTTGAGTTTTGGTGTTTCCTATGTCAATACAAAGTGCTAGTTTTAAACGGAATTACATGTTTCAAATTTTAAGTACTCCGATTTCTTGTTATGGTACAACTCTGCGCCAAATGTATGGTAGTGTAAACACTCTGGTTAGTAAAGTTGAGCATACCATGCATGTTCAGTAGAAAGCCATGAAAGTAGGGTTCTAGTAAATCTGCTAAATCGCGCTTCTACTTATTTGATGTCATTTTAAGTCTTATTTTGGTTCTATAACAGAAGGCACGACCACAAACGGAGACTACCTTCTTCCATTCAAGACTGGTGTATTTCTGGCAAAGGCTCCAGTTCAACCTGTTATCTTAAGATACCCCTACCGGAGATTCAGTCCTGCATGGGATTCCATTTCTGGGGTGAGTTGTCTTTGTTTTGTGGCGCCTTTATACGCTAGAAGGCTGTCAGCTATGGCTATATTGGCAGTAAGTGAACGCTGCCTGAGTTGTTGATAGCTGACCTCCTTGTTGAGTATGATTCCTGTAGTAGCTGTTGCTATGATTTGAGGAGCACCTCATGTTTCTCTGCAGTCGAATTTTATTTGTGCTTGCTAACATACATGTAACACGTTGTTGCAGGCACGCCATGTAATTCTTCTTCTGAGTCAGTTTGTAAATCACATTGAAGTGAGACGACTACCTGTGTATCATCCCTCAGAACAAGAAATGGAAGATCCAAAGCTTTATGCCGCGAATGTCAGAAAGCTGATGGCTCAAGAGGTATAGTCAGTTTCCAAGTACCAGTTTCTTAGTAGTACAATTTGAAACATTATGCTTTCACGTCACTCTTGCAGTGATAACTTTGTACAATATTAGGGTTAATTGTTTGAAAATATACACGGATGTTTTTGGTTCGGCACGTGACCCTTTGATTGCCTAAAAATTTGATTGTTTTGGTGATGCATTGCAGGGTGATTTGATTCTTTCAGATATTGGATTGCCAGAGAAACGCGTATATCATGCAGCTCTCAATGGTAATATTAGCATGCCTAGTGTTTTGCATCAGAAAGGCGATTGATAATATCTTCGCCTCGCTCGAGAAGAATATATTTGGTGTTCTCTTCAACTTCTGTAACCATATTATTATTATTATTAATATATGCACGCAGATTAAATCGAAATGTTACTTGTTGCTGTGGAATTGCTGTGTGTAATATTACAGATAAACAATGCCCTGATACACACACTGCAAAGATGGTTGTTAATCTGAATGATCTCTTTGGTGTTCCTGCAGGTTTATTATCTCAAAGATAAGCCCATCTTCGGCGTGTATATCCCACTGTATTATATCTTTGGCTGCCAGATTAAATTCATTCTTGTCTTATAGTTTCTATATCTCAACAATTCAGCATTTCAGCTTAATGGGTTTTGGAATGCATTATATAGGAATAGGACATTAGTTTTACTTGATAGTTGCAAATTCCTCCAACTTCTGCAGGTATATAATATTAGTTTCATCTGCTCATCTCACAAAAACAGCATGATATTCAGTTTCTGAAGATTCAAGAAAAGGCTAAATGTGATTTGCTGTATTTTTGCATCACGTTTATCATAAGCACAATCATACAGTACTATGTTCTACTCTGTCAAGCAACGTGACCGAGCTCACACCTGCGGTACGAATTTGGGAGATGAAGACATGAAGTTGATATTATAGACTGACACACATATATATATGGAGTATGTCACACCTGGTTTCCAAGTGTAATTTACCCGTGCCATACGGTTTTCAAGCTATTGCACAGGAACGTAGGTAGCAACTGTGGGTTCCCGTGAAAAAAAAGAAAAAGATATGGCTATTCTACAACGAATGCATAAACTTTGACATCCCTTGCGAAATCCATTTGACATGAAGATGGGGTGTAGAGAACTAGAGAACATATCGTTTCTGTACATGAGAATCTTGAACAACATGCAATGCCATTTGCATCAGCTAGAATAGTTCAAGTAAGTACTAAGTTTGCTCTCTAAACTGCTCATACTGTGAAATGGACTAACGGGTAGAGTCTACACGATCAAATATTGTGTATGGCTATGCACACACGACGATACTTCACACTTGACACGTAGTTAGTTGATTTACATCAATCACCATTTGATATTGACATAGAATACACAGCTATAATGACGAAAAGAATTACCAAGAGGGAGACAAATGCCTTCGTGATTCACACATATTTGCCTCCAAAATCGCTATTTTGCTCCACTGTGATACAGATAACAGAAGAATCCCAAGAAACCGCTTGGATATTCCCACCTAGACATGTAAAGGCAAGACCATATTTCGAAATAAAATCTTTCCTCTTACCTTTCCTTGAGTGAACCATTAGCAGACCTTCTTAGTTCCCACGGTCGTAGGCATCCTTTCAAGGGGGACTGCAGTAGCAAAGACGACGTGGACAACTGCTTTTGCCTTGAGGAAATCGAGGAGAGACAGCTGAAAGTACTTCTAAGCCTCCTTTTCTCACTGTTGTTGTACGGTTCGTATTTTGGCTCATGTTGCACAGCAGTAATTTTTAGGGCCTCAGGTAAGACACAATTGAAGATCGAACCTAAAACAAATAGAATAAGTGAGCATTTAAGGTAAACTAAGGGCCATCATTTTTCTTTAAAGCTCATGGAAAATTCGTGCACTAGTCCACTGTCAAAATTCTTTAGTCATTTACTCTCTCTTCCTAGTCCATCTCTCTAAAGAAATAGTTGTAAACCTAAAATTCTTAGTCATTTAATCCCTCTATCTAGTCAATATATCTAAACAGATAATTGTAAACCTATTTTGGAAATTAAAGGTGATTGAGGTAAGAATAAGAATGAAGCAAAATTATCCATTAACCAACAAAAAACTTACCTAACTTGGCCAGTCGATTTACCCATTTTGGGATTCTTTTTCCTGTTAACTTGTAACAAATGTCCTTGCAGAAATGGTTGCAGTTCTTTACAATCAAGTGATATGTGTCACCATTGTAATTTGCAGCTTGACGTTCCATAAACTCCCTGACCTGAGTTGCATCCAATGATGTAGTACCAACGAATATGGACTTCCGGAATTTAAATCCAGGGCACTGGCGAGGTTCAACCTCAAAGACACCACTAGATGAATAGTCGTGAGCTCCAAATGCATATTCTACGCCGTGAACTGTGAAGTACGAACAAAGTTGGTCAGAAAGAATATTCTTTCAAAGTACATGTTGTTCATGCATCAAGCAACAAGGGTAAAAAGAAAGGCACGGAACAAATTCCTCACTAGAATCTTAATCTTTAGAAACCGAACGAGACACAGGAAATAGAAACAAAGTAGTAAATTCATTGTGAGCAAAACATAACATACCTTCGACCCCAGAGTGAAATATACCTAGGCCAGCCCAATAGACATAGCCATTCATGGGTGTCAAGTCATACACATTCAGATACACTGGAGTGCTTTTGGAACCATCATTATCTGATTTCACTTTTGAAAAGAAACAAAAATGTCGGGCTGGTTTTTCAGTCAAACAGAGTGGCACTATAGACTTCCACCCTTTCTTTGATCTTAATTTCATGCTGCTTTTATGAGTAAACACACTTCAATCTAGGCCTAATAGAATGTTCTACATCTGCACGAAAAAGAGGGACATGAGGTTAATAACAAAATAACAAAGCAGAAGAAGCAACAACTCGGAACAAAATATAAACAATAAATCATGACATTAACATTGTTCCTTTTTATTCCAAAATCTTCTGAAGAAACATATGAGTATATCAGAAACGGAACTTGACACTAAGGAATGCGTGTAAACAATGTATCGCTAAGTGCTAGTGCTTATCATAGGGGAACTCCATTAGCCAGGAACAAAATACAGCAAGTTTTGTTATGCATGAAGAACTTCAAATGAAATGAATGACTGGTAACATAAATTCTTCAAAGAGCCTTCGCAAGTATCATACATGATGATGAGCCCAAGAAAGCAACCAAAATTCTGCATATGGTAATGCGTAAGACCGATGGACCTCAGAAAGAAGAAATTGACTGTTCTTCAGAACACTTTTTTCTGCTTCTTTTCTAACTAAAGAAGCAGCAGAGCTAACTGGTTAGGCAGGAGTTTATAATAAATGAATATACAACGGGAAAGAGAAGCAAAACACGATCTGCATCAAAGACTGTGCTTGTTTGCTACCATACTACTCCACATAACAAAGTATCACAAGTTTACAACAGGTGAGGATATTCATGTTTAAGTAGCTTTTAAAATTGAAACAAGTTTTCCTGTTAAACTTAAATCTATTCCCAGTCAAATTATGTTGCTTAGCTGGTGACATCATTTTCAATATAGACTATCTCCATTCATTTATTCAAAACACATCCCACCTCAATCTACTTCCTGAAACTTTATTTTACATATTAGTATTGCATGTCGAGCAGCTGAAATGAGTTGGACCAGGACAAAAATAGTTGGTTTATCTGAATTCTAATAAGAAAGAATTAAAATATTAGTGCAGAGCTGTTGAATAAGTATTTAAATGCAAAGACTCACACAATAGTTGGGCTTCTATAAGTAGAAGTGACAGGAGTGGAAAGCCACTAACATTTACTTTTCTTGTTTGACTATATAAACCATGCTCATAGCAAAGTAGTAGCTTCTTCACTTATGTTTCCTTCTAGACTTATGTATTCAATAATCTACTTGTGTGATATGTAACACTAACAGTAGAACAAAGCAGCAAATAAATTAGTCAAGGTATCCTTTTATATAAGTTTTAAGTCAAAATCTTAATAAGTAGCCACTAACATAATTTACATAATGCATTTTCATTAATTCCAAAATCATGACAATATTGCCAAGAGGGACTCCATCTTCATCGAACAATTAGATGAAAACAAGGAAAATTTCAGAGTTTTCATTATCATTGGTGTATTGTGTACGCATGCTATAGTCAAAGTAGTTAGGCAAAACAAAGAATAAAACAATAAGCAACCATATTGCAGATGTGCAAAGCAAAAAGATATCCAAAGATTTTGCTATTATAAGTTTAATCAACAACTGAAGAGCTTGCTAATTGCCAAGTTGACTAAAATATAACAGATAAAATTATACCTCTAATCACGTCATCTTTGTCAAAACAGCAAACTTTGTCAGCTTCAAGTTGGATTTTTACCAATAAATCCACCCCAACAGTTTAATAATAATAAAGAACTTTTAACTCAAAACGTTTCACACACATGCCCTAGATATGCAAAAGCTTCAAGAACCACAGAATTACCAAAAATAAATAAAATTATGGCTTGAATTCTTCAAATCCCAAAATATGCAACAACCAAGTGCCGAAAATCTAAGGAATGGAAATGAGCTTCAATTTTAAAACAAGGCCACAATTATGCCAGATCTTGCTGCAAACTCGAAAATTTACAGCAAAAACGTACGAAACTAAGAAGAAAACAATAATTTCCGGAAAAAACAGATCAGCCCTCAAGCAATTCGAGTAAAATTGTAGCTTAATTACGCAACCAAGAAAAGAGGCGAAGTAGGAAGTAGTGTTCACATAATTGATAAGGAAGTGTTTCTTCCGAGCAAAAAGAATTTCAAGAAAAAGCCCATGAAGAAAGTGACTCACAGATTTGGATGGGAATAGCATTGGTAGATTAGCCAAGATTCCAGCTTTGAGCTTCTTCAGAAAATTGCATACAAGCACCGCAGTGGTGAATTGTGCGTGTGCAGAGAGAGAGAGAGAGAGTTAATTAGCAAAGGGTGTGGTTCTCTTCTCTCCCATTCACATATACTTATGAGAGAGAGCAGAGCAGAGCAGCACACGCAGCACATTCATGGGGTTTCTGACAAATTCTCAGGTAGATAAACAAGCAGTGCAAAGCGTCAACAGTGTAGTAACAAAACCATCTTTTTGAGCGAAAGCAAATTATTGTACCACAGCCTACTTAAGTCTACATGTTTGAGATAAAAGGAAAAAGGGAAGCAAAGAGGTGCCTTAATCAACACACCCCAAGTTTTGGAACTTAAGGCTGATACTGACACAACTACACAAACGCACCCCCCACCCCCCCTCCCCCCACCCCACCACCCACGCCCACCTCCACCCCAACGGCCCAACCCCTAAGCCTAAATATTTCATACCATATATCTCAATATTGGAATAATTGCAATTTAGATCTTAAATAGTACCCCATTCATCTCATTATAAGTAAATGTCTCATTATTTTTTGGCATGAAAATTAAAAAATGTGTAGAAATTAGATAAATTAGGTTGGTGAAAATTATTTAAATATTAAATATAAAAAGATAATATATTGCAAAATATGAAATGAGACATTTGTAATAGAACATCTCATTATGGAAAATGGGACATTTGTAATGGGACGGAGGGAATAATATTGAACTTTGTCGCAAATTAAACTCAAGCATTTGCACTCGTACTATTGTAGTGGGCAAAATTCGTCAACATGACCCGTATCCAATCAGCACTCCAGGCTGGCTCAGCAAGCCAAGCAACCTGGTCAATCCAACCCAATTAATCTTTCAAGTTGGACCAATGAGCTAAACAGCCCGGTCAATCCAGCCCGACAAACTTCAAGTCCAACTTGTCTCAATAGTCCGGTTGGATAAATCGCACTTGGCCCAAACCCATCAAGTTAGCTCGCCAATCTGGCA
The DNA here is from genome assembly GCF_028751815.1 of Salvia miltiorrhiza. NCBI lineage: Eukaryota > Viridiplantae > Streptophyta > Magnoliopsida > Lamiales > Lamiaceae > Salvia > Salvia miltiorrhiza. The sequence continues at coordinate 55,912,323 of NC_080388.1, forward strand.
CGACCCTAAGAGGCCCAGTCAGTCAAGCATATTGGTCCATCTAGCCCAAGAAGCTATAGATCAACTTGAATCGATAACCAGGCTGGAGGTATCACATCCGGCCCAAGGGTTACCGCCCACCTTGTTGACGAAGTCACATGAAATTTGAACTGTTTTACTGAAAAAATATTATAATTAATTCACAATAATAAAATTGATATTATAAATATCAATTTTACTGAAAAAATAAATAATTCACAATAATAAAATTGATATTATAAAAAGACAAAAAAAAATTATAAATAATTCACAATAATTACTCTCTCCGTCTCACTCCAATAGGCTCACTTCTTTTGGGCACGGAGATTAAGAAAACTTACTTTTTAGTAGGAAAGTAATAGTAAAGTGGTGTGATCCACACCAATTAAGTACAATTTTTTTACTCAAAAAGAAAAATGAGCCTATTGGAGTGAGACAGAGGGAGTATGATAATACTTAAAAAAAAATACTTATAGGTAATAAGTTCCTTCCATATTTTTTTTTTTTTTGCACGAGTTTTAAACTAATATCTAGACTTTTATCTAATATTGAAACTCAAAATTAATTTGGGACTTTTTACACTCATTCTCAATCATCGAATGTCCAATTATTTAGTAGTTGAGCCAGAAGAACAATCGGTATTAAGTAATTGAGCCAGAAAATAAGCCAAGTTAGAAGTTCTTGGTCGTTTCAGTTGCAAACTTACAATTCCAAACTCTCGATAATAAACTGCTCCCCCTCTCCAATTCCCTCAAGTAAAAAAAAAAACTCTCGATAATAAATTGAAATTAGAGGACAATCCAATATAATAAGTTTTGAAAGCCTCAATTAATTTTGATTTTTACTTTCAGCATCGGATAAATATCTAACTTTTAGCTCCTACCTCGTGCAAAAAAGATTATAAAAGAGAAAGAGTAAAATTTTGAAGTAGCCAAAATGAAGCATAAAACACAATTTATGGCCACACATTGAAAAAACACAAATTTTGGCCATTTTTATTGATTTGGACGTTTTTACCCTTAATGAGGCGAACCGGATAGGATCAGGCACGCGAGTCGCGTGCCGGGTCGGGTTAGGCACTTATGACACTATTAGTGCCATAAGTGCCAAGATTTTACTTTGGTTTTATTTTGGATTTTCGTTGACACTTATGGCATTATTAGTGCCATAAGTGCCAACGGAAATCCAACATCATTTAAACCTTAAATGGAACATCTAAACCCTAAATGGAACATCTAAATCTCAAATGGATAATCTAAACCCTAAATAGAATATCTAAACCCCAGGGGGAAGTGTGCACTTATGGCACTAATAGTGCCATAAATGCTATACGTGCAGCACACAGATCAGATCAGATCTGCCATGGCTGAAATCGAAGGAGGCGGAGATCAGATTTGCTGATGGAGGAGGCGGCGCAACGATCAGATCAGATTCACTGCCGCCGCCTCATCAGACCATCTGCCGTCGCCGCCTCATCCTCTACTCCGACGAATTCTGCCCAGGCGGCGCGCTGGAGAGATAGAGAGGGAGATGAGAAAGAGAGAGGAGAGAGCGGCAGCCGCTCGATAGAGAGAGAGGGAGGATCTCCTACACCACCGCCGCGAGAGCTCCGACGAATTCTCCAAGCTCGGCGCCGCTGCCGCGCAGCCGCTGGAGAGAGAGAGAGGGGGAGATGAGAAAGAGAGAGGAGCCGCTGGAGAGAGAGGGAGATGAGAAAGAGAGAGGAGATAGAGAAGGGTAGAATGGTCATGACATACAAAAAATGGCCAAAATTTATGCTTTTTCAAATGGTGGACAAAATTTGATGTTGTATGTTGAATAGGGCCATTCGGCCCTATTGTTTCAAAGGGAAATATACTGTTGTGGTGGGTTATAATCACAATAAAATTAACTTAAATATGATCCTAGAAAATATAATACTCCCTCCATCCCATAAGCTTAGGCTGATTGAGATTTTCACAAAGATTAAGAAAAATCATTGGAAATGAAAATATATAATTAAATTTCCTAATATGCCCATATTTATTATTTAATGATGTATTAAAGTGGGAGTAAATTAAAGAATTAAATAGGGATATAATAGTAAATGAGTAAAAAATATTATTTTTTATGAAAACAAGTCTATATAAATGGGACATTCAAAAAAGAAAAACAAGCCTAAGCTTATGAGACAGAGGGAGTAAAACCTTGTGAAATAAAGAAAAAACCGAGGAATAATTAAAATCTAACATGAATACCGAACGCCCAAGCTTTGTGGGAAGAATTCCGACGAAGTTCTTAAATCACGAGCAGGAAAGGGATTTGAATTAATTGAGTAGCGAAATTGCTAGAATTTTGACATGTATTTGAATCATGTGTGTTTGTACAGTGAAGCTATCAACTTTGGGGGGGAGGGCAAATTCATCATTTCATAATTTATGTTAAAGGGTAACTTCGTCATTATGGGCCTAACGTGTTTTGCATTGGATAGTAACAATTGATATTGATTTTTTTTTTTTTGTAATGGAATTCGATTAGAAGATTTTCTTGATAGCCAATATCTTTGGTGTTTCGATTGGTAGTGTTTTTTTTTTTTTTTTTTTTTTTTTTAATTTTATGATTGAGGTCTATTAATAATTTAATACTGATTTGGAACGTGACTATTATGTTATCCTTTTAAATGATACATCTCAGATCATTGAGTTGCATTTCCTTTTTCTTCATCCACAAACTCCCGTGTTTCTTTTGTGGTTTAGCTATACCGTTTGCCGCTTGAATTGAACATATAACATATTCTCTCATATTGTCCATATCTGACAACATCATTTGTTCCTATTAAAAAATATTTTCAATAATAATAATAATAATAATAATAATATCTTTTTAGGTCCATCTAAACTTAATCCTTTATCACGAGCCCTTCCTTTAAAGCGGAAACACAGTATCATCATCAAACATTTTAAAAATTCAGTCCAATTTACAACATAAATCTATATGTTGAGATTTGAATTGCCATTATCTCTTTCCAATTTGGTTTTCATATTTTAACACGACAAGGAGGTTCCAAGTCAAACCAAAAAGAATACATTATAACGAGGTTCTAAATTCAAATAAAATAGAATTAGAGAATGAATATTAAAGTCCACTAACCTCTTTAACTTATTGACATGATTCATTATGTCTATAGAGATATTGATATAAAAATATAAGATATTTGTAAGGGACAATTTCGTTGGGGCCCATAAGTAAGTATAATATACCTCGCTTTATTAACTTATATAGCAGGGAGAATAAAGCTAGGGCATTGCCTTTTCTCTCTCTTTGAAATCTACAGAGAATAATATTGATATCTTATTGTTTGAAGAATTCTTTTTCTTTGTTAAATAAAATGTTCGTGGAATAATATAAAGCTCATACTCCACAACGAGGTAAGTAATGAGGCACTGAACCAAGAGAGTAGATGACAAAACCCGTTTAGAGAGAGTAGATGGCAAACACCAGGAAAAAAACAAAGATGCAGTTTCGGACCTTTTTGGGATTCTTTATTTATTTTATTTGGATAGTAATTGACATGATTGAATATTGTTCAATTACTCCTTTGAGCCTCAATATCCTATACTAATAGAATAATATTTCTTCAGTCCATTAAAATTATGATATTTTGCTATTTATGGTGTTTATTAGAAGTACAATTCTTTTTTTTTTCAATACATGACTCTATATTTTATTTTTATTTTCTCTTATAAATACCTCTCATTTATTAAAAAATCACATTTAATTAAACTTCAATCACTCGTTTCATATAATGGTGAGATTATTTTCGCACTATATATAATTCATAAAGTATTACATCTTGTGTCAAACTAAAATGTCATAATTTTTATGGACGAATAAAGTATCAATATAGACTTCTGGTAGTTTTGATGACTAAGACATAGTTCACAGTTATGTAAAAATGAAAAGGAAAAAAAGTCATACATTTTTTGTACATCAAGTGTGTATATGTGTGTTGTGTGTTATATTCAATGAAGAGAGGAGATAATTGGTATGCATAAAATTGAATACGGATGGAACTAATTCAATTTAGTACGAAGAAAATTGGATATGGATCGAACTAATTTCAAAATTGAACAATGCGCATAAAATGATGCTATTAATTTGTGCTATTAATAAATGTCGACATTTATTAATAGGACAAACTAAGACGTCTTAATTTTTTTTAACTGTCCTATTTATAATATTTCAATCCAAATAAGTACTAAATAAATTAGGGACATCATTCGGGCTTAACCCTAATTAGGATATCACCGACTCCTTTTATTTTCACGCCACCTCATTTTCAATTCTTTTTTTTTTCTCTCTCTCTCCTTCTACAACCCAATTTTTTCCCTTCTCCCTCACCGCATCCTGTCGTTGACATGGAATCTCTCCGATTTTCACCACCCACCATTTTCCTCAAAAAATTGAGATCTATGATAAACTTTTAACCCCAAAATTCGAGATCTATAATGAATTATCACACCCATAAGAGGAGATATATGATGAATATGTATCTACAATAATTTAAAAGGTTAAAATCGCCGACGAACATATGCATTGTTAGGTATAATTTTGGAGGGAAATATTTGCTTGGCCTAGATGGTAAAACACTTAGGGTTTCTCCAAACAACCCTATATATATATGTTATTGAAGAATGAAGACTAAAGTGAACATTGCGCTTTTTTAGTCTTGTTTTTGTAGTTTTTCTCATAAGTGTCTTGTGTTTGTGAAAGTTAGATTGTGCTATTTTGTGTTCATATAATTGAGTTGTAGTAATATGTTTTGTTCAAAACTATGAGGTTTAATTACTCTGTTTAGTCATAATTAAGGTTTGGATATTTAGTGAGTATCAATACTCACGTCTAAATAATATGTGGTACATACAAATTATTTAGAGAATAATCTGGTGATTGGATTATCCATTCGGGATCGGATTATCCTTCAAAAGATATTGAATATAGTTTGCATGATATAATCACTGAAAACTCGATTAATTTGTTAGGATAATCCAATCGTTAATTTGATGATCAGATTATTTATATAAATTAAAGTACTTTTTCAGCTTCGTATAAGAGAGCGTGCGAGTTGATTATGATAATTAGGGGATAGTTTGGGTAATTTGAGTAAGTTTAACATATGATAAAGTTGGGTAGTTTTGACATCTATGTCATTCAATGTGGGTAGAATAATTTTTCCCCAATTTGAAATTATACATGTTCACTTGAAAAAGTGGGAAGTGAACTTGCAGCTCGATCGGAAAACAACGTGACAGCCTACAACTTGAGTTTAATTGGTAATTGGAGATGATGTATCATGTAGCATTATTGAATAGATACGGCCCGGGACTCTACCAAATATATAAGTGATATAAAAAATAAAAAAATATAAAAAAAATCCCGACTCTGATATCTATCTTAGAATTAAAATTCAAGTTAAAATTCCCATTAAAAAAAAAGTTTAAATCATAATATAAAGAAAAAACTTTAATTAATTCATTTGTGTCACGTACTATGATCCATAATTAATGCACATACATTAATCATGATAGGTTTCCCTAAAACAAATCATGATAGGTAAGAAAACAATTCGAAATGTGTTTGTGCGATAACTCCGAATACACACGATAGTGAAGATAATTTATGCTTTAAAACTAATGCGCCAACAAGATCAGGAAGAAATTTGTGCGAGTTAAAAAAAAAAGTTTCACAAGATAAGGCAGCTGACAAGCGTTGTTTATTTGATTTTTTTTTTTTTTAATAATATCATCCTTCTAACTCGTCTAAAACATATCACTTAATCTTATGGAGTATTAAACTTTACAACAAGAGCTTTCATAACTCCGATTTTAAACGAGCAAATGATGAGTTTTAAAGATCAAAATATATAATTTATAGATTATGTATAAATATTTTTATTTATATATTATATAAATATTTAAATAATATTTTTAATGTTAATATCAATAAATTTCCGACGGCCATTTTTTCAATGACTATTTTTCCAAAATCCTCTATATATATATCTGTACTAGTCCAATCTTACATTTTTCACGCATCCATTAAGTTTTCAATTTTAGTAATGAGAATTTTCATTTTAGTTTTGTAATTTTAATTATTAAATATAAAATTTTAAATTAAATATATAATCAAAACAGGTAAATAATAATATAAGTAAAATTATATAAAGGTAGTGTGTATTATAGTGAGACCTGACCCTCTAAAGTTTAAAAATTGATTTCATTATTGGAGAGATGTTATAGAGAAAAATAAATGAGTTCTAAAAGTTGATGTGGCATTTGGAAGCTAAAACTAGTTCCTACTTCCTACCATTAGAGGCAACCTAACAAATACTCCTTCCGTCCACGAAAATAAGTAATAAGGGAAGACGACACTGATTTTTTTAAAAAATTAATTGTTTATTTAGTGAATGGAAAATGGTCCCACAAAAAAAAAAGAGTTAGTGAAAGAAAGAGCCTCACAAATTAAAAAGTAATGGGTCGATGAATGATAAAAAATGGTTAAAATATATTTTCGTGGACGGACAGAAATAACAAAATTAGGATCTAAGTGAACATAGAGAATTATAAATTAACTTGGTAATCGGTCTATGACCATTTGTTTATCACTGAATGAAGAGAAATCCCATGAAAAGATATTCACGAAAAACATACACCCTTCATCCCTCATATTTATGCATATTTCTAATAGAGCTATAATTATTCATGTTTATACATATCTTCGTGATATCTCCTTATTTATCAGATATGTGATGGTCTTCAAGATAGCTCCAAATCTCAAAAAATCAGAACTGTTAGGCTATCAACAACGTTGTTATCGTTGAATTTCCCTTAATATTCCAATCTTTAAAGAATGCATATTCTTATCCTCGTCACCACTATTACTAATTTAAACAACTACTTATTAATGTGAAAGCATTCCCAATTCTAAGCTCTTTAATTTGGCTATATATACCACAAATGAATAAGACAGTCACAAAACCAATTACTATGGCGACAGAACTACATATAATAAATAAACTTGAGGCCGAAGGGTCCCTAAGTCACATGGTATATATGTCCTATAGTTTAATATCTTATCTCAAGAAATGTAAGTTACTCCCTAAAGATCATAATAAAAAAGGCTATCCTAGTTTTTAGGCTGAGACTGTAAGTCTATAATACAATAGGTACGTGATACTTTACGGACAGGTTACCTAATTCTGTCTATTACTATTACTTAAGTATTGTCTACAAATTACTTGGGCAATAATGTAGAGAGGCAATTATTTTTTTTTTGAATTAAATGTATAGCGGTAATTATTGGCAGGGTTGAGCATGTGCTGCATATACCATTATGAGGTTTTTGAATTATTTCTGTTTGTGCCAAAATTGGTATCGCTAATCTTTATCGATAGTATGTTGAATACTAGTTAAAATGAGTGACTGATTTTATTAATTTAGTTCTTCCTAAGTTGTAATTGGGGGTATTAGTTCAGCCAGAAATTAATTGATAGATATATGCTTACATTGAGAAAAAGTGAGTTAGAGTGTGTGTGATTGATACAGTAGTAGTGTAATTAATGCACAAGGTTAAAGGTTTTAGTTCCAACACATATTTAAGTGATGTTTAGGATTGTTTGTTCACCAATCAAAAAAAGAAGAAATAAAAAGAAGTTTAAAAAACTCTATAACCCAATAGTTTTGAGTTTCTTGGGTTTGACTTATTAAGTCGGCGGGTTTTTCGAATCAGTCCGATCGATTTACAAATTGCCCATCAAATTGAACCATACACGACACACACACCATACAATATTTTGATAATTATATATATATATATATTTTTATAAAACTTAATTCCTCAATTAATAGTCAAAGACATTGGATAATGCAATCAATATTGTAAAATCATAAAAACAACTGAAATTTAAATTTCATTTTGTGGCATGCAAAATCAGTAATTTTCTAATTAAATATTGTACAGGCTATTTCGATATTTCATTTAGCTGGTAGTCCAAAAGTAATTATTGTAAGGGTAATTTTAAACACAGCCCCCAATTTGCTCACCATAGCCCCCTATTTTAAAAAATAATAAAATAATTATGATTGTACCATTTTACCCCTACAACCCCATTTAAAATTTGTAATATAAAGATTAATTGATAAAACGTACAATTTCAAATTTTATATAGCCCCAAGCCAACTCAAATATTTCTTAATTTATTTATGTAGCCCCAACTCCAAATTTAAGAACATCATCAAACATAGAGAAGAGCATAAATATATTTTATAAATATTTACGTACAATTTTTCACAGATAAAATCATATAACCCCATCTTTATCTAATATTAAAAATACTGATAAATTTAACCCTAATAATTTCATTACTATAGCCTCCAACAAAACATAAAGAACTTGAGACCAGAAGAGGCAAGAAGAAGACGCAAGAAGAAGACTGTCAAAATAATTAAGGAAGAACAAATTTCAACATCATCTTCGATTTGTTTATCTTGTGGTTTGAAGATAATTTGCTTTCTAAGATGCAAAATCTAAATGAGAGTAATGAAAATAGGAGGGACCATTAACTACAAGAACGAAGGTCCAAGAGCTCGACGACTGAGAAACGAAGGATTTTCTTTTATGATTTTTTGGTTTGTCATTTGACTTTTATGTTTTTTTTTTACACGATTCCCAAATACTTGATTTTAGTGTTTATTCGACGAATAAAGTAGTTAATGGTCTCCCCTGTTTCTGGTATGGTCCACCTCAAGAACGATGATGAAACTTGAAGCTTTTTTTTTATGTTCATCGCAGTGTACTGTTTTTGCAAGATGAAACTTGAAACTTGAACCGATTTTTCATATTTAAAGTCACGGTCCTGTCTCTTTCCTGATCTGATAGTTTCCTTTCTTTAGACACAAGATATAAACATGCTAAGAAAATTCTCCCTTGGGTTACATCTCATTTAAGGTTCTTGACGAATCTTTTTGAAGTTGTTGTTCTGTTCTGTAGCGAAGTTAAAGGAATCAGACAACTCCATTTCTCTTCTAGTGTCGCTTCTCTTCCACCTCCTTCAACTCAGAGTCCAGTTCAGATAGTTTCTCAAATAACTCTCTCAACTTCTGTGGTCATAAATAATCTGGATGAACAATATTGTGGATTTTCAGAGTTTCAAAAATATGGAAATTTAATCTTTACGATATATGATGAGAAAATATGATGATTTAGAAAAAAGTTTCAGATCTACTAGACAGAGAGAAAGCAGAGAAAGAGAATTTGGAGTTGGGGCTACATAAATAAATTAAGAAATATTTGAGTTGGCTTGGGGCTATATAAAATTTGAAATTTGTACGTTTTATCAATTAATCTTTATATTACAAATTTTAAATGGGGTTGTAGGGGTAAAATGGTACAATCATAATTATTATTATTTTTTTTTTAAATATGGGGCTATGATAAGAAAATTGGGGGCTGCATTTAAAATTACCCTTATTGTAAAGATTATTCTCATCCCAAATTACATTTGAGCCCAAATAGCACATCTAAGCCCAAGTCTGACCCCATAAAGAAAGTTGATCAAGTTGAGAACTCTGAAGAAAATAATCAAGAAGATAACTCTAAGAAACACCAGTTTTTAAGTTGTTATAAATTGAAGTTGGGCCAGGATGATGCCTAGAACTAAGAAATAAAAGTAAAGGAAAGTTGGCGGAATTTTAAATGAGATTTGAAAAAAATTGAAAATGTTGGGCTTTTCACTTTAGGAATAGAACACTGCATAAGGTACAGTGTATCTAAACTATATTCGGATGTATCATGTATGGTATGAAGTATTTATTCTAATTAAATTAATTTTATAAAAAAATATTTGAAATTTAATCAAATTGTGTGTTTGCTTTGAGGTATAAAAAATAAATAAACTCTATTTAATTTTATAGTGTGTTTGCTTTGAGGTATAAAAAATAAATGGAAAATGTTGGGCTTTTCACTTTAGGAGTAGTATTTTTATTTGTATAGATGGTATAAAATTTGGGACAATACATTTTCTCTTGCATAATGTTATACAAGAGAGAATGTTATGATTTACACATAATTTTTTAAAAAGGAAAAATATAATATCATTCAAATAAATAATAGTATATGACAAATACGGTCCCTATTTTAAATAATAAATTTGTACCTTATTATAGTATCTACTTATTTAGAGGGATAGAAAAGAAGCTTTGTAATAGTATGAATTAGTTATTGCAGCACTGGCATTTCAAACTGGGAAAATATAAAAGAATAAACCATAAATCAAAGGAAACGATCCACCGGAATTTCCTTAAAACGCACCCTAACAAATTCACTTTCCTTCAACTTCACACAACAGATTTTCCGCAATGAATTGCACTGGATCTCGCCTTCTTCAAACACTCCTTTTCTGTTTCCGGCAGAAATCCCAACACTGCAAACTACAATCGGATTCTGCGGTAATGTATTGGTTTTATTGGAGCTTCCTACTAATCTGTTACAGTGCTCTGCTTAAATTCGAGTGAATTTGAATCAAGAAAAAAAAAAAAAAAAAAAACAATGCTAGCGCTAGTTGTTTCCCTTCGAACGGGTGCTGTTTATCATTGATTGATTCAGATTACATAAATCATTAACCTGCAGCATACACTGAAATGAACAATATAGCTTCTTATTGTTATTCTGTTAGCCACTATCTGATATTCTCCTGATTGAATACTGAACCAATTTGAAACAAGATTAGAATGGCCTGGTAGTATTTTTGGAAAAATGTTCTGTTATGATATGCTAGAATGTTGTCTGCGTATATTACTGAAATTTCTTGGACAGTTCCTTTTGTATTCTGCAGTTTTACTTTTAGGGCGCACACTTGATTGTTTGAAGCTGGGACCTTTTACCACCTCCATCTATGTTTGGAGGTCTTGAGTATACCCCTAACAAGAGTCCTCATCTACGCAAATCCGGTAGCCGACCTGTTGTGTTTGATATTGGTAAGAGAATTTTATATCCTTAATCATTCCTTTTTCTATCTGCATGGCTATCCATTTTCATTTTCCACTAAAGATTTTAGCATGTTTATGATCATTTTGATATTATCTCGTAGATTCGAGTGAGCTGGGAAACAGCTCTGAGGAAGATCTTTTACTTTCTAAAGAGTCAAATGAAATGAAGGGTGGGACAACAGCATTAAGCAGTATGGCAAATGTGCCTTCCCCTCTTCTGCTGTGGAGATTTAAGGTAATACTTCTAGTTGATCCTAGAGTGGCAGAGTAGAAATTGTTCCTTCTTCTATTTTGATGTGGAAAAGGTTATTACGAGGAATATATTTGAACTTTTAGTTTGGTCCGTCTTCGTTTTATTTTTTATTTTTGCATTTTGCAGATGATAAATGATTATTCTCGAACTGATCTGGCTTTGCTTCACTGTAATGCTGTCATAAAATCTGGCTATGGGTTGGGAATTTTTTGTATTACAAAACTTATTCCTTAATGTAAGTGTATGATGCATCTATTTGACATTTCTTGACAATGAAATACCAAATACGTATAAGGATCAATTCTGTATTATGTCATGGTACTGCTTTTTACGTGGGGACCCCCTACCAAAATGGACTGGAATCTGAAGCGACAGAAAGTTAAAGTAGTATTTTCTGTTTCACTGGTTAGTGACAAGCAATCCATCTTAAGTGAGTTTGGCTAAACTTTTTAAGTTATGTTGTAAGCTTCCTTTCTCTAAGTAGTTTTTTGGGGCTTATAAGTAGTAGATCTTATTCCTAAGTAAGTTCATAAATTTGTAGTCATAAAATGACAATGGAGCTTGTAACATGTTCACAGAGACAGTTTTGTAATTGATCTGGTCACAGTTATGTGAACTTGCTATGACTGGGAAAGTAGGTTTGACCCTCCTTTCTAGAGATAGCATTGCAAGTTTTTTAATTTTCTTGCCTCAAAGTCCTAACTTATTCTGAACTACTGTAAGAAATTTTCTTATATTTCAAACATAAAATTATGATGTTTTCGCGGAGTTCCCTAAAACCTTCGGAGCTCAATCTGTAATCTAGATTAGGTAATATATTCTTCATACCCTATATTCTTCTTATCTACTAGCATATCAAAACATGCATTGATAGGTTTACTGTATTACTAACTTGATAATATAACGGTGGCCTATTCAGATGGCTTGCACTTCCTTATGTCTCTGACTCTCTGGGATATTATTTTGGTGTCTTTGGATTATGCTTTATGGCACAGTCATTCAGCTCAATAAGACACTGATGTTTGGACTAAAACAATTCTCTTTTGTATTCTTCCTAATTAGCTTGCCATCTCTATCTACCTTTGTTTATAGGTACTACTGTTTTTCGTGTGGGGACTCTGTTGTTTCAAGGTTAGTTCAGTATCATCCTTTACTGCAAACCTGCTTATAGGTTTGCGTGTCAAAAGCTTGATTGTTGTTCGCAGATGACTAGTGTTTGTCTCTACTATGCACAGATTGAATGGGATTCAGTAATGAGAATGAGTGCAGACCTGCGAGATTTATTTTTATATGAGGCTTTCTTGTATTATAATCCTCTCCTTCTTGTGGTCAGTGATTTACATTGCTGAGTTTTTGTCAATATAGATTTAGTGATTATAGTAACCCTCTCTTAAACAATGTTTGGTTGTGCTGCAGACTATGATGGTTTGGCTTTGGGGAATCAATTTATGGGTTTTTGCCCAGTCTAATATTGGATATGGGAAAATTTTTGACCTAGATCAGAGCCATCTAACTCATAGAGAGATATGGAAGGTATCATAAGCTTTGAGCTAAATAGTATATTCCAGGTCACCTTATCACTGTTTGTTTCACTGCTGTAAATCAGTGTTCTAATTCATCCAGGATTTTCTTGTACACTTGCATTGCTCTATTGGTAACTTTTGAACCTTATTGAATCATACAGTACTGTCCATGTTGGGCTTGAATTTCTTTCTGAATCTTCTCCTTTTGTTTATTTTTAGATGTTATGTAAATTAGTTTGTTATTGTCTCTTCTCAGAACCTGATGATTGATTGTCTTTCACAGATTTACTGACAATACCTTTCATGTGTCAGTGCGCTACATGGATGACAATCATTGTCCCAACTAGCATGACAGCATATCTATATCTGTATTCTCATGGAGAAGTTCCGTTGGCTGCATCTCAACCAGTGTAATAGATGCTTCTTCTCCTAGAAATTATGTTGGTGCTTTATCATATTCAGTTTCTATGAAATGATTTCTTCACTATGCAGGATGAACAATAGTGTGCTCTCTTCTTTTAGTTTATGAATACATGCAATAATATTACAATCCCATAAATTGTTTCAACCTACATTATGCTTGTTTCCTTTATATTTAATCTGGTGAAGTGATTAACAACATCTGTTGAAAATCATATTCAGTGTTTGAGATATCTCCATTTCTTTAGATAATCTGTGGGAAAGTAATGGGATGCTGTAGATAAAAATAAGCCTCGGGTGCTACTTTAAGGGGGAAAAGCTAGATGTTACAAAGACATTAATTATGCCTTCCAGTGGTGGTGAATATCAGAGGGGCTGTATTTATCTGCTGACAAGATCTATGTGTTAATATCATCATATATCTGAGTGTAATCAGTGTCATCATTCTAGATGGTTCTTGGTTTGTTTATTATCTTTGTCTTTGGCAAGAATTCCTAATCATAAAACATCACCAGCAGCCAGCCTGCCTTAGGATACACCCTATCTGTTCTATGTGATGAAGCTACAGTAACATTGTCTTGCCAACTGCAGGTGCTCTTGTATGCTGCTGTCGTAATGACCCTCATATTTCCCTTTGATATCTTCTGTCTTTCATCTCGTTTCTTTTTCCTGAGGACAGTTTGGCGAATAGTGTTCCCATTACAGGCAAGTTTTACTGCTTTAATAACTAAGGGCTTGTATTACTAGCCACCCAAATGAAAGGTGATGAGAGTCCTTTTATATGTCTTTTCTTAAGACATGACATCAACAAATGATTTGTAACATGTGTTGAGAATGGGGAGCTAGTGTGAAAAGGCATGACATTAAAATTCAAGGTGCATGTTTATTGGTACTGGAGTTTTGGCTTTACCTCTTTGTTATGTCCTAATATTTGCAACAGTTTGTGCCAATCTCTCAAAGCCAAAAATTCTTATCAGTCCTGCTATCTTTTTCTATGCTGCTATCCTTTGCTTAAAAGATTGGTAGTATTTGAGAGCTTCAATTTGAAAACTCTGCCATTGATGTTTTCATTATTATCTCTCTTCTTTCTAAGTCAAATAAACAAACCCAGAGCTTCCAAGTGAAACCAATGTTATTCATTTTCCAGCCTTGCTTTCTTTGTATATGTGAAGTTCTCAACCCTGAACAAAATTCTCAGAAAAAATTACCTAGAAAACAGATATATAAATCTTAACCTTGAGAATAACTGTATATATTACTGATAAGATTGTACTTTCTGATACAGGCAATTACATTTGCTGATTTCTTTTTGGCTGATATATTTACCTCTATGTCAAAGGTATGCATCTCATTGTTGTAATTCTTCTGATTGTTGTTGTAGTTCTTCTGATTAGGGGTGGTAAAACGGTTCCGGTTATTCGGTTATAACCGTAACCGAACCGAAAAAACCGGTTATCGGCAGTTTTTACCGGTTCGGTTCGGTTATCGGTTATTAGATTTTAGGAAAACCGGTTATTCGGTACCGGTTAAAACCGAATTAACCGGTTTGCACTAATTAAATACTCCTATACTAATTTTATTACTTATTATTGGTAATTAATTTGTACTATTAAACGATTTCTACATCTCTGTAGACTTGTTTGTGGATTTTAATGATTGATCACTACATCTCTGTAGACTGTAGCCATGAGTATTTGATAAGCATCTATTATTCAATATTATATATATTCCATTTTCCATTAACATGCAACTGCTATTAGCCTTGCCCTGTAAAATCCGAATAACAAAAGGATAAATATTTTTCAAGAAACCTTTTTTTCAACTGCTACCTCCTTATAATCTTATTTTTTCTTTGCTAAGATCATCACAGCGTGCCTTAACAATACTAGACCATGATTTCAGTTGTGAACGCGTAAGCAACGTGCTATTGCAACCATCATCATCATCATCATCATCATCATCATCATTATTATTATTATTATTATTATTATTATTATTATTATTATTATTATTATTAATTACACTTTCTTTCAAAGGGCAAGGGTTCAAATCATACTTCTAACATTTAATTGTAATTTTTAGCATTAAATTCGAAATTGAAAATTTAGACCGGTTAATTCGGTTAACCGATTAACCGGTCCGGTTAACCGGCCCGGTTAATCGGTTAACCAAATCAAAAATCGGTTCGGTTTCGGTTATTACTTTAGCTCTTAATCGGTTTCGGTTAACCGGTAAATCGGTTCGGTTATAAACGAACCGGACCGATTACCAGCCCTACTTCTGATTGTTATTGTAACTTGGCAACCGCGATAAATTCTTCACCTTGTTTATATATTCTTCTCTCAAAATCTTTTCTCATCCAAAGTTGTTTCATTTCCCCTCGAGCAATTGTAGCTTTGATATGCAAGAGACTATACCATTAATAAGTCTGTCTATACTCTATACTTAAAGATAAGTTGAAAAAGGCTATTTTCAGAATGCACTAATTTATTTCATTTCTTATCTGTTAGTGCATTTGGTTGTAAGTTTAGATGTCCTCTTTTTTCCTTATCCTTCTCCTACAGTAGGTGAGTATGTGATGCGGGTGATGGTTGTACATAAACGACACGATGGAAAAGGAAATGTTGTATATCTCTAGGTTGACATGCCTGATGAGATACTACTGAAGATGGACAATCGATTTATGATACTTGAACTCATATTGAATAAACTTTTCCTGGTTGGATAAAATCGTTTTTTTTTTCTAAATTTGTCTTTGCAAGCTTTAGCCCAATCCATGACACAGGAAATTGATGAATCCCCAGTCAAGGGCTTCAATTTCTTGGAAGAATACCATAGTATGTGTTCCTGAGCAATAATCTAAAGTGTATCAATAGTCAAGCTGTATGCTTCGATTGACTTAATGATGGTTCTTGGTTCTTCTCGAAGTTAATATCCTTCTTTTGAAAAAAAAATCATGTTCGTAGGAAACTACTTTGAGAATGTCCATTTTCATTGTGGCTCACTCTTGCCCTAAGTTAACTGGTTGTAATCATAACTAAGCTAATTTGTTTCTTAAACTTTGTCTTCCCATGCAGGTTTTCTCTGATCTGGAGCGTTCAGTTTGTAGAATGGTCCATCGCCAGGTTAATATTTTCATAATTGTCCCAATTTCCTGTTTATGCGAGGTCGCGCTATGTCTTCAATTTCTACTTGCCTCTGGCTTACAAGAAGTTAAATTAATGTATTGCAGCCACAGTTACACACTTGATGCTACCAGAAATTAGTTGTATTTTTTTCTTCTAACTTTTTCAGCCATGTTGAGCTCTTGGTTTATAGGAATTTCACTTTAATATCTTGGACCAGAGTTTTTGTTGAAACCCTATGATCATTTTTCTTGCATATATGCAGGTAGCTACCATCGCATGGTTTGAGGCAGACTCTGTTTGTGGGAGTCACTCTGTTGCAATACCAATAGTTCTTGTTTTGCCTTATATTTTTCGTTTCTTCCAATGTCTTCGGCAGTACAAGGACACAAGAGAAAAGACATCTCTTCTAAATGGTAAGTTTTTATCATGACATTTGTTTATATGCATTTGATGTTATGGTAGAAAAGTATCTTGACTTTAGAATGTTCTTTTTGAGAGGGTTTTAAGAATGTTTTTGTTTCCGCTCCCTTATGCTCCTATTATAATGTGAGGCATTGAAGTGCATAGTGTTGGGATATGAAAGGTACTTTGATTAGATCCCAAAACCTTAATCAGGAAGCTGATCAATGTCTCAGAACCCCAATAGAGATGATGAACCAAAGGTCTTTGACTCTTTATAAATGAGTAGGTTAGTAAGCTCAGCCGGTAAGGATATATCAGAAAGAGACTGTATCTAAAGATGTTCAGTTCTTAAAGAAGGGAGAGAACTGGATAAGTGATATTGAGAACCCGAAGTCAGTATGACGACTATGACATTGTGTATCAATGTCTGATTTACTAAGCTATTCAGTATGCATTTACAAGTGAAGAATCCTAGTATCCTACATAACAAGGTTGAGACTGAATCTATGCGAACCTGACAAGGTGCATAAAGATTCATTGAGTCAGCAACTCAGGATGTACACTAAATCCTTGCAGCTGCTTTTATCTCAAAGTATTCAGTGAAATGCCAAACGAGTAAAACAACCTAACTACCACATTCCACAATCTGTCTAAGTCACTCTGATAAGCCTGAGAGTGAGACACTGACTTCATCAGAACAGTCGTTCAGCCAAAAGCCAAACTCCTAACTGACTCTCACGAAATCACGATAGGTTGAAGAAAACATCCTTGTTTCAGACGCAATTGGTTGCTAACAGTCAGGCCAAGAAGTTTTATACAGGTGTGTTCTTTGTTTCGGGACCAACAAGTAGAATCAAGTTAATATCTCTACAGATACTCAGACTTACCTGTCTCTTGATATTGCATACTTTTAGCTTAGCAGTGCAGACCATGTCAGGTACACTTCCTTTTACTAGAAGCAAAATCAAAGGTCATGTCTTCAGTATTGGAAGACAATACAATATCCAAAATGTTAGGCAAAAAAACAGGTGGGTTTCTAAAAAACAAATACTCCCTCCGTCACACTGTTGTTGTCCTAAAACTTTTGGGCACGGGAATTAAGAAGCAGGTGAAAATTGGTTAAAAACTTAAAATTGGTAGGACTCACACCTTTTGAAGGGTTAATTATTACCTTTTATGGAAATGGGACAACCCAAAATGGTAAATGGGATAACAATAGTGGGACAGAGGGAGTAGGTTTTTGTGTAGGCACAATTAGAGTTATAATTCAAGTCCAACTCAGATTTGTCTTAGTCATTATGTAGTTTGCTCAGTTATTCCCAAGGCTGTGTTATGCTTTAAGTCTTTAACCAAGGGTATTAGTAATTTGCACCAGTTTATTTTCCACACTAATCAGTATTATAGTATGCTTGAAGAAGTTACAATGATTAGAACCATTTCATATTTTGGTTTATATAATAGAACATAACTACCTATAAGAATTTGATTTTAAAGCAATAACATTTTGCAGTGCAAAATGGTTCCTAGTTCCTACCTATTGGTTAATCAATTGGGAATGTTATCAGAACTCTTAATTTAGGTACTCTTTTTTTATTAGAAAAAGGGTGATTACTATTCAAAGTGCCTTAGTAAATGTAGCTTGTGCATTATTTTCTGTCCGTGATGTTCTCAAGCAGTCATTTTAATTTGTGCTATTCTTGTTGTTCGTTGTAACTCTTCCATTATAGTGAAAGCCTATAAATACTCGGTTTACTAGCGCTAGTCAAATTTAGGCTTCGTCTGGCTGTGAAATCACGAATTGTTTGATTATGTTGTGTTATTAACTTAATCTTCCTTTTGTTTCAGCCTTAAAGTATTCAACTGCAGTACCAGTTATTTTTCTTTCAGCACTAAAGTATCATGTTTCCCCTGAAAAATGGACGAATATTTATCGCCCTCTGTGGCTATTATCGAGTGTATTGAACTCTTTGTACTCATTCTACTGGGATATTACACGGGATTGGGACTTGAGGTGTGTAATGAAAAGAAAATCCTGTATATTTTCCCAGAAACGAAATCTGATAAACACACTGTATTACTTTCAGCTGTTTTACACGGATTTTCAAGTTCAGCAAACCACATATGGTGTCGGACATGTTGCATGGGCAGAAGTGGGTAAGGGAACAGTCTGTTTAGAGCAGTTACTGTTTCTTATTTTATTTCTGCACAAGAGGTGATACAATTCGTGAGTTGCAGGTGACCATTTGGGTAATCGGGAGCAATCTTATACTGCGTTGCACATGGACATACAAGCTATCAGCCCATCTTCGCCACAACTACCTCACCGTGTTTGCAATATCAGCCCTCGAGATGCTGCGCCGTTTCCAGTGGGTCTTCTTTCGTGTCGAGAACGAGTTCAATAAAATGAACAACTCCAAATCAGCTACTCACTTATCCATGACTGATCTGCCTACTGAGGAACACAATTTGCTTGATTCCGATGCTCGCACTGTATAGATTGAGTTGAACACCAAATTTATACCAACAGCATTTTTTTTAATTATTCTTGATAGTGAGAAAGAATTATCCCGTTTTGGTACTAACGGAGTAAAAATATGACATTCTGCTTTTAGATTCTTCCTTTATTACAGCTCTATCTGTGATTGGAATCAGACAATATCATTAATGTTTCTAAGGCGCATTCAACAAAGTAGCCCTACGGAACAAACTTGGCTGAAATGATTTGATGCTTAGTCATGGAACATTTAGGAAATGTAGATTAAAGAAGTGTGACAGATTGTCTTATATAGAATCATCCAATATACTAGACTACTAGTAGGTACTACCTCTTTAAATTGAACTGACTAAATATAATTTGACTTGCCTGAATTAAACTACTAAAGTTACACCAAAGTGTTGTGCATCTCCTATTTAGATTTTAACAAGTTCATTAGATGTGCAACACGTGTCACTTAAGTTTATATATGATGGATTCAAT
This sequence comes from Salvia miltiorrhiza, assembly GCF_028751815.1. Taxonomy (NCBI): domain Eukaryota; kingdom Viridiplantae; phylum Streptophyta; class Magnoliopsida; order Lamiales; family Lamiaceae; genus Salvia; species Salvia miltiorrhiza. Next base: position 55,932,068 of record NC_080388.1, read on the forward strand.
AATGAGACTGTAAAACAAGCTTAGAGATGTTTTAATTCAATAGCTTTTGAGAGAGGTTCTGAAAGAGGAGAATCAGAGAAAGGTAAGTATGTGTGTGCATGGGAATGAGGATGATATGTATACGAAGGAATAAGGATAGATATGTGCGAGGGCATTTTGGTCTTTGCAAGAGGACACCTTACTAAGATTGAATGTGCAGTGAAATCCAATTCCCTGTGTAACTTGGCGACAAAACGATAGTTATCGCAAAGGATATCACAACATCTCACTTTCAATTTAAATAAAGTCAAATTTTGAGAAAAGAGACAATCCTGATCTGTAAAATGTCGAATCAGAGTTGTTATTTCACCTTTGTCACCCACTGCCACTGGTCCTCATCCTTCAACCAATTAAAAAACATCACAAATCCCCCTAGTAATTTTGTGTCACACAATATTATAAATCAACAAGCGCCAGGAGAAATTATTCCAAGCATGAGTCTTGAAATTATTAATTTTCTGGCATTTTGCCAAAACAAATTTGTCGTCTGCCATTCTCTTCTTATCTTCATTTTCCATTCAAAGCAAGCCGTCTTCATACCCAAATCTGTGGCCTCAGTTTCTCAACAAACATTCTCTCCATCGTCACTCTAAAACCTCATTGCATCTTCCTCTCTTTCTCTCTCCATGCACAAGGTTAATTGAATGTGTTTGACTGAAATCTGTTATCTTCTTCGCATGCTGATTCAACCTAATCCAGAAACTTGTTCATGTACATAAGAAATCCTGCAAAAAAAATAAAAAATCTGTTAATCTATTGAAGATTTTCCCGCCAAAGTTTGAAACTATTTTTAGTAAGCTCACAAATGGAGAAGTTGACGCGGAGAGAGAATGGCGGCTCCCCGAAGACGCCAGAGTCAGACGACATGGACTTCAAGGACGTGTTCGGGGGTCCCCCTCGGCGGTTCTCGATGCAGGATGTGAGAGAGAGGCACAGTTTCGGGGAGTCGTCTTCGGCCTCGTCGCCGTGGGAGAAGCCCGTCTTCGGAGAGGAGAAGAGGCGGCAGAGGGGCCCCGATTTCTTCGACGACATATTCAAAGGCTCGCCGAGGAGGAGCGATCGCGATGGCTCGAATCCGGGTTCGAGGATCATGAGCCCTTTCTCGCCTAAACCTGACGCCTTGGGCTCTTCTCTCCCTGCCCATTTCAGGTTTTTCATATTCTTTTGTTGTTTTGTAAGTGCTTTTCAATTCTGTGATTAGATATCTCTCCACGTAATCCAACATTTCTATTCCGTGTCTGCTTCTTAAGCATTCATTGCTACCAAAGACAACTTTACACCCACTTATATAAACACTTACAAAAAATACCTACACATTATCCTTCGTTACAAGAATGCACCAATGTTTGCGGCAGCAAGGGACAAGAGGGTAGTTTTTATTAGAGGTAAATTTGTCTATTCATGTGTTTTTAAGGGTTATTATTATTTGTCTTTGCTATACAAAATGTTTATTAAACTCTCAGTTATAAGAACTGATCGGGAATTTTGATTGTCATATTGTTGCGTTTTTGGTCATGAGAATGTTTCTTGTTTGTTTTAAGCTGTAGGTAGGTCACGTGATGATTCTTGAAGCATTGATAATGGAATATAATATATTAAATTCCCATTTATTTTTTCTGCTCTTTTGGGTGCTATGTTTTGATACACATTCTTGATTAGAATGATGGTCTCTGCTTGACCGAGTATGTGACCATATGCCAGTTTACCTGCAAAGTGGACGAAAAGCATGGATTTGCCGACGTTTGGATCCCAGAATCATGGGCAGCAGCACAAGGTGGATGGATTGAGTATCCCACAGTCTTGGAGTCCTTTCTCTAGATTTTCAAATGAGGCAAGTGGGAGGCTTGATGAAGTTGAGCCCGTGAGTCACCAAAGGCCGTTGTCCGATGAAGCTGAAGATTCACCAATCTCTGATCAGAAAGACAAGGATGTGAGCATTGGCAATGATCAGTTTCATTTCTCAATCTACAAATGGGAAGGAGGCAGAGGAGTTCCAATGCTGATGCCTCTCGTCATTGGGAATAACTTGAAATCAAAAGATGGTATCAAATATGATGAAATGTCTGCTAAGCCCGAGTCCTTAAGATCAGAGCTTGCAGAAGGAGATGTGAGGAGCAGACGAGACAAAAAACAAGAGCTGGATTATGTTTTTGAAGCATTTCATGAATCATCCGAGTCGAAATCTAAGATCAGCCTTAATGATAGTGTGGTTCTTGACACAAGTGTAAAGGAAGAACAAGTGAAATCAGTTGATGGAAGCAGTGTAAGAGACAAGGTTGAAAAGAAAGTCCATGTGAAGATAAGTGAAGGTCTTGATGCATTTCTTGATCGAAGTGATCAGCCTGGTGAGTTTTTATATGAATGTTTTTTTATCAACATGGATTGATCATCTATTTCAAGTTGATCATGTACTCAACTCTCATTGCAGAAATGAAAGATAAGAAAGCTAGAGCTCAACCAGTTGATGGTGACAGCAAGAAAATGAAGGAAAGGGGGAGGAAGGTAATGGAGTCGAACAATGCAAAAGTCGAGAAATCTACAAAATTGGAAGCAGCATCTGAGGTGAAAAGTGGTGCAGCCAAGGGAAAGGTGAAGGAGTTCGTTCAGATTTTCAACCAGGATGCTGCTGATTCAAGGCCCGAAGCTGATGCTCGAGGGAGCCGGAGATGGGGAAATGTGGTGATTGATCCGAAAGGGAATTCAAATCAAGCAAAGGTTGAAGAACAAGTAAATTTGCATGATGTGGTGGATAAGAAACCAGATGTTTCATACAAGGTACTTGCTTCAATCCAGTTTTTAGCATGATTCCAGTTATTTTCATGGATGCTGATTTTGTTGTCATTTTTAGGAGGTTGAAAATCTAAAGAGTAATGAAGCACAACGATTCTCTCCAAAGAGAGTGTCAACTAGTACTCGTTCTTCAAGTACACTGCGCAGATCATTTTCAACAGGTGAGTTACTGCTGAATTATTCTGAGACTACTACTAAAGAAAGATGAGAATCACAAATTAATATTTTACTTTGTTTCCTCTATTGCTAAAGTAAAATGGCATACATCAAAATAGATTTTTTTTCAAGTTTTGTGGAATATTATGAGCTAAAGCTTGGTATCTTGATATAGATGATTGAATACAAATAGCATGATCTTTCAGCTGCAAAAATGGACTTTCACATAAATGAGCTCAATTTCATCATTGGATTTAGCTAACATAACTTATTCTTATCCTTCAAGGAAGCATTTACTCTTCATGATTGATAATAATATATATACATGTGATTGAGTTTTTATTACTAAAATTTCTCAAATCCTACTCCTTCAATGAGATACGACTCAAGCAAGTTTGCTCAAATTATAGAAATTATCCCAGAGTTCCAACCCATCTTTAGTAAATAATGGATTAGCCTATACTATTTGTATCTATCTAGGCTAATCCTCAATAGTTAATAATCCCCAAGTGTTTTGTCTATTGTGAAGGCTTCTCTTTTAAACGACTAACAATATATACCTATTATAAAAGAGCCTTATTTTACAACTTCATATTTCTCTAGGGGCGCTTCCCGAGGATTTCAAGATATCAGGGGAGAAAGTAGACGATCCTTTGGAAGACACCTTCGAGGTATATGATATCTTTGTCACTTTGAGATGTTCACTTAGTAGATAACATGAAAAATCTGTTCTATAATCATTCGCCATTGGATGGTTCAACAGGTACACGAATTATCCGATGGTAATGAAAATGCTGCACACGTCGAAAGCTCTGAGGAAACCAAAGTAAGCACTGAATCATGATAAATGTTTGGAACAACATTGGAATATTAACAGCCTCCAAACTTGTATGCAGGCTATAGATGCCAAGATTCGGCAGTGGTCAGTTGGAAAGAAAGGAAACATCCGCTCTCTGCTCTCAACTTTGCAATACGTAAAGCTCTCTTCCATCCTTTAATCCTTATTCCATTATCTCTAGGACTGAGGCTGTTTAGTATAGCTCATGAACAAGCTTGTTGGTTCTTGTAGGTTCTGTGGGCTGAAAGTGGATGGAAGCCGGTGCCCCTCGTTGATCTGGTTGAAACGAATTCTGTAAAGAGAGCATATCAGAAAGCTCTACTCCGACTGCATCCAGATAAGCTGCAGCAGAAAGGAGCTGCTTTTCATCACAAGTATATTGCAGCAAAGGTTTTTGACATTCTTCAGGTACTTAAAAAAGATTTCTCATGTATTAGAATTCAGAAAGCTTTTTGTGCTAACATTGTAATTTTATTTTTTATTTGTTTATGCAGGAGGCATGGGACCATTTCAACACTTGCTCCTCCTTAGGTATATGATGAGTCGAAAACATCAGAGAATTGAGCAGAGCAGTTTCAAGAGAAGTGAGGATGTAAATATCTTTTTGACAGTGTAAAGAGGTATACATAATACCCATTGGATTTCACCCAGAGCAGTCATACTTGCCATTTTTTAGTCCTCTTATTTTTTACCCCAGACTTTCTGTCGAATACTTTTGCTTCATACAGATGGTTGTAGTCAGAGAAAAGATTAAGAAGATTTCTTGAAAATGAGCCTATTTGGAAATGCTGAATTTATTTGTCATATTTTTTATTATCATTTGAAAATGGTAACTAATTTATATTTTATCCAATATATAAATTCAAATTTAGCATGCATACAGTATTTCTCGTATATCGTTAGGAAGGAATGCTAGTATGCACAAATAAAGAATCCAATATACTTGATCAAACCACAACACACATGACACGATATACTAGTTCAGAACACAAGAGATATGATGAAACAAAATCCCTAAAGTGTGAATGAAAATATATATTGAATATCCTTTTGGCTATCTCACATCACTAAGGCGAAGAAGAGTGATGAGACCTTGAGCTATTCTGCTGGCTTCGGTTGAGCGTGTGGAAATGTTGTTTAATGAGTCAATGGCTTTGCCACGGACTACGTATATGTTGTTCAGTTCCTGAACAGATTCATAAATTTATTTTCAATCATTTTTATATCACGCTGTTAAAGATCTTGTCACAAACTTAGATTTAAATTATAAATTAAATTGCTTTTTTATAAATTAAATTTGACGATATTTAGAAAAAAATCAAAATAAAAAGAAGAAAAGAAGAGAAAGAAAAATGACAAAAAAAAGGTAGAGCAAAATGGAAGGAAAAATCCACTTTTCATAAATTATTATATAGATAGTACTCCCTCTATCTCATTACAAATGTCCTATTACTTTTTGGCACGCAGATTAAGACATGTGTACAAAATGGATAAAGTAGATTGATGAAAATTATTTAAATACTCCATTCGTCAACCAAAAGTGGAGCACGAGATTTAATAAAATTAGTGATGATTTTGATGTAGTAGAGAAAGGGTCCCACCACTTTATGACATATGTGGTTAAGATTGAATTTGGAGTGAGTTTTTTTTGTAAATAAAAAGTGTTTGTAAGGTTAAAAGATTAAAATGGATGGTGGACCATTTCCTTAAAAGAAAAGTGGCACACTCTTTGCGGACGCTCGATATAGTAATTGTGCCCCACTTTTGGCGGACGGGGGAGTATTAGGTATAGAAAGAGAATACGTTGTCAAAAAGAAAATGGGACATCCCATTATGAAAAATGAGACATTTGTAATGAGATGGATGTAGTATTTTACAATCAAATATAACCCGATAAATCTTTTTTTTTTTTTGAACGAATCCACCCGATAAATGTTGAACGGTCATGCAACTTGTACACAATTTTTTGTATTTGAAAAAAAAAAAGAATTTCTTTTATCAAAGAAAAAAAAGGAATTTCTTTTTGGCTATAATCTAGTTTTGTCTTAAATAATTAGCATTTGCACCATGGGCTTTGCCCATGAGAATTTAATACTAATTCATTTATCATATTTATAAATATAATAAAATATTAATTTTAATTGAGTATATTTGAATTGAATATTAAAAAAAAATTATGATTATAAAATTTGATATTAAGAAAAGTTAAAAAAAAGTTAAAAAAAATACAAAAATAATAAAAAAGAATTAAAAATAGATTTATTCAAAAAAGATGAGAGAGGAGATATAAATTTTTTAAATTTTAATTTTTATACTTTAAATCAAATATTTACATAAAATATATCAAATTAAAGCTCTTTAATTTGATATGCATATTAAATATTTTATAATTAACTGAATTTCACAATTTTGAAAAGAAATAAAACAAAAAATAAGAAGTTAAAGAAAAAGAAAATAAATAGAAAAAAAATAGTTTACAAATAAATCTTCAATTTTATTATAACTATAAAGTTATCATTTAATTTTCAAATTAATTTAAAGTTAATTTTAGATTGAAAATTACCTTTTTAATATTATGGATAGATTATAGATTATAAAACGCATTCCAGTACTATTCAACTAATATTATACTATTAAAAAGATTATTTTACTAATTGGACCCATTGTTTACCAATTAGTTAGAGGGGAAAGTATACAATGCTAGAGCCCCTTAGGAGCTTTATAATGAGCCACCTCTTTATAAAGTCACACCCTTTGTAATGGGAACTTTATAAGGGTCTCTATAAAATTTTTCATTCTATTTTTTACAAATTCAATTTTAAATAAAATAAGCATTAAATCTTTAAAATAAATATTTCATTAAATTTAAATTTGAAAATGCAATAATTAAATAGAAAAAAACTAGAAACTAAAATTTACATTTTTTTTAATAAAAGAAACTAAAAATTACATTAATTGCATGTACGGCCGGATAGAACCGAATCGTGCTCAAATATGCTCGATCAAATCTTATTGGAGGCGGTGGTGGACTCATTTATCACAGATGCTTCTATCTCAAGCCAAATACGCTTGGAATTTTGGTCGAGCTTATTGAGTAGCTTCATGAGTGTTGGTCGAAACCCCTTTGTTCCCTCTTCTCCTCTTCCCATTCCGTACCATTTTTCCCTTATGTTGCGTAAACAATGCACGCAAACATGACATCGTTGAGTTGCTTCTTATTTCAGAATCGAGCGGAACCTTTGATAATAGTCCAACGTGATTGAAGAACGCCAAAAGCTCGTTCTATGTCCTTCCTTGCTGCTTCTTGCATAACTTTAAACCTATTATACTTTTCGTCAATCTGAAATGTAGGACTCTTTACAAACGTTGGTCAATTTGAATAGATGTCATCGGTTAAGTAGTACCCCGTACTGTAATGAGAGCCGTTGGCCTCGAAATACACCGATGGAGTCCTTCCCGCAAGAACACCGTTAAACAATGTCAACCCATTGAACACATTGATGTTGTTGTTTGAGCTGGGGACCCCAAAATAAATATGCCAGATACACAGATCTTGGGATGCAATCACCTCGAGGATAACCATGGCTCATCGTGATCACCCGGGTGTAAACTCCTTGCCACGCCGTCGGACAATTCGTTCACCAACAACCTTACGATCGCGATGAATATATATCTTCTTGTTTTTTTTTCTTTTTGGGCTCTTCGACATTATATGACTCCGTCGGAATCAAGCTCTAGAGCCTCGCGAGTAGAAGAGTCGAAAGAAGATGACATATTTTTAAGAACTATAGAGTATGAGAAGAGAATAGAATGCATTTGGTGTGAAAAATGAATGAAATGAGTTGATACTTATAGAGAAATTTGAAGTTTAAAAAAATGAAAAAAAAGCCATTCAACAACACGAAGAATTAAAAAAAAAAATCAACCAATGATCGAAAAAAAAAAACAAATTAATATAGGCGTGTGCAAGCATGCACCTAACATTTCTTCCTTCGCGTTGCCCCTTCGAGCTCTTGATCGAGCCACGAGGCTCGACACCAAGATAGGGCTCGAGCCCATTGTAAATGCTCTAAATTAGTATTAACATAACCTTTTCTATAGGAAAGAAAGTAGTACTCCCTTTGAAACATCTTTTTCGATAGAATAGATATAAATTTTAAGAAAAATTAATTATATATTAAGTGAGTGAAGAATGATACACAAATTAGAAAAATAGTGATAGTTAGTGAGTTTATATATAATCATTAATAATAATAGTATATAAATATATGAGAATTTCAAGGATGATAATTAATGAGATTATACTTTTTCTTTTGAAGCAGTTAATGAGATTATGTTAAAAAAAATAAAAAGATATTTTACAGAGAAATGAAAATTAATAAAGTGTTTGGTGCACCGATGGAGTAATATAGTTTAGGAGCGGAATTAGCAAGAAGTGGTGCGCCCAGTAATATCTGACTCACACTGCCGCCGGTTAATGCCACGCACCTCCCGTGTTTCATTTCTCTTCATTATATCATAATTATATAAATAATAATAATAATTTCAATCTTAAATTCCTTGATAATTCCTGCAATTTGCATTTACACTTTCGTCTACACGACAATCGCCCAACTCAAAAAAACAATAATTTAATTTTGAGATTTTCATAGTTTTGTGGTTATTTTAATCGGAACTGCAGCAATGGACAGCTCCGGTAAGCGTCATTCTGCGTATATGTTTGTATTTTATTAATGTTTAATCTGTGTTTGGGTTTATTAAGTTCGTGTTATTTGGTGATTAGTTCAGTTAATTATGTGCCTGAGGATAATTGAGTTATATTCCGTCGTTTAATTTTGCGTATTCTGTTATTTGTAGAGGTTACAACACGATGAATTTGAAATTTGTTACCATTTGTGAGTTTAATTATTACGAACTATTGTACTCGGAACTCGGAAGGTTGATGAGTTGAGGTGGAAAAGGAGTTTAAAGTACTGCTTTAGGGGACAAGGACATGGATGGATTTTCCTTTTCGTTGAGATGCTTAACTGAGGTTGACTGATAAGATTCACTATGCTCCTGATATGAAACATTTATGAAGGAGAAGTAAAAAAAAAAAGGAAAAACTAGTGGCTTGATGGTTCTTACTTCTTGTAGTGACCATTGATCTGTTGTTGTTGAAGAAATGTGCTGAACTGATATGGAGAGGTGCTTGTTGTGGTGAATGCAGGGAGCCATCCGGAGGCAATGGTACCACCAGTTGAGGGTGTAGCAGGAGGTGGAACAGCATATGGATGGAGCGAAAGTGGCATACAAGATCCAAATTTGTTGAGGGGCACCATTGATCCCCTGAAAGTTCATTCATCAGATTTAGTTCATGCCTGGTGCATGCCAAGCACAGCAAATGTTGGCCCACAAGACATGCCTCGTACATTGGAGCCCGTAAGTTTGGGCATGCTTTCCCTTTTAGTGCTAAGGGTTAACTATTGTTCTCCTTTTGTAGTTTTTGCTGTTATGTCCTTTAGATTGGTTGTATCTAGTGTGAGTTTGTAGATTAAGACCATCTAATGTATGTGGGTGAATAGATTTAAAGACCATAAGATGTGCATGAAAATACTGTATTGCATCAACTATGAAGGGCAACTCTACCACTTGTCTTTTCTTGCCTGCATTTCAAATATGCATGTTCAACAAATTTATGCGTCCACTTTGTAGCTGCTACTTCTATCAAAATTGGTGCTGCTTTCATTTAGTTCCATATAAAATGCATAATTAGGTGACATTCTTACATGCAAGACTTATTCTGCACCAATCAGTATCTCCTTCTCTCTGACACTGGTTTTGTTGAAGATATCTCTTTTAGCAGCAAGAAATGAGAGGGAGAATTTCCAGATAGCTATACGTCCAAAAGTTTCTTGGGCCGGATCCAGTGTAGCTGGAATTGTGCAGATGCAGTGTACTGATCTGTGCTCCACTTCTGGTGATAGGTTTGTCTTTAACTATACAAATTTTGTTCTCTTATATTGTATATTGGCTAATGTTTTTGGGCACATGCAGATTGGTAGTTGGTGAATCATTGAAAGTGAGGCGTGTTGTACCAATCTTGGGTGTTCCAGATGCTCTCGTGCCGCTTGAAGTACCTGTGTCTCAGTTGACCCTTCTTCCTGGGTACTGAATATTACTCAATTCATTCAATCTAAAGTCTGAACTAAGTGTATGACCCTAAAAACATTATGACATCCTTGCAGAGAAACAACGGCAGTCTATGTTTTAATTGATGTCCCAGAAATCCAGCCCCCTGGTCAATATGAAGGGGAATTCATAATTACCGCTACCCGAGCTGAAACACCGTAATAATCTGATTGTTTTTCTTATTAGGGTGTAAAATTTTTACATATTAACTTTTGTTATCTTTTCTTCACGATTCTGAGTTATTACAGATCTACTGCACAGTGCCTGAATAAAGCTGAGAGGAATCAACTGTACCAAGAATTAAAATGTTGTCTTGATTTTGTGGAGCCCATTGATGGAAAACCATTGGATGAAGTGGTGAGTTCCTTGGTCATTTTGTCAGCTGAGAGGATTAATCTTGAAATTGTACAGATGTTCCTGCAGGCTGCTAATAGATCAATTTCTTATTAAATTATAGGTAGAAAGAGTGAAATGTGCATCTTCTTCTTTGAGAAAAGTGCTTGAAATGCCATCATTTTCAGATCTTTATCTAGATAATGGTTCAGGTGATATGATGGAGGAGGATGCCATTTCAAACTTTTCAATCCGTGTAAAACTAAGTTTAACAGTCTGGGATTTCATTCTTCCAGTCACGCCTTCTCTTCCAGCTGTTATTGGTGTATCCTTATAGTATGCTTCCTGCAAAGCTAAATCTTGTGTAGTTGATCTTCTGTTCCAAGTTTAGTTGAGTTCTCTATTTGACTGTTTGTCAATCTCTATAATCTCATTCCCTTGGTTTTAGTATCTGTTGAATAGATCTGATTTGTACGGTGCAAAATTTGAACTCATGTTCTGTTTTTTCTATTCCATCCTGAATTCCTAATATTATGCAATTCTCTACTTTGAGAATCTCCACCCTTTTGACCCTTTATTTCTCTGTTCTGTTGAGCAGCTTGATAGACTATATGATGCTACTAGTATTCCAGATTGCCTTGGTCAATTGCTTTAAATTAGGAGATACCAGTCTGGCAGTCATCATGACATGAGATTTCAGAAAACTGATGCAAGTTGGCTATTTTTTGTTCTTAAATATTTATTTTATAGATTCCCCCTACTATTGTTTAATAGTTTCTATATAGTTATCTCATATAAGTTGGCCACTGTTTGTACATATTGCAAAGTTAAGTGAAAATTTAGACAACAGTAAACTTCCTTAATGATGATTAGATATCCGATACAGTGATTGAGGACCGGTTTGGTATTGAGCATGGAAGTAGCCAGTGGTATGAGGCACTGGATGAGCATTTTAAGTGGCTGCTTCAATATAAAATCAGCCCATACTTTTGCAGGTGGCGTGAAGGAATGCGAGTTCTGACTTACACCTGTCCATGGCCAGGTAATACACAAGAAGATGTTTTAGGTCACCGTAATAATCTTGATAATGTAACTCTACTAGAATGAAGTTATTTATTGAGTATAATATATAGCATCTGCATTCACCGTGTATACATATTTTTTGAGGATACCAAAGTATGCATACCTCTATTGGACCCTTTATTTGGCTCAAAAGTACGACTAATCCATTACTGCATTCAAGATCTGTTTTCCGAATATCAAATTTCTCTGACTTCGGCATGCTGCATTCATGTCCTTGTTGGTGCAGCTGATCATCCGAAATCAGATGAGTATCTTTCGAACCCCAGGCTTGCAGCATATGCTGTACCAGATAGTCCAGTAGTTTCCTGGTATATATTTACTTGCTCCTTGGCTAAGTCTATCCTGCTCTTTTTGTTACTTAATTTGATTATTTCATATTTGCCTCTTAATGTGCGTTAGTGGCGATACAGCAAAGAACTTTCTGCAAAGAGAAGTGGAGATATTACGAACAAAGAATCATTGGAGGAAGGCCTACTTCTATTTGTGGGATGAGGTGAGGACATGGGATGGAAGTTTCTTCGACTAAGTATTTGCAGCTTCACTAGTGGCCTTTGATTTTCAAGCTGGTATATGGGAGTGATGTCTGAACATGCATATTTGTTGAAAATAAGGAGATTTTTGAATGATGTGCTTTGGTAGCAATAACTGAAGGAAATATAGGATAACTGACTTCTACTTATCTCTTTCTTGTAGACAAAATAGATACTTGGCAAGCTGTAAAATCTGCTGCAGTTCAATCTTTTAGACATACAAGAGCAATACATGTATATATTCAAGGAATTTTGAATCTGATGACTTCCCTACCTTTTAGAAACTATTCTTCCTTCGTAATAAATATGTCCAAGTCTCTAAAATCTCCACTATTGTAACCACTTTATCTTTTACTTATTACATGATCTTCTTCATGGAATGTTTGATGTCATCTCCAGCCACTGAACCTTGAGCATTATGAAGCTATTCGTAACATGGCAAGTGAGATCCAAGCTTACGCACCTGATGCCCGTATTATGACAACTTATTATTGTGGTGAGCATTTTCCTTATAACTTGAAAAAACTGATATTTTACCTTCATATGTCTATATCTGAACATGACGTTGAAACTTTCTGGAAAAATGAAAAGATATTTGAGCAAACTGGCATCTACTTTGATCTTGTGGTGCCTGTAAATTGCAACAGTTAATTCAACAATAATCAGTTTAAAACACTTGATTGTTCACGTATCCACCTACAAATATTTCTTGATGGGTCATAGGTAACAGAAGAAATCTCACATGTGCTGATCCAGAGATTGAATAGCTTCTTCTTGACATCCTATCATGCACCTCTATTACAACTACTTGGGCTACAATTCGAAGTTAAGTAGCTTAGGAGATGCTTGGTATGATGGAAAAGGAGGGGGGGGGGAATGAAATGGAGGTAGGAAAGGATTGACAAACCTTGGGTGATTCCTATGCTTGGTATGCACAAGGAAAGACATTCTGATTGTCCTATTATCATAGGATTAATATGTTATATTTGAAATTGATTGACAGCTTCCTATAACAATATAATTTAGTGGAATTGCACGGCAGCCTATCCACATGCCTGAGACTAGCTGCCTGGAACTGGAGAACATCTATGGCATAATATGAGAGAGAGAGAGCATAAAAACTGAACTTGAAGAACAAATTAGCCTCAATATTTATGTGTAATTATGAAAGACGTATATACAACAAATTAAGCAGAGAGAGAGAGAGAGAGAGCATAAAAACTGAACTTGATGAACGAATTAGCCTCAATATTTGTGTGTAATTATGAAAGTGGTATATGCAAATTGAGCAGAGAGAAAGAGAGCATAAAAAACTGAGCTTGAAGAACAAATTAACCTTAACTTTTGTGTGTAATTAAAAAATGTCATATATACAAATTGAGCAGAGAGAGAGAGAGGAGAAAGAGAGTGTTTGCAGAGGTATTATTCGATTTAGGAGAGACCTAAATTTTCTAAGGCTAAAATTGTCAATCTCAAATTATGTATGTGTAATTTTGTCAAAACATAATTTAGAAGGGTTAGGAATGACTAATACCATTGGTTGAGCCGTTGAGGAAGGAATGACTATTCTCAGTCTAGTAGTAATTGAATGGAGGTAGGAATATGACTGTTCTATTCCCATCCTCCATTCCATCATACCAAGCACTTCCTTTGTGATTAAGGCAGCAGAACTTCATATCATGTAACATATTGCTTATTTTACTGCATGAGAGAAACTGTTTAATTCTAGCTAGAATGTTGCAGAACAAATGTCCTCATTTGTGTTTCTTGTTAACTCAGGTCCAAGTGATGCACCCTTAGCCTCAAATAACTTTGAATCTTTTCTTAAAGTTCCTGAGTTTCTTCGTCCTCACAATCAAATATATTGCACAAGGTACTAAGTCTTTCAACTTCTGTCTTCTAGGTCTAGTTTTAATCATTTCAGCTTAAGTGTATGTATGGCTGCTACTGAATCTGAACCATTCATCAGAAGTTTCTAAATCTTCTTGTTCTTGAAATATGCATAACGTCTTCACTCAGGTTTTTTTTATCTGCTCTTTACGACTTTATGTTTACTTTTGGATTTGAAAAAATGTCATTGGGAAATATGGTAGAGTTGACTTGAGGTTACTGATTTGCCTTTTTCAAAAATAGTATAGACTAGAGATTCAGAGAACCATCAGTTTCTCTTTTCCCCTTGCAGCGAATGGGTGATCGGGAATCGCGAAGACTTGGCAAAGGATATCATAGCTGAAATACAACCTGAGAATGGCGAGGTAATGTATTTTAAACATCTATAGTCGTCTATACATAAAGTCCATTCTTATTGAAATAAATTGCTATTACAGTTTTGACTCTGTCCAGAAGCATGTTATTAGGAATATTGAGTTTCAAACCTTTTTAGATCCAAATAGAAAAAACTTCATGTTAGAAAACAGAAGCATTTTAGAGTAGAATGTGCAAAGCTAATAAATCATCCTTTGCTTTATCAAGACAGACAATTGGGTTCTAGAGTGTGTAACAGATTAGTTTAGACAGGTTTCATATGCTGAAAACACCTATATTGTATTTGCTCATGCAAAAAGAGCAAGAGTTAGAAAAGGATTATGATCTAATCAACCACGGATACTAGCGTTGTATATGAGCCAAGTTGTTCGAATCGACTTGATAAAAGCGTGGAGCACAATTTGGTGAAGCTCATCAACTAAATGAGTCAAGCTGAGCTTGGCACTTACTCGATTCATTAGGCTGTTAGTAAGCTTGAAGTAAACTGTCTTGAAAATATAACTTGGTATAAGTTTTTTTCTTAGGGGAGCATTTGCTATTGATGATTAGCCTAGGGTAGTGTTCAGTTTAGTGGATTAGTTAGGATTTAATCTCATGTTCGGTTGGGTGGACAAGACCTGATACTTAGTCTCGACTCTCGAGACAATGTCACATAGGATTAGTCTTGCCTTATGATTCTTGGCCTCTCTCTATGACAAAATTAATCTCGAGTAATCATGGTCCAATTCAATATCGGGTTAATTTATCCTCGAGTAACCGAACACCCCCTAGATAGATAAAACTAGTACAAACCAGGGGGCTTAGCCCACTGGCCACCGGGTCCTCACTTAAGTGAAGTGACCCGGGTTCGATCCCTCTTGAGAGCGAATTGGAGATTGGAGATATAAGGTGGATTTGGTGAATGGAGAGATAAGGTGGTTCTTGGAGTGGATGGGGAACTAATTACTAACATCTAACATGACTTTGCCTGATCAAAAAAAAAAAAGAAGATAAAACTAGTACAAGCTAATCCATTGTTTACTAAGATGGATTGGAACTTTGGAATTTTTAAGACCTTTGATAATTTTTACAATTTGAGCTAATATGCTTGATTCATATCCAATTGAAAGGGATAGGATTGGAGAAATCCTAATTATGGGGATTAAAATACTCATTCATGTAAATTATCAATCTTGAATAGTAAATGCCCCCTTATACTTTACTCTCCCCGTCTCATTCAGTAGGTCATCTTACGTTATTTTGACGGCCCATTTCAATAGGCCAATATCTAAAATAGAAATTCAATACATAACAAACACCCAACATAACTCATTATTTACATCATATGTTGGACCCACAAATAATTATTCCATCTCACCCACAATTAGTTCTCTCTCCTACTTGTTTGACAAATATACCTTAAAAAAAGTTACATTCTATCTGTTGCTTTATTATAAACTAATTGTATCTTAACATTCGTGCCTAGACCCAGATCTTGAGGTATATTGAATGGGTTTTATTTATTTATTAAAACGATTACATTTAATTTTAAATTTAGAAAGATCATTTAGGGTCGATTAGGCTTGAATAAGCTCACAATCCTTGAAGTGTTTGATAAATAAACTTCGAGCCCTACTTGATTACATCCCTATTGGATGCAATGTTGCGTGTGACAAAATAGAGTAATTGCTAAGACAATGAACTTCAACATTTTTGCAAAATTGGAACAACTTTTTAATTTTTAAACGCATTAACTTTTAGTATAACACCCAACGCTTAACCTTATTCCGATGAGGAGAGTGCCACCATACGACATAATGACTATGTGGCCTTAATTTCCCTTAATTATTTAGCAATAGTATTTTAGGAGATAATTAAAATTTGAAACATCCTTATTAGATTAGAAACTACTTAAAACATTCATAACAATTGACAAATATTTACGAATTCTATGAAGTCACAGTCCTAATTAGCTAATGACAGAAAGAATTAGAGAATATTTTCAAATGTACAAACACTTTTTTTGTGATTCTAATTAAGTGATATTGACATAAAAATATTGTTATCAGTCTTTTCAATTCTCTGTATCCCTAAAATGATGTCTTCTATTAAAGAAAAGGTTAATCATAGTTTGTGTTCCCAACTTTTAATATTTTCTAATGTTCCCTACTCACGTTTTCACTTCAAAACCCTCAACTTTGGAAAAAGCTTCATTTATGTTCCTTCTTACAAAATCCGACAACGGAATAATGAGTCATTAGCCAATTTACATTATTGAATATAAAATCACAGAAAAGACCCTAAACCCTAAGAATCCACCTAAAAATCCTCCGAGGTCACACACCATTCCATCTCCGGATTCTATAATGCATGACACAAATCAAACTTTTTCCAAAATTGGAAGGGCATCCCGACAATTACATACCTGCTAATCTGATGTCCACCCCGCCTTAAGTGAAAACGTAAGTTTGAGGACATTTTTTGGGAAACACTAAAAGTTGGGGACAGTGGGACACAAACTACAATTAACCCTTAAAAAAATATTGCCATGTAGTCAAAGTGTTGGACATGCTTGCACTCTTCATTGCATCAGATTGAAAGTTCATGATGCTGTTGCAAAATTGAAGAAAGGGTAAATTACCAATAATATCTTAAAATCCTTTTTGGCACCCCTACATAATGTCCCATGAGATATAGAGGGTGTTTGGCTGAGCTTATAAGCTTTTTAAAACAACTTATAAGTTGTTTAGCAGCTTATAAGTTCCTTCAAAGTGTTTGGCAATATAACTCCTAAACAGCAGTAAAAATTGAACAGCTTATAAACAATAAACAGTAAAAATAAGCTCCAGCAATTATAAGCTCCCAAAAAAATAGTTCTTCTACCTCAACTTATGTTTTAATAATTTATATGCAACAATTACAAATATTATTCAACTATGGTTTGTTGTTTTCATCATATATCTTTTCAAGTTTATCTCTTTTTAATTTTCTCTTTCTAACAGAGATTTTATCTTTATCACAAAATTCTCTTTTAGCTTATAAGCTCATTTATCCTAACACTTTGACAATTTATAACTCTTGAGAAACTACATCTTAAGTTGTATAAGCTCTTTAAAATAAGCTAAGCCAAACACCCTCATATTATAGCTTAAATGTCTTGGTGTATGTGTAATGTTTTCCAGGCATATACTCCCGAAGTATATTAGTAATGAATATGTTTTCTTTTAACTTCTGTATATTTCTTCCTACATTGGAAAATATGAATTAAAATTTATTTCACAATTTTCTTCTTCCTTTTTGGATTCACGAATAAAAGGCATAACAAGATAAAACACACATAATAGATTTGAACCAAACAAATTTTAATTTTAATACTATTAACTATGAATACAAAATAATTTATATGTTGTGATAATCTTATAGCATGTTTGGGTGCGTTCTCTTTGGTTGTAAATTTATCATGGGAAAATGAGGGATAAAGAAAATTTTACCCTATCCTTCCTTTCTTTTCCCTTATTTCCTACAAAATAGAATTTGACCCTCCTTTTCACTACAAAGGAGGGATAATATTATCATACCAAAAATGGAGGGATAATATTATCTCTCATTCGTAGTGAAAATGAGGAATGAGTAAGGATAAAATTCTACTTTGTAAGAAATGAGGGAAAAGAAAGGAATGATTTAAAAGGTGAAATTTGTTTATCCATCTTTTTCTCACGATAAATTTACAACCAAAGAGAATGCACACTTTAAGTATTAGTGTTTTAGTATATTCATGTATTAATAAATTTGTATGTATAAATTAAAATATGATTTACTCAATTGAATTAAATGAAAATAAGTTCAATAAAATTTTGAAGACATATTGTAAATGTTTAAATAGATTTAGACTAAACAAGAAACTGAAAGAGAGAATATCTATTCATATTATTCCTCAACCTTTTCATTAGCCTAGGAAAACCCCTGCTACCTGTCCTGCTCTTTGAACGCCCCAAATCGAGTGAAGCCCTGCTCCTCCGGCCCCAAATCATATTCTATGCAGTCATATTCCTCAGTATACTTATATCTACATATAAGTAAAACTAATTCCAGAAGCACATAATTATCTGATATATGGATTTACGCCTTTATACAGGAGTGGTGGACTTATGTATGCATGGGGCCATCAGATCCTCATCCTAATTGGCATTTGGGGATGCGAGGCACCCAGCATCGTGCTGTAATGTGGCGCGTATGGAAAGAAGGTGGAACTGGTTTCCTCTACTGGGGTGCTAATTGCTATGAGAAGGCGACAGTTCCTAGTGCTGAGGTAACTTGATATACTACTGGATATTAAGTTTATGTTCTTCCATGAGTTTTAATCATCTGTCACATCTTTGACACTCTTCTTCATCTTTCTTGCAGATTAAGTTTAGGCGTGGCCTCCCTCCAGGTGACGGAGTCTTGTATTACCCTGGACAAGTCTTCTCGTCTTCAGCAGAACCTGTTGCCTCTTTACGACTTGAGCGACTTTTAAGTGGTTTGCAGGTAACTTCAGTTTATTTGGTTATTTGCAGTAATGTTTTAGCAGTTCCATTGAACAAGAATTCCATATTTGTTCCTATTCAGTATTTTTTTTATTATGAGTTTTGTGGAGTTCAAAATTAATAAAATGTAAAGATTTTGTGAACCTTATGATTTCCTTTTCTTCTATGTTTTCTTCAAGTAATGCTTTGATTTTATGAAGGCAGTAATCTGTATTCAAAATCTATTTGCATCATAGTAGATGTCGAAACTCTTTGACAGCAATATGACTTGACATGCTCAATGAGACATTAAGGTGGAGTGCCCATTCTAGATTGTGCTCCTAGTGCAACCTTTTGCCAGATTGTGCACTCTATCACAAGTCTCCTAATATCTTTTGGTTTTATGACCATGCAATTTAGATGCTTCTGTTCCATCAATTCTGTCGTAGTTCACTTTCATTTATGGTTTTCGATGACACATTCCCAATAAAATCATTGTATTCTGTAATTGAATCTGTTTGGGATGGTGTGGCGTCCAGGACATTGAGTACCTGAAACTATACTCTTCAAGATTTGGCAGAGAAGAAGGGCTTCATCTGTTGGAAAAAACAGGCATGTATTTAGGTCCTGAGAGGTATACCCATGAGCACATGCCGATAGATGTTATGCGGGGTGAAGTTTTCAGGACATGCCGCTCTGAAAGTAACTTCTGATTTCTTGCTTATATGTAGCATCTTTCGGTCATAGGAGAATACTTTTTTCTTCCAGCTTATGTTTATTCAGATTCTGAATCTTACACATACTTAAGTATGGAGAGAGTATAATTTCTCTGATAGCGAATGACCTTAGTTTAGTTTTTGGACAAAGCGCTTGCATTATCTCGCCTCTCTCTCTCTCTCGCGCGTGCACACACACATCTATACTGCTCGTCTCTTGTTTCACTTTTTGCGTTTGTAGACTCTTTCCGCTCATGGTTTCTCTGTGTAAGGTGTAATGCATGCTCAAATTTTCTGAAGGTGGAGAAATGGTTCACTTCTTCTCCTGCACAATGCAAAGTAGCTTTTTATTTATGGACTTTTGAATATGCAAAAAGGATTAGTTCTGTGTATTTGTTTGTCAACCGGAACATTACGTGTTTACTTTGAGTGATTAGATAGATTGATAAAATACATGATTGAGTATTTGAAGGATAAGAGGCGTTTACTTTGAATAATAAGATAAATTGATAATATATAAGATTGAGTATTTGAAGGATAATGATGCGTTTAATGGAAATGAGAGAAAATATATATTTTTCACCATTTTCATATGTTTACTATGATAGAAATTGTTTTTCGGGCATGATGGAATATTTTCTCGGACAACTTATTTTCTCTCCAACATTGGATAATATTATCTTTAGGTAGTTTCAACATTTTCTTATCTTTTCATCTCTAGTAAATATATGATAAAAAAAAGAAGAAAATAATATTTTCTCATCTTTTCTTATCCATTATTTTCTAATAAAAATTTTACAATCAAAATAAACACATCCTCAAAGGTTAAATATGTTCAAAACTAATCAATCCATTAAAGTAAATTGTAGATTAGTTTCGATTACTTTTATTTATCTATTAGATTAAATTAAAAGTTTAGTAATTGTAAGGCATATTTAAAGTTGGCGTGTGAAATTAGAATTTGATCAAAGAGTAATTTACTGGCTATTATCCTTTAGTTATTAAAGCTGTTAGAAGTTAATGGATGTGTGATATCTCTAATATGTGGATTCAATAAGTCGCCCCAATTCAATTTTGGGATATGACGATGGAGCGCAGTTTGTTGGTAAGACGTTTCTCTTCCAACCAATGGGTCGGGGGTTCAAGTCACACTTCTAGGATTATTTCTTTTCTTTGTCTGTAACAATTTTTTCTAAACAAAAAATAAAAAAAATATTGGGATATGACAGTAGTGCAACACTTATTTCTAATGGAATAAATCTGTGTTTTAAATTGGACACGGCCTTGTTTGGTGTTCTGAGAAGACTGCTGTCCATCTAGAAGGCCCAAAAGATCTAATAGTGGAACTGGAATCAATTGTATATTGTTTCTAAGGTATTATTTCTAAACATTATATGGCTACTACATATTAGAGCATCTCCACCGCGGAGAAGAAGCCCCGGGTCGATCCGCATCGAAGGAAGAGGCTGTCGCTGGAGCAACGGGCGAGGTCCAGGCCGCTACTCCACGGCGACGCGGGGCGACGAGCGAAAGTTGCGCGTCCGCTGGACGCGCCATTTATATATAAAAAAAAATCAAAAATTAATTTTATTTCAAATTTTTTGACCATTTTCAATTTATTTATTTTTTAAAAAAATTCTAACTGTTGCATCTCAACGGTAGTTTAGATAGGTTTTTCATTTTTTTTTTTTTAAACTTTTCACATTATCTATATATACCTCATTTCTATTCCATTCAATTCACTTTCAAAAAATCATCTCCACATCAAAAAAATCTCTACAAAAATGTCTTTCTCTTCATCAAGCGGTGACGAGTGACGTGCTCAAGAATTCTCCAATCTCGTGCAACAATTTTATCAAATTGTTGCAGATATTGGTGATCCGAAGACGGAAACCCGTCGTCTTCGAAGAAGGGTGGCAAAGAAGGTGTACATTTATTGAGACCGTGAAGCCAGAGCATTACGTTTGCACGCAGATTATTTTCAAGAAAATCCTGTCTACCCCGACAACGTTTTCAGATGTCGATTTTGTATGCGTCGTGCATTTTGCGCATCGTCGACGCCGTGCAGTCCGATCCATACTTCCAAGAACGCACAGATGCACTTGGCAGACTCGGCTTCACACCGTTGCAAAACTGCACGGTTGCTATTTGTATGCTAGCAAATGGTAGGGCAGCTGACCATTATGACGAGTATCTACGGATTGCCGAGTCTACCTCGTTGGAGTGCTGGCGCAGATTCTGTCGAGTCATTAACCAACTCTTCGGCGCAGAATACTTGAGGAGGCCGACTGCCAAAGGCTTCTAGCACTACACGAGGCAAAGCATGGCTTCCCGGGAATGCTAGGGAGCCTCGATTGCATGCATTGAGTGTGGAAGAATTGTCTAACGGCATGGCAAGGCGCATACACTCGAGGCGATCAAGGGGAACCGACCATCATCCTCGAAGCTGTCGCATCTCAAGATCTATGGATCTGGCATGCCTTTTTTGGGACTCCTGGATCGAACAACTACATCAACGTGCTCAACTCTTCGACGTTGTTCAATGATCGCCTACAAGGAAGGGCTGTGCCAATCACATATCAAGTCAACAACTCCTACTACACGAGTGAGTACTACTTGACTGACGATATTTACCCTAATTGACTTATTTTCGTGAAAAGTCCTACACATCCGATTGACGCGAAGAGTAAGAGGTTCAAAGTGATGCAGGAAGCGCCTCGCAAGGATATCGAACGAGCCTTCGGCGTGCTTCAAGTTCATTGGGCAATCATCAAAGGACCAACGCGTCTTTGGAGCAAGGAGGAGATGGGCAACATCATGTTCACGTGCATCATTGTGCACAACATGTATGATCATCGAAGACGAAGGCGAGCACGCAACGCAATGGAAAGAAGAGGTCGTCGACGAAGCTTCGAGTAGTGCCGCCGCATCTCGTCCTCGCGCCGATGTTCTGCCGGAATTTCGCGCATTTGTGGCACGACAAGCATCTTTGCGAGACACGAAGATGCATGATCGCCTCACTTTGGACTTGAAGGGGCACATTTGGTCTCGTTTTGATCCGATTGAGCCCTAGAAAATTATTGTATTTTTTTTATTATCGTATTTTAATTAAGTCTTTAATTTTATTTTAATTATTATAAGGTTTAATTTAAATTTGGGTTAAGGTGCAGATCCACCCCTAAAGTAGAGGCCCCTATAGCGTTTAGCCCCCCATTCTCGACCTTGGCGCAAAGACCCCCCATAGTCCAAGAAAATGGTGCAATTAAACCCAAACCTCTAACACCGTTAATGTCCGTTAAACGTTTGGATTTAATTGCACCATCTACTTCAGGGGGGGATCTGCACTTTAACTTTTTTTTTTAAATTTCGGCAATCCACATCCGGCATCAGCTTAGCCACCCTTGTACTCATCGGCTCCGATTGTCAGCTCACACGCTCCCAATCTCTTGGTTGTCGACTGTCCACCGCCCACATGCAGCAGCGCCACCAGCTTCTTCATCGCCCCGCACAACAACATCTCCTCCAATACCTTAACTTATTTAGTGCTTGATTATTATATGTTTACTTATTTTGAATTTTTATAATATTTTTTTATAGATTATGGTTTAATTATTTATTTTTGAATAATTGGTAAAACTCTAAATGATAATTATGATTTTATTTTTGGTTAATTTAATATTTATAAATTTATTTTAAAAGAGAAAAAATAATGGATCTGGGTCAGGACTCGAAACCCTGTGGATCTTATGGATCTGGACTTGGATCTCCTTTTTTTTAATCTAATAAATCTGGATCGAATCCGGACCTAAGTAAAAATACGAATTTGGATATGAACCAACTAGGATTCGGTCCATATTCGATCCTGGACCTTCTTGCGTTGCCGCATGTCAACGACCAAGAGATTGGCCACGTGCGAGCCGACAAGGTGCAAGTCGGAGTCGATAAGTATGGGGGCGGCTAAGCTGATACCGGAGGTGGGTTGCCGAAATTGAAAAAAAAAAGAGTTAAGGTACAGATCCACCCCTGAAGTAGAGGGTGCAATTAAACCCAAACGTTTAACGGACGTTAACGGCGTAGAGGTCTGGGTTTAATTGCATCATTTTCTCGAACTATGGGGGGTGTTTGCGCCAAGATCAAGAATGAGGGGGTAAACGCTATAGGGGCCTCTACTTCAGGGGTGGATCTGCACCTTAACCCTTTAAATTTTAATGAAAATTTGGAATTTTAAAATTAAAGTGTAGAATTGAGAATTTTGTGGAAATGAAGATCTAAGACACAAGGGCTGTGGAGGACTGTGTCTTAGGTGGGGACCACCACCTAAGAGAAAGCCTAAGACACAAGCATTGAAGATGCTCTTAGAAGCATGTAAAGGCATTGATGATTATATGTAGAAGTTAGATATTAGAATAAATCCGGAGGGAAAATCGAGTAGCCTTGACAGGTATATATACAAGCACTTAATGAAAGAAGGTGTAGAAAATGTGAAGGTGAAAAAAGATTGGTTCAACATTGGTGCCAATTGGACAAGGGGAGAGAGATTATCAAAGCAACAATGATTTCTTTGCTCCAAACACTTTTTACTCATTGTCTCTTTGGGTGCGTTCTCTTTGGTTGTAAATTTATTATGAGAAAAAGAGGGATAAACAAAATTTCACCCTTTAAATTCTTCATTTCTTTTTCCACATTTCCTACTTGACCCTTACTCATTGTTCATTTACACTACAAAGGAGGGATAATATTATCCCTCCAAAAATGGTGTGATAATATTATCCTTCCTTTGTAATGTAAATGAGGAATGAGTAGGGGTCAAGTAGGAAATGTGGAAAAAGAAAGGAAGGATTTAAAGGGTTAAATTTTATTTATCCTTCCTTTCAGGGACGGATCCAAAAATTTTTTGTCACGGGGGCACAAAATAACTATATATATAAAATTTGTTAAAAAAAACTACATTCTTTGAAAAACAAAATACTACATAATAATTCAAGTCTATTATAATTGAAACCTAGCTACAACAATAAAAATTTATTATATAAAATATAATATAATTTATAATTACAGAATTCATAATTAATATATTAAAATTTATAAAATATAATTAATAAAAATTTATACAAAAATAATAAAGACATTAAAATTTTTATAACCACAGAATTCTAAGATTACAGAGTTTTATAAAAATTTATATTATAATTAATGAAAATATGTATTATAATTACAGAATTTTGAGATTGGCAATAATAAGATATAATAAAATTTATATAAATATACATATATAATTAATATATATAGAAAATGTTGTGGGGGCACATGCCGCCGTACTAGGAGCCGTGAATCCGTCTCTGCTTCCTTTTTCCATAATAAATTTAGAGACCCTAGTATTATTTATTGACATTGTCCCATGATGCTATTGCTTGGTGTTAAAGCTGTCTGTGCTTTGCAACTAGTCATCCTCTTTTTATTCTAGGATTGGTTTTCAGGGTGTTGCATGTGTGCATTGCTATCAATGATTATAAGCACTTTTGCTTTCAATTCCTAAATGATGATTTTATTTAAAAAGATTAAAAAGCACATACGTTTCCCAATTGAGACTACGTAGCTTATCTAGAAAATAATCAAATCGAGCATGTTGGTTGTAGCATGAAAATGTTTTTGACCTAAATATATTGGCATGCAGTTTTACTGAAATTTAATTATGTGAAACTAATAATTTCCACCAGGAAAGTAGTCGTATCATACAATTAATCTATATATGTATATACTAATATAAAAAAGATACAAAATATGTCTATGACAATTTTCAATCATATGGAGTTTAACCTTCTGCATCATGATTAAGAACTAATCTATTTTATAAAATAGTCATGTTTTACAAAACTTGATTGACTTATTATATTACTATTTTTTTTAAAAGTAATATCACACATATAACAATTTATTATTAGGTGCAACGTAGTACTCCCTCTGCCCCCGAATAACTTCTTAGGATGGAGACGTACGAGTTTTAAGATAAAGTTATTAGTGTATTGAAAGTGATAAAAAAAATATTATAATTAGTATTGAAAATGGTGAAAATATGTTATAATTAGTGTTGAATAAATGAAAAATAAGAATAAATTAATTAAGTATTATTAGTGGTGAGATAGTGTCCCAAAATGAATAGAAAATTATTTGGGAATGGTCTAAAAGGAAAGATAAGAAGTTAATTATTTGGAGATAGAGTGAGTAGAACCTTCCATCTACAATAGTGTTTATGATCATATTTTTATGCTAAAAAGACCCCAAATAAACATAAGATTACAAGCAAAACATTACGACCGCATACTCTTACTCTAACAAAAATCAGTATCGTATATATATGATGTTGTATTCGATTTTTCTTGTAGTGCCAGAACTATTTTAAATTTAGAGCAACAGCTATTGAGAGGATTGGGACATCTTTACAATCAACAAGTCTTAAATCATTGGCAACTTTTTAGGTCATGCCATTTTGGATTGCTTATGAAATCCTTAAAAACAATTTTCTACGCATAGGACCTCTTTTTAGTTAATCTTTTTCTATATATTAGCAGAAAAAGAGTACGTCATACGCATATTATTTTATTTGATAAAATAAAAAATATAAATATAATATTTATTATATTTAATTTTTTAAATTAACAATTTGATCTACTTAATTCTATTTTTAAAAATTTATTAATTCATTACTTCTACTAATATAATTTATTGAATAGATATATTTATTTATTTATAAGTGTTATCAATAGCTATAGATATATATCACATAGATTTAATGTAATATTTAATGAATTAATATATTTTTATAAATATATAATATATAAAATAATTTTAAAATAAAACATGTAATGAGGATAAAATAAACAATTCACATATTGTGCTCAAGGCTTTTTACTATAGTAGTAGTATAGATAAAGATTATATATATAGAAGTCACAAAACACATCTTTGGTTATTCGCTTGTAAATGAGATTGCCACATCACGCGCAATTTATCTCTTGATATTGACTCCTTCATCAGGCACTTAAATCGACAGATTGTTGCACAGGCTGCAACTTCTATTGATTAATCTTTGAAATTTCATTTTACCTAGTGTGCGTTCTTTTTTATTATAAATTTATCATAGAAAAAGAAAGAATAAATAAAATTTATTATTTAAATCATTTCTTTCCTTTTCATATTTTCTACTTTACCCTTAATCATTTTCTATTTACATTACAAAGGATAGATAATATTATCACATTATTTTTGAATGGATAATATTATCCCTTCTTTGTAGTGTAAATGAGAAATGAGTAAGGGTCAAATAGGGAATATAGAAAAAGAAATGAAAGATTTAAATTGTAAAATTTTATTTATTTTTTATTTTTTTATGATAAATTTACAATAAAAGAAAACGCACACTCGACCCAGGGGTATAACCGTCTTAACATGGTCGGTCTTACGAAAACTGATTTAAAACTCGGAAACCCAAAGTCCAAAGAGCAATAGTTATAGTAAACGACAAAACCATGCTAGAGTCAGTAGAGTGGTAGTGAATTCGTCCGACAAGTGTCCCAGGAATTCTGATCTCGCCACGTGGATGGCCACAACGAGGGCACTGGTATCTTCGCGCCGCAGAACACAAGCCTCTAACCATGGTTAGCTTCCCGCCAACCACGATTCTTAGCCGCCGCTTCACCCACCTAATCACTCATGTTTAATCACAGACCGCCTTTTCTTTTTCTTCCTTTCCCGTTTTTTTTTGTTACAGCCGCATTATTATCATAATCCACTTCAGAATCTCTCTTTTTGTTTTCTTCTCTCTGTAGATGCAAATGGAAATGAATTAGTGAAAGCGCCGCCGTGTGTGAACATGGGGGTTGGTGGGCAACCGAGTTGAACCGGCGTTTCCCAATTTTTGTTTGAGATTTCAAGGCTAGCTTTTGAGTTTTATTGCTAGGTTTATAGCAACGCAAATCATTTAATTCTTTGTTGTGGATGATGGCTCAAACTTCGTTGCTTCTTAATTACGTCTTTTGTTGTAGCTTGAGTTTCATACGTACGTGATAACTATTTCCCATCATTTTAATTGGAAGTTTTTGTGGATATAATGTCAAAAGTTTCGGCTTCAATGAAGATTAGTTGAGTGGAAAATAGATTTAATTTGGAGCATGCAAGAAAACAATATGGTAGAATCCGAGATTTTGTCAACTGAATCCAATATTCTGAATCAAACAAAATTGGATGAGCAGCCAGTAAAGAAAAAACGCAATCTTCCGGGAATGCCTGGTAAAAAATTCTCAAGTTTTTTTGGTGATTGATTTTTGGGATGTAATAATGAAGTGATGATTGGTATGTAGATCCGGATGCGGATGTGATAGCTCTATCGCCGAAAACGTTGCTGGCGACCAACAGATTCGTGTGCGAGATCTGCAACAAAGGGTTTCAAAGGGAGCAGAATCTGCAGCTCCACCGGCGCGGCCACAACCTGCCGTGGAAGCTCCGGCAGCGGAGCGGGAAGGAGCTGCGGAAGCGCGTGTACGTGTGCCCGGAGGCCAGCTGCGTCCACCACAACCCATCGAGGGCGCTGGGCGATCTCACCGGAATCAAGAAGCATTTCTGCCGGAAACACTTGGACAAGAAGTATAAATGCCACCGCTGCCCCAAGAAATATGCGCTTCAGTCCGACTGCAAAGCACACATCAAGGCTTGCGGCACTCGTGAGTATTCTTGTCGTTGTGGAACTTTGTTTTCTCGGTAATTAACTTTTTTTTTCTCTCTCTCTCACATTAAACTTCATGTTATTTTTTTACTTCTTTCAAAATTCATACGTCTATCCCCAAAGTTGGTGTATTTAGACGGTAAATAACCCTCATTGATTGCTCATGGAGTTGAGTTATGGTGTTAATTTAATAGGAGGGACAGCTTTGTTACGCATAGGGCGTTTTGCGATGCATTATCGAGGGAGAATGCGCGGTCGCAGCCGCCACCCATGGTTGCTCCACTGCCAGCTTCGAGTCCTCCACCACCGCCGCTTAGTCCGTCTGCGACGGTCTTGTCGATTCAAAGTTCGGGTAACTTTTTGATCCATCTTCTTATGCTACGTTTGTTGACGGAGCGAGGATATATATATCCCTATCATTATAGAAATAATTAAAACATATATGGATTTTGTTTACAGCACGTGAAATAAGTTGGTCTAAATTCTTTTCACGTTTTTGTTGCCGTGGAAAATTTGTTTTCTTGAATAACATTTGCATTTGTCAATTACGTGTGGTTGAGAAACAATTAATATTCTCACTGTGTGTGAGAGAGAGAGAGAGTTGATCATCAAAACAATGTAAATGGCATATGTGCATGCAAATTTTCTACATCTAGCTACTTTAGTTTGGTTAGTTCCATTATTCGCATAGCTCACTCTATAAAAAACAATAATTAACTATTAAAAATGTACGAGTCTTAATTATTTTTATTTAATTTACACGTTCTTCTTTATCTATTTGCCAAAAAGAAATAAGCTCTATTTTAAGTGGATGTATGGAGTATCATAAAAATACTCATGCGAGTGTATTGCGCATAGCATCTTTAATTTGAAGAAGAAGCATTGCACTTTTCATCACCATTATGCATGACTCTTTCTTTTCCTAGCAACACTAGAACTCGCAGAAAACTCAAACGCCGAGCTCCAACCACCGCCACCTCCGGCGCCGACCGCAGCTGCTACCACTAGTAATAACACCCGAAGCAGCAGCGGAGGCTTTTTGGGTAGTATGCTGAGTTCATCATCGACATACCCGAGCCTGCTATGCAGCATAGCCGGGCCCCATCAGCGCTCCGTGTCGCTGTCGCTGTTCGAAAAGCAGCAACTACACTACGTCCCAAGGCAGCCAGCGGCGCTATCCGCAACCGCTCTGCTCCAGAAGGCCGCCCAAATGGGAGCAACATCCTCCTTCCTCCGTGGCCTGGGCTTGGCGCTGCCGTCTTCCTCGTCTATCATGAAGCTCGACAACACCTCGCTCGGGCTCCCATCATCGTCGAGTTTGAACGAATTGATGATGAGCTCTTCCACGCTGTTTCGTAGCAAGCCCGCGACTCTGGATTTGCTGGGGCTGGGAGTGCCAGCTGCTGAGGCTTCGTCGTCGGGCGGTTTTTCGGCCTTTCGGGATGATTCGGAGAGGAAATATAACCAAAGCAGATTCTGCAAGCATGATTGATATTGAAATCTGCAAGAAATTTTGTGCTATATACATTTTGCATATTCACATATAGATATTTCAGAACACAAAGCTGCTGAACAAAGTAAAATACTGTACTATATATCTCTTATCATCTATCTACATGACTTGGGGCATATATTCACAATCAGAGTTGTTCTTTAATCGAGCGAAGAATTGCAAGCTCAATAATTTAATTTAAATATGTGCTACTTGTTCTTGTGAAGGAACATGTCCATGTTCAATATGTTTATCTGTTACTGTAAAGTAGATTTTTTTTTTAAGGAGCTTATATTCTGTTTGTATTTTAAGCAAGGGCGGATCTAGGATTTGCGGATTGGGGGAGGGAGAAGGCTGAACAAGAAACTTGGAGGTATTAATTGCACGGGTGTTTGGGGGTGGACCGGGTGGTGCACTACCCGATTTTTTTCGGGTAGAGTACGTGAACCCGGCCCCATTCCCACCCCTAATTGAAGTATACTAAAGGTTCAGCTGATAATTGTGGAATTATGTTTGAGAAGAATAAGAATTATGGAGGAAATCCATTAATGGGGTTTGTTGATGGTCTCAAACAGGCATCTTCACCTTATATGGGACTGTTGGTGGAATGTTTCATGGAGATCATTAATTATTGCAGTTTTTTGTTGCTCTGTCTGACACTGAGGCTGAGTACATGACAATGATAGAAACAATGAAAGGAGTTTGGTTTAGAGGAATACTTGGGTGTTTCAAAAATATGTTGAGATTTTCTACGACACTTAGCTAACCACCAGGTGTTTCATGAGCATTCTAAGCACATTAATGTGCGGTATCATTTCATTCATGATTTGGTGAATAAATGAGTTATTCAAGTATCAGTACCAACAGAGTGGATTGTTAAGTTCGAGCATTATCTGGAATGGGTGAAGATTGTATGATCTGGGATGTTATGCAGTTAGATATATGGATCATGCATGATTAGTGCAAGCAAGGCACTACCATTAGTTGGGGGATTTGGTTGCAACTAACTCTTTAGTTTGCTATGAAGATTAGTTAGTTATGACTCAGGCTCTCATCTCAGCCGTTGATCATGCATAGCTGGAATCATCTTGTAGAGTATATAAACATTTGATATTCATTCCATGAAAGAGAGTGATATTAATTACTTGAAAGTGGGGTGTATAGATTTAGAGAGATGTTCCTTGTTCTTGGAGCTCGAAGTCTATTCTTTGTATCTGTGAATTGTCATCATCAATATAGAATCATACCATCTACCGTGAACGTAGGCACATTGTCAAATCATGTAAATCTTGCGTCTGGTTTGTGCTTTGCATTGTATTGATTGTGTTAGGTTTGGTGTGGTTGTGTTGTATTCCCAATTGGTTTACAAATAGCAAGAACTAGCAACCAATTATCATAGATGAAGTGGAAATACACCAACTTAATTTGGAGACTTAATTATGTTTATCAACTTACACTAAAAGTTGAATCAAAGTTACAAAAGTATGGATGTAGATATTCAAAGTTTTGTATATTCTCCTAAAGAGATGAATGTATATGAACGAGTGGAGTGACCCAATCGAAGAAATGATGCTCGTGTGATTGAAGAGGATAAACCGTAGGATGAAGAATATGAACAAGAATGCAAGGAGATGGAAGCTGAGCAGGGAGAATGTTTGGTGATGGAGCGAGTCCTTACTAGCCCAATGCAACAAAATGACGAGTCTTAGCTAAGGCACAATAATCTCATGGAAAGTTATGCTCGCTAGCTTGTTATTGATAGATGCATCTTTAACAACTTTGTTTCTCAATAAATGGTGGATAAACAGAAATGATAAGAAATGCCTAGTTTCTTTCTCAATAGAAAAATAATTTGATCAAGTTTGGTGGACTTTTGGACTAACCATGACAGTATGATTAAAATGTTCGCAATTTGAAATAGAGGTTCATGTTTTCAAGGAAGATAAGCTTGTTTGGGTTTATTTAAGAATGTTGGGATGTACAACAAATTCAAAAGAGAAAGAGAATGGTCCTTATCAAGTATTAGAAAAGATAAATGATAGTAACATAACACCTACCAACACATGAACTTATCTCTACTTTGTAGCATATAAACAATATATCTTATACAGTGAAAGTCAAATTTTAATATTTTGATCATTTAATATATAGATATTACGAATTGAATTCTCATTTTTTGTTTTCCCAACTTGGAAGTCGAATTTGAGATTTCCTCTTATGCCCTTTTTCAACTCTCATTAAAGTGACACTTTTGTAAAAAAAAAAACTAGAAAACACCATAAAATCCAATTACCAAAATAGGAACTTTGTCTATAAATTTAAGGGGTTATTGCCAGAAAATACGTATACTTTGTCAATTTTCTGGTTTATATCATGACCTTATAATTTGGCCAGAAAATACATCAATTTTCAATTTAATTGCAATTATAACATGACTTTATAGTTTGGCCAAAAAATACACCAAGTTTCAATTTATTCTCAATTATAACATGACCTTGTAATTAATTTAGTATAATAATATCAAGTTTAATACATTAAATATTTTTAATTTTCTTTTCATCTCACAACATACTATATATAAATACATACTATATATTTGATAAATATACATCTATATGTAAGTAATATATAATATTTTTTACTTTTTAACATAGTTTCTATTATATGTACGTAATTTTTTTAATTGGTCCTAATATTTTATAATTTCACAATTTAAATATATATATATATATATATATATATATATATAGGGGGCCGCTCCAATGAGACCCCCTAATTTTAGTGAAATCTAGGGCACGATCTAGTGCGTTTATTTTATCAATCCTATGACTGATATTGTATCTGGAGGGTGATTTTTTTTCACAGGGTTCGAATCCTGAGGGAGCAGAATATTTTAAATTTTGTTAGTATTCATCAGCATATACTGCATTGTTCATCAGTATATACGGCCCTCTTCATCAGTATATATGTCTTATTCATTACGAATTTTTTAAATTTTATTTTTCATCAGTATATATATCTTGTTCATTAGATATACGTTTTGTTCATTAGTATTATATGTCTTATTCATTGTCCTAGTGTTTCACGAAAATTATGGGGTCTCACTGGAGCGCGCCCCTATATATATATATATATATATATATATATATATATAACAAGATATTATATTGATGGCTTAAAAATACATGCATATACATATATATATATATATATTATGAAATAATTAATCATCTAACTTAATATTTATAAAAATTAATCAATCAATTAAAAATATTTTATACATAAAAATTTAATATAAATACAATAAATATTAATACATCTATGATGAAAAATAATCTAAATAAGGTCATGTTATAATTGAGAATAAATTGAAATTTGGTGTATTTTCTGGCCAGACGATAAAGTCATGTTATAATTGCAATTAAATTGAAAATTGATGTATTTTCTGGCCAAATTATAAAGTCATGATATAAACCAGAAAATTGACAAAGTATATGTATTTTCTGGCAATAACCCCTAAATTTAAATACCTATAAATTCTAAGTATGATACCATCATTCATATATAAATTAAATGATTACCGAAAAAGTAAAAAATACTAGTAAGCTCTAATTATTAAAAAAATCAACCTTATAAATTATAACTGACTAACTAATAATGTAAAAATGAAAAATGAAATGAAACAAAAAAAATGATTTTATATTGTTTTTTAGCATATTAGGAAAAAAAGTAAGGAAAAGAACAAATAAATTGTGCCAAATATTTGAATTGTGTGGATAAATTGTTGAGTTTTGTGCAGGGCATGCTGTGATTTTGGGTACTGCATCCGATCCCAGAAATCTGTTAGCTTGACTCAAGTGTATCCAATCCAATTCTTTTGAGAGTCCATATTGTTTGTCTTCCTATAACTTAATTTAGGTGTCTGCGTCAGATTCAGATAAATTAAACCTTGAGTAGCTGACTTGCCTTATCAGTTTAGTTGGCCGAATCCTCTTTCACACTTTGCAATTTGAAGATTATGCAGTTTGATGTGAGTAGTTCACGTGAGCAATAAAGAAGACAAAAATTTTATAAAATGCCCCTACGTTTGCTTAATTCAATTCCTCACTTTGAGAGATTCTGATTTTAAAGTGCCAAGTTTAGTGATCAGAATTTCAACAACTTAAAAGTCTGATCCTAGGATTTACACCAAATCTAAGACCTTTTTTTCTTTTCACGACCGTTGTACGATGGGTGATGTATGAAATTTTAGGAAGAGAAGGAGGTAGGGATTTAAGAGTAAAAGAGGTTGCAGATTGGGGAAGAAGGGTTCCTGTGTATAGGGATGGCAGTGGATCTTGGACCCGGTCCAGATCCGTTACGGATCTGGATCTCAATTTTTTGAACCCGACGGATTTGGATCTGGATCTGGATCTCAGTTTTGAAAACGGATCTGGATCTGGATCTTGAAATTGTAGATCCGGATCCGGCCCAGATCCGACCCGTGGATCCGTTTTATTTTATATATATTTTTTATATTTTATATTTAGTTTACAAATAATATTAACTAAATTAAAAATAATAAATAAATTATATTCAAAAGAATAAAAACTAAAAGTAATTAGATAAAAGTATTTTGTGTTATATTTTTCATGATGGAAATTAGATATTGTTGATTTTGTGAAATTTTTTAAATTTAATTTAAAAATAGTAGATCCATGGATCTGGACCCGTGGACCCGCGGATCTGACGGATCTGGATCTGAATCCAAAATTTTCAGATCCACAGATCTGGATCTAGTATATGAAAACGGATCTGGATCTGGTATTGACCAGACCCGGTCCAGATCCAGCCCGTTGCCATCCCTACCTGTGTAGAGAGAGAGATAATATTTTCAGTTTTTATATTTTTTCGTCCAAGCATCAAAACAACTACGGATAAAAAAAAATCTCATCGTTAAATTTTATAAAAGAAATATGACTTTAATTTTTTCAAAGTTAAAGAATTCTTTAAATGAAAATATAAATTGAGGATAGGGGTGGTAAAACGGTTTCAATTATTAACAACCCCAAATTGAAACCCTGGCGTCGCTTCCCCCCCCCTCCCCCTCCTCACGCTAAAGGAGATGGCCATAGGTTTGTGGAGTTAGCAGAAGAGTTGACGAGGTGGAGCTCGCCAGAACGGGATGGGAGAATGGGTGACGTTCCAGATGACGGCATTGAGAGAGATGTTATTGCCGAATCAGACAGAGAAGGTGTAAAGGCCCGAAGAGTTGGGGATGGGGATGAATTCGACGGTGAAGGCAGCATCGGGGGAGAGGAGAGTCCAGTTCTGGGCGGGCCGCCATGCGGAGTTGGAGGAACAAAAGACAAAGATGTTACAGAGAGAAGATGGAAATCTAGGCCAATTAATTAGTAAACAGTTAGGGTGCGTTCTTTTTTGTTGTAAATTTATCATGGAAAAATGAGGGATAATCAAAATTTCACCATTTAAATCATTTCTTTATTTTTCCTCATTTCCTACTTGACCCTTAGTCATTCCTCATTTTCACTATAAAAGAGGGATAATATTATCTCTCATTTGTAGTGAAAATAACGAATGAATAAAGGTCAAATGGAAAATGAGATAAAAGAAAGAAAAAATTTAGATGATGAAATTTTGTTTATCCTTCATTTTTCCATGATAAATTTACAACTAAAGAGAACGCACCCTTAGGTGTAATTTATATTTAATTAAGCTTTAAGTTTTCCTTATTATTTCTATAAAAGGAAATGTAGCACTTTTGTTGGGATGATCCAAAAAGGAATACGCATCACTTTCGATGAGACGGAGGGAGTATATTATACTCCCTCCTTCCCGTTAATCATGGCTCAAAATTTTTCGACACGGGTATTTATGAGAGTTAAAATAGTTGTAAAAGTAGTAGGGACCATAAGATTAAAGTATTTATTTCAATTATTTTATTCCTTAACCCTCTTTCTTAATAAAGCGGTTTATAGAATAAATAAAAAAAACTAAATCTGCAATGTAAAGTAAAAGTGGCGGCAGACTTAAAAAAATGGCTACAACACATTGCAAAAAAAAGGCACCAAAACTTAAAATAAAGTTGTCAATCCAAATTTTCATTTCAAGTCAAATGTTTCGAATTACACCAAATTGCTTTCCCTCTACAAAACGCACAACACATATTCTCTATAAAAAGAGAGTCATTCCACATTCTAAAATCATTCTACCATTACATCCAAAAAAATAGAAAATGAGGAGAAAAGATTTGACAAGTGAGGAGAGAGCTATATTAATTCAATTCTTGATTATTGACAGAAAGAATGGCAAGCTACCACGAGGCAATATGAAGGCTGCCGAGCTCAAGTTCGGCGTCTCTCGGCGAACCGTTTGTCGTCTTTGGGCTGAGGCAAAGCAAAAGCAGCAGTAAGGTCAGTTTATAAGTTCACAAAGTAGGAAAATATGTAGACCAAGGAGAAAAAAAAATTGAAATTGATCTAGAGTTAATTGCAAGCCTTGAGTTATCTAAAAGATCAACCATAAGAAGATTGGCTAGTGGCATAAACTGTAGCAAGAGTACCATAGGGAGGTGGATAGATCAGGGGCTGATCAAGGCTCATACAAGTGCTATAAAACCTGACCTTACAGTCCCAAATAAGCTGTTAAGAATGAGGTTTTATTTAGAGCATATTGAGTATAATAGGCTGCTAGAGAAATTGTAGTTCAAAAGCATGCAAAATACTATCCATGTCGATGAGAAGTGGTTCTACATCACCAAATCTTCTCACATATTCTATTTAACTCCAGCAGAGGCTGAGCCACATAGAACTTGCATGAGTAAAAAGTTTATAATAAAGGTAATGTTCTTGTGTGCTGTGTGCCGACCAATATTTGGTGATGATGGGAGTGTTCTATTTGATGGGAAGATAGGCATCTTCCCATCAAATTTTTATGCATTTGTGTTTCCTGCTACATGGATGTTAGAATTATTAGTAATATGAGATTACTTGTTTTGATGGTTGAATTTGCATTTGTTTATATTATCAAGTGCATATGATGTTAATGAAAAATTTATAATTTGGTGATTGCTAATTAGCCTTATTTGAGAATCTATAATTTAATGAATATTTACTGTGAATTTATAATGCACTAAGAAGGAAGTGGCGGGTATTTCCATTTTGATGCGGACATAATTATGTGCACATGCTCAGATCAAGTACGATGGGCAAAAAATACGAATAAAGAACAAAGATTCAGCTTTGACAACTTAGCCTTGACATTCCACTCATAGAATCTTAGACTTTGACAGCTCAACTGTGATATCCACCTGTGGCAGCTGTGACACTCCACCCATGGAATCTTAGACTTGACAACTCATCTGTGATATCCACCCTTGGCAGCTATGTCGACGCCAACCTTGACGCCTCCAACTATGTCAACGCCAACTTTGGCACATTCAACTATGTCAGCTATGTCAACGCCACCATTGGTACCTCCAACTGTGTCAACACCAACCTTGACACCTTCTGCTATGTCAGCGCCACCCTTGACGATTCAGCTCCAAGAGCTAAGATCATTGTAACAAAAATTGGGCCCCATTGCACTGCTTAATGGGCCTTAGGACTAGGTTTATTTTGTAACTTATAAATAGGATTCTCATGTGTAGAATTATGGGGGCTATTCTCATTCATTATTCATCTCTCAAGCTTGTAATTATAACTCTCTTCATATAGTGAAATTTCTCGTGTGACCTTTGTGAATGTAGATCGTTACGGTCGAACCACGTAAAATTCTTATGTCATTTAATATTTTTATATTTTGCCGTTGGAATCAATTCTATGCTCAACACATTCGGTACTGTAAAGAGCAAAAATGACTTGAATTCAACTTAATAAACCGCAATAAAAAATACCTTAACAATGAACATAAATCTTTACAACACCTAGGTTAAGCATTCAACTACTTCAACTCGCATAATTTCTTGGACGGAATCAAGAAGCAGTTTGCTTTTGTTGGAGAAAGTTGGTAACGCATTATTAAAGATGTTATTTTTTTATATATATAAAATTACACCCTTCTATAAAGTAATTTTTTGTTTTATGTAAGCATAAATAATAAGTTGGTGGAATGGATAAAAGTCCTATATTTCTCTTTAAGGGTACAAGTTCGGAATCCCTTTGCCCAAAAATTTGATTTGGTTAATCCATACCACCCCTAATTTGGAGATATTTTTTAAAAAATGTTGATTTTTTTTTAATAATTTGAAATTTAAATGCAGTTTACACAAAACTAAAAGTGTTAATGGGCAAAAATGCCCACTTCTTTAAGTTTTTTTGTAAAAATGCCCTAAGTTATCATACAAAGCATTCTATGCTCTAATTATGTGAAGTACCTATTTTACCCTTTGATGTTGATGGGTGTGCTTGGTTTTTTGTGAAAGTCTTACACATTTGACCGATTTGACAACTATCAGTCATAAAAGTCAACGATTTGACAGTTATCAGTCAAGAGTACATATGACCGGTGGGTGGCTAGATCATGTGTCCGCCCGGCCGAACACATAATTTTATCGGCCGAACACTTGATCTGCCACCCAAATCATGTGTCCGACCGATAAAATCATGTGTCCGCCCGGTGAAATTATGTGTCCGTCCGGCCGGACACATGATTTTACCGGACAGACACATGATTTTATCGGCCGAACACATGTGTCCGGCCGATAAAATCATGTGTTCGCCCGGTGAAATTATATGTCCGCCCGGGCGGACACATGATCTAACCACCCATCGTTCATATGTATTTTTGACTGATAGCTGTCAAATCGTTGACTTTTATGATTGATAACTGTCAAATCGGTCAAATGTGTAAGACTTTTACAAAAAATCAAGCAAACTCATTAAATCAAATGATATTTAAATAATAGGGCATAAAATATTTTGTATAATAAAAAAGGACATTTTTATAAAAAAATAAATAAGAAAGTGGACATTTTAAATTTTTACTCAAACTAAAATGAGTGTTAATTTTACTCATGTTGAATGTGCTAGTAGTGTGCAACTATGTCGGTAGGTGGGGCAGGTGGCCTCTAGGGATTCAGAATAGTCTCATATGTGAGTGTGTTCATTGTGTGAGTTTGACTGTTTGGTGTGTCATAATATTAATTAATTAATTTATTACTATTATCAAAAATAGCGGTCCGACATTAACCATCTTTACTCTATCATATAACTACGTGACATTAAATAAAGAATGACACGTCAAGAGAGTTACTATGTTATTAGAATAATATACTTGATAAATAATACTCCATTCTACGTACAATATCTATAGCTTGTTTTATTTTTTATACCGTTTTAAGTATTTTTACATATTTTCTAAAAAATCATTAAATATTTTAGAAAATATGAGTTAACGTACTTTTATATTACTATAATTTTATTTTTTTTAAAATATTTGTCTCTAAAAAAATAAACCATGAATGATAAAACGCACAAAGTAACAAATTGTATCCATTCAAAACAATCAAATGACGAAGACATTTTCTATAAATATAGAGGTTTAGGACTCAAATCCATCCCTCCTAAAATTAACAAATTGTATGTTACCTTTTACGATTATCACTAGTATTTTCCCTCGTGCAATGCACGAAAATAATTTTGTATATATATATAATAAGATATATATACTATATATATATATATTAAATAGTAAATCAATTATAATAGTTATAAATATTATAATTGATTTACTATACTCAATTGATTTACTATACTCAATTGATCGTATATTATAATCATAATATTATCTATGCATTGTTTATATAATTGATCGTTAGTTTTTATAATATATTAGTGGATTTATTTGAATTTTTTGAATGGGTTAATGTGTAAGTGAGATAGTGGGGTGAGTGGGATATAATTTATTTGTAACCTTCATGTTGAATATATTTTCAAAATTGCCATTCAAATCAATTTCAAATTGATTTGAAATCAATTTCTAATTGAAAACTGCTGTTTTAATATAGTATAGATTTTCTATTGTTAATTTAATAATTCAATCGTCCTTTAAAATAGTTTATTTTTGTTATTTTGATAGGTGTACAAAAAATAGTTCATTTCTATTTATACACACTACATCGCAAGTCATATTTTATTACCTCAATATATCAACTTATAGACCTAATATATCACATGATGGACTTCATTATTCATTCAAAATATAATTAATTAGCTTTATTTTTTTTTGAACTGGAAGTTGAATTTAGCACTTTTTTCTGTTTTATTCATTTGACTTATTTCCAACCCTGATAAACTATTAATTTAATTTCAATATTTTTTAAAATGCTTAATCTTGGAGTTTTTTTTAGGAAATGAACCTCCAAAAAAAAGATGCATTTTTTTGAATGAGCATCACCGATCGAATCTTTTAAGCTCTTCAGAATTTCCATATATTTTTAAATTTGTATTTTATTTTTGTTGTACTTTCTTATTTAAAAGCCTTAACGTGAGCCGTTTTTATGTCCATGCATCAACGATAACTTTTTACTTTTATATGAGCATCACATAGATGATAATTAGAAAATATTTGATCATTCTATTATATTAAAGAAAATATTTAACCGAAAAATTATGGTCATATACTCACAAGAATTGATACGAATAAGTCAAAATATATACTGTTGAATAAGTTGTTGTTAATTCATGAATAACTATTTAAATTTAGATTCGAATTTTAAAGAGTGCAAAATTTTTATCAATTACTGAATTGAGATTATTTATGCATTAATTACAATCAGTCTATTCAATATTATATACTGGTTTATTCGTTATCCTAATTTCTTATGAAATTAATCATTCTCACTATTACCTAATCGTGTGTATATGATACTCCATTCGTCTCATCTTCATAGTCCCTTATTCTTTATTGAGATGTCTCAATATCCTCTTTTATAATTATATTAGCATTAAGTGTTTTTTTACTAAAATAATCTTATTTAAATATAGTGAAACATAGAATAATTATGGATAAAATTGAATAATTACATATTGTTTGTATTAATCAAGTAATATTAATTGTATTTTTTTAATATATAAAAAAAAAAAAGTAAAGTGGATTGTGAAGGTGGGACGAAGGCAGCAGTATGATTATATTGAGAACTTCATTTTTTGTATGAAGTTCATAAATCCTTAAAAATCGAAGAATGATATTTGGTTGTTATTTTATTTAGGGTGAACCTCTCCGTGTATTATACTAATCAGTAATCCAAATGAAAAGATTAATATGAAGATTGACGTTGAATATAGTATTGACGCGGTTGTCTTAACTCCTAAGTCTTGCTCCCATAAATACCTGACAACAAGTCTTCTCCGATATTCATTGAAACTTTGTTCATCAAAAATATCCCACCAAACCAAACACGCTGATGGATCGTCGCCACCACCGCCCCGCCGGCGGGCACCACCACCACCCAGCCCCTCCAGTCCACCACCACCACCCACCACCCCCACCTGTAGTACACCACCACCCACCACACCACCACCACCCGACTCCCGTAGTTGTGTTTCCGTCGCCACCTGCTCCCGTGGTGGTGGTAGACCACCACCACCACTCTCCGCCGCCAGTCGACATCTTCAGCAGACCCTCCGTCAAGATGTACTGCAAGGCCGATCCTACCTACTCTCTCTCCATAAGCCACGGCACGGTCATTCTTGTACGCTCAAATCCCACCGACCCCCTCCAGGTACTAATCTTTCTCTCTCTCTCTCTTGAAATTGGGGATTTTTTGAAATGATGATAAATTGATTTGTTTCAGCACTGGATAAAAGATGACAAGTACAGCATGACAGTGAGGGATCAAGAAGGATTGCCAAGTTTTGCTTTGGTCAACAAAGCTACCGGCCAGGCCTTGAAGCATTCTATTGGTGCTAACCACCCTGTAAATTCTCTTATCCCTTTCTCTTTTATCTTTTTATTTTATTTTCTTTTTTTCAGAGCCCTAGAAATTCTGTACGGTAACAAAGAGGATTATTTTTGGAGAAAAATAACTACGTTGATTCAGTTATTGCTAGCTTTCGTCTCTTTGTTTTTTCTTCATCTCAAGAGCCCGAGCTAGCAAGGCTCCCCTCACCAATCCTTTTTTTTTTTTTTTTCTTTCAAATTTTCGATATTTTGTACGAATTATTAAACTGAATAATTGGAAAACTATCTATCTTATTGAAATCTCGAACTCGAAATTTATAGAACCCAACACAATAAATTTTTCTGGCTTCGATAACACTATTTCCTATATGTACGATTTTTTAGTAGTGCGATATAAATTTTGCAGTAATCTTATGGTGGAATGAGAAATACATATATAGATTAGAGCATGATTTTGTTAATTTTTTTAGCTTGAGTTAGCTGTAATTAATATACTGGACCTTTTCAAAAGCCTTAAATTTTTAATCTTGAGATGGAATTAGAAGTTCTTGTTTAGTGTCATAGTTTACCGGTTTCTGTCGACTGCGTGACTCAAGCAAGACTAAAAGTGTAAAAATGGATAGATAGATACCTAGAAAAATTTATGATTGAATATTTGAACAATAGACGATCAAATATTGAAATAAGTTCAAATTAATCCATCCATCAAAGTAAATGGTAGATTAGCCTATATTAACTTTTAACTATCTATTCTATTGCACTTCGTAAACACCCCATAAGTAGAAAACAAATCTTCACATATCAGTGATACCCCACCAAGAAAAACACTTTGGCCTCGTGATCTAACTCGTATATATATCCAATTACTTAGAGAAGTGTGTTTGAATGTGGCAGGTGCAACTGGTTCAATACAATCCTAATACTCTTGATGAATCCATCTTGTGGACGGAGAAGGACTTGGGTGATGGCTACAAGGCAGTGCGAATGGTGAACAACATTCGCCTAAATGTCGATGCTCTGCACGGCGAGAGGCATCACGGTGGGGTCCACGATGGCTCCACAGTCGTGCTCGGAGAATGGAAGAAAGGAGAGAACCAGCGTTGGAGGATCGATTACCACTGTAAGTGATACGATAATAAAAGACCAACAGATCTCATTCCATATATGTTACGAATAGCATTTAAATACACAAACTTTCACCAAATTTTGATTTTTAAGTGAACTAAAAATTTTGCCCTCATATACACAAACTTATTTTTCACACGGTTGTCAATTGAACTCAACATTTCAAAATTAATGTTGAGTTGGACATCTGAAAATGTCTACATGGCTTAAATGTCTGATGTACTAAATGGGGTAGTTGGATGTCTACGTTGGCTTAAATGGCTGATGTACTAAATGGGGTAGTTGGATGTCTACGTTATTTTAGGTAGCCATGATGACACTAATTTGCCAAAAATTAATTATTATGTGAAGAATTAAAACAATTGAAAGTTTGTGTATTTTGAGGCAATTTTTTTTTGTTCATATGCAAAAAAAGTTTATGAAAGTTTGTATGCTTCGACGCGATTTACCCCATCTTCTTATTAGGGAAAGTTAGCTTGTTATGTTCTTGAAAATGTTTCACAACTCTTATTTATTCTCTAGGATATATACGCCTGCCGCTGTTGCTGTGGAACTGTTCGTTTTTGCTGGCGTTTATGATTATAATGTACGCACCATCATCACTTCACCGGCACGATCATACTTTGATTTGCTGCTGCCATGAGAAGTTATGTACGTATCTAATATCAATAAACATAGTAAGCTTTGAGCTTCATGTAGTTTACGTATATGTAGTTGCTGCCATCCTTGGACTTGTACTCTACATTTGTATGTATAGTATGTAATCTTATTGAGACAATATGGTGATATCTTTGACAATAAGTTTTTATTGGGACATCTTTTATTGTGATTGAAGCTTTTATTTGTTTTGGAATTAATTCCAAGTGTTGAATAGTCGTGCGAAATATTCATTTAGTATAGTAAAAATCAATAGTTATTCGAGAATATAATATTATTAATTGTAGTTAATTTTAATTTAGGCGGACGAAATTACCCTCGCATTATAATAAAAAAGTATCTTTTCGTCACTTTGGCTATTCTTCTTTATCTGAAATCTTACTTTTTTCGTCGAGTCGTTCACCAATTATTTATCTCTGCCCGTCTTCGATGTTACAAGTACATTGGTGTCGAACATCAGCAATAAAGTGATTGGAACATTGCCTTTAGTCCTGGACTTCGCACCGCTGGAATAAATATATAGGAACGAAGTCCCCTTGGGATGACCTAGTGGTTAGGGTGGTTGCTTGTTGTCCAAGAGGTCACAGATTCGAGTACTCTCGGTCACAATAACCACTAAGTGGGGTGTGTGTGTGGTTTGTATTATTTATAATGTAATTTCATCAAAAAAAATATATATAGGAACGCGTGGATATATGGAGCTCCAGATAAAATTATTAGTTAGATAAACTGATATATAAGAACGCGTGGATATGTGTGGATATATGGAGCTCCAAATAAAATTGTTAGTTAAATAAAATGATACTATAGGAACGCGTGGATATATGGAGCTCCAGATAAAATTGTTAGTTAGATAAACGAATTCACTTAAATTGATAGTGATGGCATAAAATTCATGTGTTGTAGGTGAGCTATAAGCATTTTACTTCTTTATCCTTGTAATTTTCTCTATAAATAGCCTCTCCACACAAGATGTAAAGTTACGATATATTGAATCTATAAAAAAAACTAATGCGTAATCCGTCGAAATTCAACGGAAAATTATTTTAAATTATATGATACTCCCTTTCCCGTCATTCTCCAAAATTATGCATACCTTTC
The DNA here is from genome assembly GCF_028751815.1 of Salvia miltiorrhiza. Taxonomy (NCBI): domain Eukaryota; kingdom Viridiplantae; phylum Streptophyta; class Magnoliopsida; order Lamiales; family Lamiaceae; genus Salvia; species Salvia miltiorrhiza. Next base: position 55,976,468 of record NC_080388.1, read on the forward strand.
CTTTTTGGTACGGCCCCCAAAATTATGCATATCCTATTTTTAGACATTATCCTACATATAATTCTAACAATTTTACCATTTTAACTTACACTATTTACTCATAATATATTTAATAATTCTTTCATTGTGAGACCATTTCTCCACTATCATTACTACAAACTTTTATGCATAATTTTTGGGGACGGGGGAGTATTATTTTTGTATAAATAATTATTTATATAAATTATTTTTAAATTTATTTAATTTAAGGTAATATAGTTGAAATTATATTAATTTGAATAATATTCCTCAATTAAATTTTAACCTTTTGTTAGAATAATAAATATTCTTTTTATATAAATTTTTATTTAATAATATTTTAGAAAAATATCAATATTGAATATTTTATTTCATCTGAGCATCATCTCGTCTAAATCACCCTATAGGATCATATTATCATCTACAGCCCGAAAGACGACATCTAATATTTGAACACCAGACTTTCGAGCATAATCTCGTCTAGATCTTAAAATACAAAAAAATGAAGTTTTATGTGTCAATTTTTTTAACATCACTATCTGGAGGTTTAAAAATCAAATTTGACTTGTGAGATTGTATGATTTGGAGCTTCTAATATCATAACTAGCTTGTAAACATCATTTTGTATGGAACTTGAAAAAATCTTGACAAACTTTTATGCATTATTAGCTTCAAATATTATAATTGGGTTGCAAGAATCATCTCGTTTGGAGTTTGAAAGAACGAATTTAACTTGTGAGTATCATCATTTAATTGGGTTTCGAGAATCATCTCGCTTGAAGCAATTCAAATTATATTAGTCTCAATCATTCCGCCAATTAAATATAGATTTTTAATTTGGAGAGCAAGAGCTTCTTCTTGTATAAGTTTTATTTTAGTGAAACCTTATTAAAAAAAATCAATGTGAAATGAGGTGATTTATATAAATTCTTCATTCGGTTGAAGTTATTATAAATTTAATACATAATTAAAGGTTTCTAATGTATTTTAACATCATATCCTCTATTGTTCTTTATCTAAATTCTTCATTTATGCATTACTAATTTCATAATTTATTTATTTATTATTATTATTGACGAAACTGAAACAAATAAAGTTTTTAGATATGAAAAATATATTTTTCTTCTCTATACAAATAAAATGTACGGATATGTTTTATAAAAAACAAAAATAATTTTTAATTATCTTGATAGACATAAAATAAGATTTTATTTTAAAGTAACCGGGTTATAGAATTTGTGCCTTATTATTCAAACATGTAAATCAATTACCGAACCCGTTTATAATTTACATACACGTGCATGTCTCATGTAAATTAAGAAGATAAATTTTATATATATATATATATATATATATAAATTCATACAGTATAATATATTGCAACATATACATATAATATATACGCTTTTGAGAAATATAAAATTAATAAACAAATATACATCTAATGACTAACATTCAATTAAAATCATTTATTGTATATAAATTATAATTTTTTTTTCTTGTCAGACATGTAAATCTAATTTTTATCGAGATAAAATAAATAATAAAATTTATTAATTTAAATTATATGTAAGTTATTATTATTATTATTATTATTATTATTATTATATACATTTATTATTAATTATATTTATTAAGATTAATGAATCTTTATATAGAATGTAATAGTTAAGTAATTAATTAATAATGAAGATTATATATGATAATTATTGAAATGAAACAATTCTAAGCATACCACATAGGTTAAGGCTTAATCCTATTATAAAGAAGATACTCAGTTTACAGCCGAAAAGGAGTTCTTCGTTTAGTATGTAGTTTACTAATACAGGTAATTATTCTCCTGTTGATCTACGTGTATGGTAATTGATTCACCAAGTTTTTTGTTTTTTACTATTGAATCATTATTATTCATATTATTGAACTATTTTTAGTTTGGATTAATTGCTTCTAAACTCAAAACGTTTTTAGGAATTTGAAAACTGTATAAGGGCTTTTTTTTTCTTTTTTCTTTTTTGGATACATAATCTTTTATTTTTTCTAATTTTGGTCCAATCGTCATTTTTTTTTCCAATTTTAATCTAATGCAGGCATCGAAAAATGACACGTTGGACACACCAGACGACCAAGTGAAAGGATTATTTGCCTATAAATAAATCCAAAACATTTTCAGGAATTTGAGGATTGCACTTGAGCTTTTTTCTATCATAATACACCATCTTTTATTTTTGTTCTAATTTTGATCCGATCGCCGATTTCTCCAAATTTTAATTTGACATGGTCATCAGGGATGACACGATGTACACACTGGACGGCCAAATAAAACGATGTTATCTCACTTAAAGGAAAACAACATCATTTTATGTGAAATTAACTTTATAAATTACTAATAACATTAGAAAGAAACAAGATGATAATGAAAAAATCGTTATTTTCGATATTATTATATGTGTAAAGCTTCTGAAATAGGCTTGTGAATTTTAACAAGGAGAATAAAAAACAAAATGGTGTGATAATATTATCCTTCATTTGTAGTGTAAATGAGGAATGAGTAAGTGCCAAGTAGGAAATGTGAAAAAAGAAATGAAGAATTTAAAGGGTTAAATTTTGTTTATCCTTCATTTTCTCATGACAAATTTGCAGCCAAAGAGAATGCACCCTTAAATGAGATGAAGTACTGGGCATACAAAATCAAAATTTAGCCTCAAATCTTAAAACATCAAATTTTAGCCATTAATTAGGCGGTATGCCTAATTTGCCCCTTTTCCATCGCACTCCAATGGCTGCCTCTTCCGCTGCGCTGAACTCAAATGGCCTCCGAAGTGAAACCGCCGAGCTGCTCCACTATCCTCCGTCCTTCAATTGTCGTCGCAGAGTTCTGAGCCTGTCGTCGAATGCTCTCACGAACCGGAGTTTAATCTGCCAGCGCCGCTTTCGCCGCGTCGGAGTGGTGAGATCGTCCGCCACCACGGCGGAGTCGGAGGCTGACTACGCCGCCGGCGAAGGAGCACCAGGTGTCGGCAGATCTGATCTGATCAGTAGGCGGCGGCGACAAATCTGATCTGATGAGGCGGTGGCGGATCTGATCTGATGAGGCGGCGGCGGTGGATCTGATCTGATCGTTGCGCCGCCTCCTCCATCGGCAGATCTGATCTCCGCCTCCTTCGATTTCAGCCATCGACAGATCTGATCTGATCTGTGATGCACGTATGGCACTTATGACACTAATAGTGCCATAAGTGCACACTTCCCCATAGGGTTTAGATATTCCATTTAGGGTTTAGATTATTCATTTGGAGTTTAGATGTTCCATTTAGGGTTTAGACTATCCATTTAGGTTTAGATGTTCCATTTAGGGTTTAAATGATGTTGTTGTTTCTGTATTTGTGCTGATGACTATTTTACTTAGTTTTATTTTGAATTTCGTTGGCACTTATGGCACTATTATGGCACTAATAGTGCCATAAGTGCCAAAATGACTGTTTTACTTGGTTTTATTTTGGATTTCCGATGACACTTATGACACTAATAGTGCCATAAGTGCCTAACCCGACCCGGCACGCGACCCGCGTGCCTGATCCTACCCAATCCGCCTCATTAAGGGCAAAAACGTCCAAATCAATAAAAATGGCCAAAATTTGTGTTTTTTCAATGTGTGGCCATAAATTGTGTTTTATGCTTCATTTTGGCTATTTCAAAATTTTACTCTTATTTGATCGTCCGATGTAGTATTTTGAATTTATAAGCAATTACCTATTTCATTTGGTTGCTTGATGTTTGGTGTGTTGAACGTACTAATTTTTTACGATCACATTAAATTGAAATTAGAAAAAAAAAATTCACAATTAAATGAAAATTATATAAAAAACTTACATATTATGAAAAAAGGAAAAATACATACTTTCCCGTCTCATTATAAGTGATAGGGTTTACATCTTTTTAAGAATTAAATTTTTATTTATAAAAACAGATTACCTATAATAGATCTGCATAAAATGAAATATGTGTCACTTTTAGTGGAAGGGTAGAAGTTCAATCTTCTCATTTCTGAAAACAGTTTAAATTTACTGACAATAAACTTTTTATTTTTAGTTTTGTTTCTTTTACTTAAAAAGGGTTAGACTTGGGTGCGGGTGCCCGCATGCTATGCGGCCCCGACCCAGATCAAATAGTTATATAAATGATTTTAGTAAATAAAAACAAAAGTATAGTTTCTGGTGCACTGGTAAAGCCAGCGCCTTTTACTTCTAAGGGTCAGGGTTCGAAACCCCTCTGTCCATTTTTCGCTTTTTTATTATTCTTTTTTTCAGTTTTTTGTCTTTTTCGTTTTTTCTTTTGTTTTTTTTTGTTCCTTTTTTAGCTTTATCGTTTTTTCTCTTTTTTTGGTTCCTTTTTGCTTCTTTTTTTTAGTTTTTTGTCTTTCATTTTTTTTCAATTTTTTTTATGGCTTTTTTGTTTAATTTTTTATTTTCAACACTTTTTTTCTATTTTTTCCCATTTATATGTGCTTTTTTAATATTACCTTTATTCACATCAATGATTATTTTTTCTTACAACTATAATTACTTAACCAAATAATTAAAATTACAAATTTTCGTAAGTAAAAATAAAATTTTTCATAAAAATAAGTAATAATTTTAAAATATTACATTTCTTCATATGCATAATTACTTTTTATTAAGATAATAGTTACTTTTAATAAATATAAAATATACATTTGTTAACACAAATATATACTTATGATATAAGTATTTACTTTCATTCAATATAAAGTATTATATATACTAAAATCGTAAACCCTAAACTCTGAACAGTAAATCATGAGCCGTAATAGGAATATTTACTTTTAATAAGTATAAAATATACATTTGTGCTTTTTACTTTTTTAAATTTGTATATTTATGTCTAAGTTATTTCAAAGTAAATATTGTTATGATGAAATGTAATTATCTCAATGAAGAAAAGTAATTTTAAAACATACATACATTTCTTTATATCAACAATTTTCGTGTAAAAAGTAATAATTTTAAAATATTACATTTCTTCATATAAATAATTACTTTTTATTAAGACAATATTTACTTTTAATAAGTATAAAATATACATTTGTTAGCACAAATATATTAATGAGTGAAAATAACATTACTTTTCTTCACATCAATAACTACTTTTTCTTACAAAAATATTTATTTGAGCAAATAACTAAAAGTACAAATTCCCATAAATAAAAGTAACATTTATCGTGAACAAATGTAATAATTTTGAAACATTACTTTTCATCACGTTTACATTTTTTTTCAATAATGTATACATTTGTTAGGTATAACTATTACATTTGAAAATAAGTATGACTCTACATATTAAGAAGTTAATATAAATATTTCCTATCATTCTATATTTTGTAATTACCTGAACACTGAATACTAAACCCTAAATAGTGAATACTAAACCATAAACCTTGAATACTAATCCCTAATCCTTGAATGCTAAACCCTAATGAAAATATTTACTTTTATGTAGTCTAACATATACATTTCTTTGTACAAATGTATATTTATGTTTCTACAAGTATTTCTTGTCATTCTATATTTTGTAATTACCTGAACACTGAATACTAAACCCTAAATTGTGAATACTAAACCCTAAACCTTGAATATTAAACCCTAAATAATGAATACTAAACCCTAATCCTTGAATACTAAATCCTAAATAATGAATACTAAACCCTAATCCTTGAATGTTAAACTCTAATGGAAATATTTACTTTTATGCAGTCTAACATATACATTTCTTTGTACAATTTCTTTGTACAAATGCATACTTATGTTTCTATAAGTATTTCCTGTCATTCTATATTTTGTAATTACTTGAACACTGAATACTAAACTCTAAACCTTGAATACTAAACCCTAAATAATGAATACTAAACCCTAACCCTTGAATGCTAAACCCAAACGGAAATATTTACTTTTATGTAGTCTAACATATACATTTCTTTGTACAAATGTATACTTTTATGTTTCTTTGATTATTTTCTTCGTTATTCTAGTATTTATTTATTCGTTATTCAAAATAATTATTATTATAATAAAAAATAATTATTGACATGAAGAATGTAATATTTTAAAATATTATACTTTTCACAAAAATATATAAAAAAGACAAGAGAAAAACAATAAATAAAAAATGAAAAAAAAGAAAATACCGAAAAGATAAAAAAATCAAAATATATAAAATAATGCAAAAGAAAAAAAAACAGTAAAAAAATACTGAAAAGGGAAAAAAAAGAAAATAAATAAAAAATAAACTGCAAAAAGTAAAATAAAAATAATAATAAAAAAAAATAAAACAGGAAAAGGAAAAAAAAACAAATAAAAAAAAGAGAAACAAACCCAGAAAAAGAAAATTCAAAAAAGTGTAAAACAAAAGGGGGGGAGAAGAAAAAAAATGCTGAAATAAGGGGTTTCGAACTGGAGACCTATTGAAAAGTGAAGTGATATGCGCCTATTACCACTGAGCCACCATTCAACCATGCATATTTTCCCTTAAAATAAATATATAAACGTTGATTAGGCGGGTGACCGCATACCATGCGGGCGCCCGCATGCAAGTTTTGCGACTTAAAAAAAAGGGTAAGAAGAAGAAGACGACGAAAGCAAAATCCCCAATTCCGAAAAACCAAACCCTAAACTCCTCCCTCCCTCATTCCAATCCGTCAACTTCCTTCAATTCTTTCACAACTCAAGAGACATTAAATTAAACCCCAAAACAGATTCTTTACACCAACCGCCGCGCCGAATTCGCGACTTAACTCGTCGCCGCCAAGGCCTCCCAGCGGCGAGTCATCCTCGCGGCCAACAGCCATCTCCTAGCCGTCGCCGTCGTTGCCGCATTTCGACCACCTGCCGGAAGTTTCCGTCGCCTAGGCTCGCGACAGCAAGCTGCCTCCGACTCAAGACTACGACAGCAAAACTTTCAATCCAACCCCTCTCCTGACTCGTCCTCCACTCGTCCAGCCGCAAGGCTTAACTTTGTCGGGACTCACCACCTCTACAGACTCAATCGACACGGCCACAAGCATCAGTCAGAAACAATTGTATTCCCTATTCCCTTTTTCTATTTCTTATTTATTGTTTCAGAAATTATGTGAACATGTGTTGGGGAATTAAGAGTAGAAAAATGGTTTATGTCGTAGGTGTTTGAGGGTTGAATTTATACAAAACTTGAAGTTTCTATTGTTTAGTGCAATGTGTGCATGTCTGTGAAAATTCTGTATTGTAATACATGTTGTGAAGCATGGAAATTTATTATTGTCCTCCAAAAATTTATGAAAGAGTCTACCGGTGGGTGTGATGAAGATGATTTGAATGTGCACTGACAAGGTAATGATCTTATCAGCTATATAATTGGGTTTTCAGTCTAATCCTTTTCATTAAACCAAATTATGCTTTAGGCAGAGGAAATGAGCCAATAACTAATCTCTACATATTACTTTGTAGGGTTAATATTGGACAATAAGTTCCTTCTTACTCTTTTGCATTGATAAATCTTCTTTGAGAGTTGAAGCCGCTTTAACAAATATGTTTGTTTCTGCAGCGGATTGATTCATTTTTAAGCATTGTGCGATAATGGAGGAGTCTCAGAAAAGAAGGGAAAGGCTGAAGGCAATGCGAATTGAAGCTGCTAATACAGCAGTTAATGCCGACACTGATAGTTTATTGGCATCTGGTGGCCTTTCAAACCCTCTTGTTGAAGGAGAAAGCACTTCCATTCCAACTAAATGTTTTTCTCCAAGATTTGATTATTATACTGACCCTATGGCAGCATTCTCTGGAAGTAGGAGAGATAACATCACTCCTCAGGTCTCACACGGACACTTCAACATGCTCCCGAGTAATTTTTTCTTATATTCCCTGTCTCTTATTTTTATTTTCTTATGGTATTGATATTGATGTTGTCTTTTTAAATGAGCTTATGTTTGCTTTTGATATTAATCATTAATACTGGTGATGTGCTCTTTTGCCATTAGTAGAGTTGATAACTTCACTATAATGCAGAAATTAATTAGTAGTTGATTTATACTTTTGCATACTTGCAAAATGGGCAATTGCCTTGTAGTTGTGTATAGCCATTATGAAAACCCTTGCCAAGAGAATGTTCTGTTGTTTGAATGCTTCAGTTGATTTTTGTATGTGGATGCTTCTTTTCATTGATTGTCTGTTTCTATTCTTAACAGGACCTACACATCAAAATATGTCTCCAGGACCTACATATCAAGGTATGACTCCGAACCAATCATATCAACCTCCCGGTGTTAACCATCCTGATCAAAGGATATTCCAAGCACCGGGAGCAAATTTCAATCAGAGTCCTCTTGGGCGACCAATGGAATTGGCAGGCAGACCACAAGGTAATCCTCCACATCAAAATATGACTCCGGGACCTACATATCAAAGTATGACTCCAAACCAGTCATATCAACCTCCAGGTGTTAACCGTCCTGATCAAAGGATATTCCAAGTGCCGGGAGCTCATTTCAATCAGAGTCCTCTTGGGCAGCCGATGGAATTGGCAGGCAGACCACAAGGTAATCCTCCAAATGCCTGGGGTGGACCAGGCGCCCTTAACTATACAAGCCCATCAAACATGTCAAGAGGTAGGCATTTTGGTAATCGTAGCTTTGGACAAGAGGATCATCCTTATTATGGTAGAGGCAGAGGTCAGAACTACTACAGTAGTAACCATGCATCAGGGCATGGAGGAAGCAGGCATCCTGAGCCTGGTAGAGGCAGGGGTCTGTCACTTGGTAATAGCACAACTCCAGGTTCAAGAATGAGTGGCAGGAGAGGAGGGTCACATGAGTATGTTTCAGCAGAAGAGCGACCAGATTTGTATTATAAAAAGGAAATGGTAGAAGATCCATGGAAGATGTTGACTCCTATTATTGCGAAGGATACTCACGCACAAGACACTGATAAGTCCTGGCTTCCGAAATCCATTACTATGAAAAAAGCTAAAGTTTCTACTGAAGATCCACAGACATCAATTTCTCAGCAAAGCCTTGCTCAATACCTGGCTTCTTCATTCAGCGACTCAACTGATGAGCCCGTTCACAACGAGCCGAGTACATGAAGGATTTTTTTCTGATAATCCCCTAATGTTGCTATTCAGTTTCCAACGTCTAGGAAACTAGAAAGTTTTGTAACTATCAGGCCAGATGTATACCGGATTCTATTGCTGATTCTTAGATGTCAGATTTTCAGTTTGGCTTATAAAGTGATATTATAATTGAGTTCATATGCCCCGTTTGATGCGTCTATCCACATTTAGAATGTGACATATTCATTGAGTTCATATGCTCAAGGTTGTATCAAGTATAATCCGTTGCAATTAACTGCGTAATTTAGTGCTAGTGGTCTTAGTTTCATCTGTTCTATTCTTTCTTTGGTTTTTCTAATTGTGTCGAATCTCTGCAGTCATTTTGAGTGTCATATTTCTAATTCCTTTTCGATGGCTGGAAGAGATACTCGCTCGATGCTGGCAAGGGAGAATTTTTAGGTTGTTTGGATGGTGGGCTGTTTAAGGGAGAGCTCCGGTGGGAAGGGTGGAGGTTACTACGGTGGCAGATGCTTTCTCATCTCATGGCTCTACATGTGGACGATTATTGATAGTTATCGTCGCTAATTTGTGTTGGTTTTGTCAAACGTAACTTCATGATCATTGTGGTTGCTCATAGATTAGTTAAAAGTGCTTGTGACTTTATAATTGTGTATGTCTAGGATGAACCTCTAACTATTGTGAAAGTCTTTTTCATATTTCATATGTTTGAGCTTTAATAATATCACTACTTACCCCTTAAATAAAGAAAAAAAGAAAAGAAAAACATAAACTAATTGTTTCAAGTCATTTCTACATGCATCAAATTCTCAGAATATTATTCTCCTAATAGGGATGTTACGAATTGTACTAAAAATATTGTGCGCCTGCGATCGGACTCGCGCTTCTCATTATCAAAATCTTGAAAATAAATATTGCAATTATCGTAAAAATACATAAACTTCGAGACAATTTTGATTTTTCCTTAACCACTACGACTTGACTGCCGCCGGTTGATTTTTTAAGATAACGTGAAAACGTTCAAAATTGGTAGAATGTGAAAAAGTAGTCCACTCATGCCTTATCCGATCGATAAATAAACATATTAGTCCTAAATATTCTTATAAGATTCTAAGGTTTGATGAAAACTATTTTTGACAGAATGCGGAAAAGTAGAGTTGTCTGATCTTCTTGCATCAGATGATTGATTTCTAAAGGAAATTGGATATACGACACGATGTTGTCTCGTTCATATGTGGACGTATAAAGTATTTACTATCTTTTTTATATAAAAAAAAGCGACACGATATTGTCTCGTTCAGTATTCTTCTTTATTACTCGACCTAATAATTAACAAGGAAACAAAGGTGGAGCAAACAGAACGTAATAAACTGAAAACAATAATCTTGTCAAAAAAATATTGAAACGTAAAATTTCTGTTTCATACAAGAGATGGGCGGACGCAGAAATAAAAAGATGGGAAATGGATTGACTATATACAACTAAAATACCTACTTCACCCTACCCCCCCCCCCCCCATAAAATCCCTTTTCTCTACTAAAACTAACAACAATTGTTCTCTCTCTCTCTCTTTTTTTGAGTTAACAAGAATTGTTCTTATCTACACATTTCTGCTACTCGTAAGTGAACTCAAATCATATTGAAAAATCAAGAGGGAGGCGGCGGTTTTGAACCTTTGCATGGAGACGAACACTTTGATGACTCCTTCCCACTCTGTAAGAGTACATCCTGATTTATCGAAGCCAGCTGCGACAAATTCTGCAATAAAATTGTAAAGTCTCGTATAATGTAAGTATTCAGTCAGAATATAATTAAATGAATGTTCGTGCTAAACAGATTGCAACAGAAACTTGAGCATTGGAATACATTCTAATTTAATATACTAAATCCAGAAGAGGAAACAAATTAAGCAAGATAAAAAGTGACATACCTTGAAAGAGAAATTTATCAATGAAAGATCTAGAGGTGAAGAATCAAACTCTGCAAGATCGCCGCATTCATCCATCTTCTGATGCAAAAGAAACCAAGATCATTCATGTCAACATTGACAGCTGGATAATATAATCTTCCAAGAAAAACTCTCATCTTTGACTCACTTGGACTTTTGGATCTTAAAATACCAGCCTCAATTTCTCATAAAGCGAGCAAGAAAGTAGAACTATTCTTGTAATAGTGAAGTGCTATTTCTAGAATCTTCAATCAAGGGACTTTATGGTTTAACAGTCACGTTTATTCTACTAGAATAATGATATGCCCTACCTCATATGAGATGTATTTATGTTGCGAAAATTAGTAGAGTAAACAAAGAAGCCACCAACATGCAATAAGAATGTTGATGCCTATTATCTTTATGCTCCACCTCCATCCAGAGTCAGTCAAAATACATTCAATATATATCATCCAGCAGTTCGTGATAAGGTGATTACAATGCCAGAAGACCACAATATTTCTCAACTTGGAACTAATGATCAGCATGGAATTTCCAGTAACCACCATGATCAGACATCTGAATAAGAAGAAGATACTAAAAACCCAGCAAGGACAAAGTAACCACCACCCACAATATAGCAACCACCAGATGAAGGTAACAAACAAACTCAGGAAGGACAAAGTAAACATAGAAAAAGAAGAGCTCATAAGCTATAAAGACTTGTCACTTTCTCTCAAGGTCAAAGCAGATGAATTTTCTGCTATCTGAATAAAATATTAAAAGCAATTATGAGTAATATAGTTCACCTCTAATCCGGAATTTGCGTTCACTTCAGAGCAATCGGAATCAGAATCCACAGAAGTTTCATCAATATCCATTCCAGTAGAATTATATCGTGACACAAAGTAACTTGTATCATCCATACGCTCTGGTTGTGGTACAAATGCAGCCTTGAGAAACATCAACCACCAAATTCACCATCAGAAACATATTCACTGTGTTTATCTGCATACAATACACACTCATGCAGAGAGCTAGCACACTAACTAAAGAAATCTCTCTAATTTCACATGCAGTTTTCGTGGAATTTCTACAAAAAGTCCCGGTAATAAGCTACCTGCAAACTGATTAACCTTCAAACTAACATCTGCAAATAGACATTTGATATTGAGTCTCTTCTATTAAATTTGTTAGAGTTTATTTATATTTTATATTATGTTTATTAGTATATGTCTTAGGGATATTTGGGTAGCAAGTATATGTAGGTGATTTTACATATAGTGACTTTGTATTCTCAAGTATGAAGAAATAACACAAAACATATTTTCCCAATACATGTCACTATTCTGCTCAAATAATAATAATAATAATAATAATAATAGCCTAATTCTGCTCTGCTGCTGACAGCTGCCACTCTGCCACAGTCACCTGCCGCGCTGCTGCTCTGCTTGCTGCCGACTTTGCTCAGTTTCTGCTACTACTTCTCTTTAAGTTTTTTTCTGAATTCCTTCTATAGTGTTGGTCAAATTCAGATTCTAAACCTACTTTAGGGACCACTATCAAATTGAATGGTTCAAACTATCTCTTGTGGTCTCGTGCCTTCCTACTATTTTTGGGATCTCATGACCACTATCAACTTCTCTTATTACTACTGATGATAAATATGAAACTTGGGGTCGGGCAGATTGTTTTTATGACTTGGCTCCTGAATAGCATGGAAGAATCAGTGAGTAAGTATATCATGTTCTTGGCAATTGCTAAAGCCATTCACGATGCTTTACGAGAGATGTATTCTAATGACAAGAATGTCTCTCATTTAAAAATCTATGTTGACAATATGTCTTCCACATGCTGAGTATGTAAATCTGCTCCATTCTTCCGTTGGCAATTCTTCTACCATTACCACTGCGGGTGTGTTTGCCTGTCTCATGGTAAGTCTTGAGTTTATTCGGATGTTTATTTCTACATTTTCTGCTTCTATGGGATAATTCATCAAACGTCTTGCTCATACACTCCCCACCAAACAGAGTTGTTGAATGCACAAATCGCCACATTTTAAATGTCGCCTGAATGTCCTAAAACATTTATGGTTTGATGCCATTCTTACTGCTTGCCTTTCCATAAATAGGATGCCTTCTATTGTTTTGCATGAGGATATCCCATTTTCTTGTCTTCATACTGATAAACCCCTTTTCCCCCGTTCTACCTCACATATTTCTCTGGCGGTCCCATCTATCTAGGCTGATATCTGCTTGATGTGAGGAACACCTTTCTCTATGGTGAATTGCTCACTCCATTTTCATAGAGCAACCACCCGAGTATGTTTCTCAAGGAGAGAATGCTACTAAGGTCTGTCGACAGCAGAAGGCTTTTATGGTCTCAAACAAAGCCTCGGAGCTTGGTTTGACAAACTCAGTAATATCCTCAAAGCTATTGATTTCAAGCAATGAAATTTTGATCACTGTGTTTGTAAGACATCGCACGAATGGGATTGTTGTTCTCATTGTGTATGTTGATGACATAGTTACTGAGGATATCGTATGTCCTAAGTATTTCTTAGGTATTGAAATTGCTCTCAGTAAATCTAGTATTTTATTATGCTTGCGGAAGTATGCCTGCAGAATTATTCAAAGAAACCTAAATGTTACGAACAAGCCAGTTGATACTCCTATGGATATCAATCCGAGTGTTTGGGATGACAATGAAGAATTCTTTAAGAATAAAACCAAATATAGACAGCTTTTGGAGAACTCATCTACTTAGCCACAATGAGGCCTGACATCTCATTAGGCTGGAGTTGCCAGTCTTTTAAGCAAGTTCACTGTGATATTGCTATCAGAATTCCTAGGTATATCAAGAAATTTCTACTAAAGATTGAAGGTTATATCGTATACGGGATCAAAGACTCACTCACGATCCACTTCTGGAAACTACACTCATGCAGGAGGAAATTTAGTAATATAGTAACTTTAGTAAGAAACAAAATGTCATTGTTAGACCTTCTGTCAAGGCTGAGACGCTGAGTATAGAGTTGCAGCTCACAATGTGACTGAGATGATTTGGGTAAAGAATCTGCTTGAGAAATTGGGGTTTACTTATAATGAACCTTTGCTTATGTATTGTTATAACCGAGCGTTTTTCATAAGAGAACTGAACATATTGAGGTCGACTGTCACTATACTCTAGAGTGTGCCATAAGCCAATAACATTGCCACTACATTCACTTCATCTTCCAATCATGTTGCTCATGTCCTGACCAAACTGTTAGGAGGGAAACAATCCTCAGAACTTTGTGACAAGCTGGTTATGATTGATATTTATGCTCCACTTCGAGGAGGGGAGGGGGTGTTAGAGAGTTTATATATATTTATGTTTATTAGGTATATGTCTTAGGGTTATTTAGGTAACAAGTATTACTTGGCTAGCAAGTAAGTACAAGTAGTTTCAATATTTAAGCAGTTCTATAAATAGTGACTATGTATTCTCTTTACAAGTATGAAGAATATAACACAGTACATCTTCCCAATACAGATCTCTGTTTTATTCTATTATGCAAAATCGTATTGAGTTTTTGGATGATTCAGACCTGTACTAAAGTGGGACAGTGGATTCAAATCTCATTTCCACCTACACATGGCGAAGGATTCCATGTGGTAGGCCATGCACATCTAACAGCCACCTACCCTAAACCCAAGGTCTTGCACATAATATGTTTCTTCTATTTAAACATCCTATTTCTATATGTGGCTTTATATGATCAATAAAGTAGATATGTTTGAATATAAAATTATATTTTTCATAGTGGAATTGGATAGCAGAACAAATATTATATCATTTGTTGACAAACAAAGTTTTGCTTGTCTAGTGACAATTATAGAGTTTCACCTGAAACCAATTATACATCATACATGCATGTACTACACACAACAAGAATCTGCATAAACAGTTTTACTGATTTTTTTTCAAAAAATGTCATAGTAATCTTGCATACTCACCGTTTGTAAGGTAAGATTATCCCAGTCCACTCCAGCGAAAAAGGAATGTGCTTTCACCTGATTTGAAATAGAAAAAATGACGACAGTTCAGTGAGAAATTGCACATCTTTTTATTATTAGTACTATACTTAACTAGAAATATGCAACCTCTGATGCTCCCCTTGCCCCAAGTCGCTCATTTGGGTCATGAACAAGAAGCCTGTGAAGGTTCATTTACAAATATAGGATTCAGCTATGCAAGCCAAAAGGGAAAAAGATCAGAAAACAAAAGCGCAGCCTATTACTTTGAGGGAGTATATTAATAAGAATGAAATTAACACATGAAAAGCTAATTTCATATGGTCTCATAAAGCAGTGATTAGTAAAACAAGAATTTCAGGTAATGTTAGAAACTTTTGTATTTTGCCATAAAAGCTTTTAGTAGTAGAATTATCACACTATGTAATGATAACATATATAGTATCACTTATATGTGTCAGAAGTGTGCCAAGTAGCTCTCTGAACACTAGATAGTCAACGTCACAATCTAAAAAGTCCGAAAAGGCACCCGAAAAGGCACTAATATTTTGTTTTTCTTTTTATGTGTGTTTGCCCACCTGTCAATCAGATCTTGGGCCTCATAAGACATATCACCTGGAATTGATGGCCAGGGGATGTTTCTGCTAAGAATGTTGTCAAAAATATTCTGTCAAGCCAAAAAAAAAGAAAAAATATTAGAGGGGAAACTCTTTGATTTATAAATAAAACATTTAGATAATTTTATCAACAAAAAGATTACCAAAACAATCCTTTAGCAGTAGCACAAAATAATGCATATAAATATTAGAGGGAAACTCTTTGATTTACAAATAAACATTTAGATAATTTTATCAACAAAAAGATGACCAAAACAATCCTTTAGCAATAGCACAAATTAATGCATAAAAAATAACAAGCGCTCAGCAATAGGAACAAAGAAGAACACAGATTGATAGTTGACGCAGAACCAAATCAATATCTATATAGTAATTCTCAATGTTTTGATGTAACTTCCACCAAAAGAGCTTAGGATCATGTTTTATTATCTCAAACATAGTTATATCCTTCGGATAGGGATGCAAAAAACACTTTAATATATAGAAAACAAAAATGGGTCAAAGTTTTGATCAATCAATTTGACGATGTCATACCCCGTACGGATAGTTGAGTTTTACTTGCTTACAAGTGAATTCAATCCGGTATAAGCTCCATATATTGGCCAAAGGTAAGTTGTAATACTTAAATTATAAAATTTACTCTCAGCAAAAAAGCATATGAAATTTATTTCTAATAGGATGATAAATCTAGAACTCTAGATATCTCTTACACTTATGGAGACCTGCTCTATTTCCTTACTAGCATGATAACAAATTTCTTGAATTTTAAAATACATAAGATGTTGCAATATATTAGAGCACCTAATCCGATACAACTGGGCCGTCACTGATGTACATCAGTGATGGTAAGCTACAGTTACATGCTTACATTAAAGCAAGTCTTGTCAAGGGAAATTCTATAAAGTTGGAGCCTTCTGAATTTGGGTTTACCCAAGATGGAGTAAACTCAACCCTGCAACAAAGCCTTCACATTGGGGATGTTTCTAAACCGAATCCAGCAGAAGTCAAAGTGATTCTGAGAGGGGTAAGGTGCAGGTCATGGTTTTCATTGGACCCACCCCATACCAAAGTTAATGTCTAATTCTTTCTAATTCTACATGTATCTCAGATATCTCTGGTAAATATAATACCAGAAGACAAAAATAATAACTACAAATTATAGGAGTTATCATGTTCAAGTGGGTAGAACTAGAGTTCCATTGATATGGAAGTGCAGCACCGTGTCTTGAATAACCCAGGCACGTAAATCCTGGGTCAAAATTTCATCAAGGAGATGGTGTCTAGTGACATCTCTCTTTCACTGTTGTACCCCATGACAGAACAGGTGATTGAATTTTGGTATGCCATTTATTTGTAAATAGTTCATTGCTACATGAAATGTATAGACCGTCGATATAATACAAGACCATAGCAAATGATCTTTGTGAATAAAACTTTAACAAATACCTCTGGGTGATCAGCATTAAAGGGTGGAACTCCAGTTATTAATTCAAAAAAGATAATTCCCACTGACCACCAATCTGCAGCATAACCTGTGGTACATCCAGAAGAAACTATAAGTAACCCGAAACATCTTTTTCCTCCCATAATTTTGTTGTTGTTTAGGATGTAGACAAATGACAGAA
Organism: Salvia miltiorrhiza; assembly: GCF_028751815.1. Taxonomy (NCBI): domain Eukaryota; kingdom Viridiplantae; phylum Streptophyta; class Magnoliopsida; order Lamiales; family Lamiaceae; genus Salvia; species Salvia miltiorrhiza. Next base: position 55,993,785 of record NC_080388.1, read on the forward strand.
AAGTGAAAAATATCAACCATAATGCTCAACAAAATTAAGAATAGGATAGCTGCCTAACCATGTTCGGTTCCAAGAAGAATTTCAGGAGCCAAGTAGTCCGGGGTGCCAACAGCTGACTGGTGACTGTCCACTATGTCAGCATTGAGCTGACCATTTGCATCTAGAGCAACATTTTTCTCTGTATCTTCCGTGGATAGGTCAGTGGTGCAATTCATGAGACCGATTTTTGACAATCCAAAGTCGGTAAGCTGATCAAATTTTGTAAGATCATCATGAGAAAAAATGGTCACTGTCTTAACTCATAAGTGCCAAATCTACAGCATTCCAATTAATTTCTTTCTAAGGACGATGCTGTAAGTGTCTTCCTTCCAGTGTAATCTCTATTGTTGGTAGATGGTGATGCGAATGCATAAAAATAAGGTCATTTCTCAAACTCCGTGAATTGAGAACACAATATTTTACTTTTGTTATCCAATGTTTTCAATATAGGAGCAAAATTTTGTACTACAGATCAAACAAGGCTTGATGCTTTAAGTATAAATGTGTGTTAGGTACAAAGACTATCAACTCGTCCTTCTAGGCCCTAAAGCCAGAAAACAGTTTGTGATGCTTAAACATTGTAATTGTATGCTACTTGTACACAACTGATTTCTTGATAACAGAACATATTCTATATTGTATGCAATACCTTGATATGCCCATCATGGGCTATAAGTATGTTGTCTGGTTTCAGATCACGATGTACTATCCCAAGAGAATGAAGGTATTCCAAGGCAAGCACCTGAAAAACACTGAAGCATATTTACAAACTGATAAAATCATAAAGAGCTTATATATGTAAATGATTTCATAGTTTACCAATTCCGCAAGGTAGGTACGAGCAACAGCTTCTTCAAGGCAACCAAGCTTTTTAAGCAAAGAATACATATCTCCACCATTGAGATACTCCATGACCAAATAAAGGTTATCTCTACTGGTAAATGAGTAAAAAAATCTAACCTGTAAAGGAAATATCACATATCTGCTCTGTTACACAGCATCAAGCATCAAAACTTCATATATTTTCTAGCTTGGTGTGAGAAAATGTTTTTAAATGAACCAGTATGTGATGACATTTTATTCAGAGGTACCCTCCTAATATCTCATGTTGTGGATCAACAGTACCATCATCTGCAAATTTTCGAATTGAAGCAGATTTAGGTGGATTAAATTATTATCAGAAATTACCACAAAAGGGTTTCGCACTGTGATTAATATGTTACGCTCAGCCAATATGCGATCAATGTCATTCTTCCGCAACATGTCTATTTTCTTCAGCACCTGTATCAGCAACAAATCATGTCAACCACAAAACAGAATATCTAGTAGGAAGGCAAAAGATAAAAGCCAGAGAATATCAGGCAATATGAATAACCATATAATTGTCAACAGGCAAATATTTCTAATCTTCTGTGCAATTTAAATGTATAATTTCACTTATGATTGAAAAACTTGCTTGGCAGTAAACATATAAGGACCAAAAGACTATGGTCTACAACTTCACATTGATTTAGAATTATTTTAGTAATTTTCCAGAAGACATCACCACATAAACGGAGACATTGAGCATCTTTTCATATACACATGCATACTCAGAACAGTTCAGCTCATCTAATTTGACCAGTTTCAATAATTTCAAACTATCTTCGTGATGTGTGGCATTATCAATATGAATAGGTCATGAGACAGAGTCAAGGGAAATGGAATTCATTTCCTTTTTATTAGTGAACTAAAGAGAACAGACAAATATAATAACCCTGGGATATCACGTCTCCCAGTGTAAAATCGAATTATTCAACAACTTCCTTGATGATCCTACCATTACAATTGATTTTACTTATAGCAAAACAAGAACAATCTCCCCAATCGTATTGTGTTTGATCTTCTTTCACTTCTTTGGTACACATCCAAATCTTATTCCTATCAATGTCACTGTTCGAGAACAACATCGTACTAAAGGATGTAATATGGAAATGACATTCCAAAGTCAACCATGATTTGCAAGATCCACTTCGTCTTCATATCCTTGGACAACCAGTTTTCTTTTTTGCCTACTGCCAGTGGCGGACACAGAAAAGAAGGGGAGAGGAGGGGGGGATTTAGGGAGAAAAAAAATTGATCAAGTATCAAAGAAAAAAAAATGCTAGTGCGGCAGTGCCTACTGCGAGGTATCAAAGATATCAACATCTAGAACAGATTCAAGCAAGAATGTCGCCACACAAGCCGTTGACAAGTAACCAAATAGGCCACAAAGGCATCAATATACTTATCAAACATCCAGATTTTCTTGACTGCGGTCAAGGACGAGTTGTCTCCCTGAAACACAGGGAAGTTAACATGTTTAGCCGAGATCAAAATGTCATCACTAGAGACGACTATTGTACCCTAGCAGCCGGTGGGAGGTGACCCCGTGAAGAAGCCATTTTGTGACTTCATCCACTCAACAAAACCTTGTCCCGAAGAAAGTAGCTAACAAATCCTGGACTTGTTCAATTGTGCAAATTGAGCTGCAGTTTAGCCAACTCTGCCCGTAAAAACACAATGTCCTTCTCTATTGCATCCATTGCTGTTTCCATTCGCATCACTGACATAGACTGAAGGAGCACCAGGCAAACCACATTGATAGAGTCAAGGGTTAATGGACTTGCTCCATTTTTGGAGAATAATAGAAAATCTTATTGGTATACTAAAGAGAACAAGGATCTCTCCGTACAGTAGGATTTCTCCTGTCAGACCAAACTGCCTGCCCAGCATAAGACATAATATTTTCCTCAATGATACCTCTACATTATAGTATATTATGATAGAACAAGAATATAATGTCCCTGAATACACTGATCGAATCATAAATATGAATAAATTAATCAATCAACCAGTTGATGGTCTTCTTTCCCTTTGATTTTGAGTCACAATGTGTTGAGTCAATATTATTACATAAAGTCCTCAAGTATAATAGTGTAATTTCATCATTGAAACGCATACCTTAATTGCAAATAGGTCACCTGTTGTTCGCTTCCTAGCCAGAAAGACTTTCCCATAGGCTCCTCTGCTGATTGGTTTAATAATGTCAAAGTCATCAATGCTTGTACGATCTTTATGTGCAGGATGTGAAGGAGTTGATGTTGTACTACTCTGAGATGCACTATCAAGCAAAGATCTGGCACTTTCTGGATGTCCTATATCTTCAGTTCTGTCCACTTGATTGCAAGCAAGTATACATTTCTCTCTGCATATCAGAGATTAGATAGCTTCAGTAAAGCTTCATATGCACACTTTGTTATTGTTTCTTGTCCTTATACCTCAAAAGGCTTTCTATCCGGCCACCAAATGTATCCACTAGAAGAGCAGCATACTTGCTATGTTGCAAAAGCTCTTGCAGGTCATGCATACAAGCAATTAAAAACTCATGGGATCCTACTTCTGAAATATCAATCTCTGCCACGCAGCGCGCAATGTCAGCAAGGTCATTTATCTGCAAACGAAACTTGGAGTATAAACAACACATGCTAAGTAGTCAATAGAAAGTTTAAAAGGAAATGCACATGTGGATCTATTTTGTATACTGGGAGGGATTTTGCTAAAGCAAGGGAGCAAATTGGCCAATAATGTCAGGGAATGATTATTATCACATGCTAATTGTTCCCAAAGTAGCATTAAGGCCAAAGAAGAAACACTAAGAAATCATATGATGCACAGTGAAAAACAATTTCCTGGAAATAAACACTGTATATGTATAACAAAGCAGGAATTCACCTTATAAGACTGAAAAAATACAGCTTGCCATACCAGCATAACATCAGAAACAATATTATAAAAGTTTCAGGGGGGTCAACCAAATCCAGTCCAAGTCAATTTCCAGATAATTGTGATACTTTAAGTTGGAACGGCTCAGTCCCATATCCGGAGATCATTTTTTCCAGGTAAATGTTGGACATTTTTATTCTAAGATGAGGACCCCATCAATGTTATGAATTGTTTACCCAGTTTATTGATAATAATAAAGTACTTTAACATGAAGAAGATGATGAATTTTTACAAATTTGCTCGTGGTAGTCTATCATCTAAGAATGTTATTTCCCATCATCTAAGTCTCGACAAACTATATATAATAAATTATTCCCAATATAAGGTGTAACAATTTAACGGAAATATCACAGTTCTATATGATGTATCAAAAAAATGGGCCTAGTATATAACAATAAATGTTTAATCTTTCAATGTATATTGGGCCTATAACGACAAACCTGTTGCATGTCCTCTTGCTCTGACAGATTATTTTGATCTAACCACAAGACGTCGAGATTTCCAGCCCGAGGACTATTTGCAGATGATGTCGACGTCATGCTTCCATTAGAGGATGGTGATCCATATTGGTTTACCTTATTTAGCAAGTGGCTTTTCAAGTTTACCAAGCTTGCAATATGAGAATCTTCAATGCAGGCAGTGTCCATCTCATGGAGATCCTCTAACAGTCCATCCATTCCTTTACTTCGACACTCACCTCCCTTTGGCGAGTAGCCTTCTGTAGTTGCTGTGGAATTAATAGTCCTCACCCTCAAGATTTCAGGGTTTATACATGTTTCATGATTGCTTGAATTGCGTAACTCTAACAGGTGTTCCAGTAACTCAGCGATTTTCAGGAGATGTTCGTTCACATCTGAATGTTTTGATACACATTTATCTGCAAAAGCACATATATAAGAATGTGGCTCCAAATGAGTAGCAGGCACCAGTTCTTCACATATCCGGCAAATCACTAAATTTGAATCATCCGAACAATTTCCTTTCTCCAAGTTTATGGATTCTATCTGAAACATGTCATCCGTATGCTCGCCATCAAAGAAATCAGCAAAAGCATTTTGAGATCTCTTTTGCTGAACTAACATGCTACCTTTTATCACTTCTGAATCATGCTTGTCAGCTCGGTCCTTCGATGTGCTCTCGATCTCAGAAGTAGTATCACACGTATGGTCTTTTCCTGGCAACTTTTGGTTGGCATCATCTTTGGGTCGCAAATCATCACCCATTTCAGACTCTGCAAATCCCTTATTTACAACCCAGTTCATGTCAACAGACGGGACCCTTTCTAAACATTCTCTGAACTTACCAATTGATTGCTCATTCACAGGCCAACTATCCTTCTCAAAATGTAGCAATCTTGTGCACCTTGTCATTATGAACAAGATGCGAGTGAATAGCAATTTAAGCAACTCAATTTGACATGTCTGTCTTTTTGCAGTCAAATCTTGGACGATTTTTTCACATTTTGTACGGAAGTCTAAGGATGTCATGTCAATGCATTGTTGCGCAAGAACAAAAAGTTCTTCTGCCATTTTATATTCATCTGGTGTCAAGATCTCCACTTTCTGCAAAATTTCCAGAACCTCCCGTGAAAAAGAACCAAGCTCAATATCCATGACTTTTTTCGCAGCATCGAATCTAGAACGAAGTGATCCCAGGAGCTCCTAAATGCCATGGTATAGGGAAGTTAACAAAACAACAAAAAGAAGCTCATGCTGGTCAAAAGAAAATTGGTTTTCTGAAGATTCTTCAGTGAACAATACTTAAAAACAAGTAATAATTAATTTAAGAAAATTGTAACTTTATACATTGTCTTTATATAACCACCAAAACCAAATAATCATGCAATAGATGTCAGTAATACCTTCAAATCATTAAAGCTGTGAGCCCTAGGATTAGGAGACTGAACTCCACCTGTCAGTCCCAATTCATGAGAAAAACTCTTTATACATTTTGGCACTTTAGTACTTGTGGCATTTGGTACTACATCCCCAGATTGGTTTATCCATGTCTTACGCAGTTTTCTTCTAGGGTCCTCCTTACTAGGCTTGTTGAACTCCAACTTACTATTCTGTCATGTTAGTTAGATGATTATATGCTAGATAAAGTAAAGGAACAAGTGAACACTGAAAAGTAAGATGCAATACAAAAGAGTGTGACCTTGGTCCTTGGGAAATCACCCACAGGTTGATCAGAATCCTTAACGAGGGATGAAGTAAACCACCGAGCTATCTTCCTTCCTTTGCGGAATCCTGCCTCGTAAACAATTTAGTAAATTGAATTGCATTATTTTCCAAGTAATGAAGAACCCAGTAACAAGATGTTCTAACAAAACATAACAATTAGATGAAAACGCATAGGTACAGACCTACATGCATCTGTCAATGGAGATACTCTTACAAGTCTTTAAATATGTATAAATCTTATACATGCATTACATAAGTATATAGAAACAAATATACGTAGGGAGTGAAAGACACATTAGCGAGAGTTTTTATTCCGATTTATTGATGTACTATCTTCAATTCTGAATGATTCCAGAAGTGATAATTTAATAAAACTTCAACATTCAAATCAACTATGCAAAGGGAAGATCTCACTACATTTGAAGCTGAAAATAAGATATTTTCCATTATACGACATGGATTTTGCTAGAAATGTTTAGAAAACTTTGGGACAGGCGGCGAGGTTCATCGCAAGAGAAAAACTATTACCATTTGTTTCTCTCCATTTTGTCTTTAAGCTATTCCCTTTTTTTTATCTTTCTCCATATATTCTTACTTTCCCTTTTAGAAAGACGCTCGCAAAGTGCTTTAGTCTTGAATAAAGCTGGAGTACGGGAGGGTAAGACATGAATGCCAAATAACGTTCACAAATTATTCGTTTACTGCGCTTACTTTGCATACTTACAGGTCACCCCCCTAAGCATAGCTTTGACACATCAACTACCCACTCCAAAAGCTCATACCTTGGAATCAGTTGAACCTCTATTAGAACCCAAGAGAGTTCACAAAGAGAGTAAAAGAAGAGTACAAACGCTTCATTGCCAAGTTTCAGAATATTAATCAAAAAATAAATAAAAGAAATAAATAAACAACGTTTACTTTTTCTTTTTCCAGCATATCTGCACTCTCATGCATAGCCATAAACCCTCCAGGCCTCCACAAACACACAGCACAGTTTGCTGAGTGCTCCGAGTTTTAACAAATACAACATTTAACATGACCATCCAACTAACGGAGGTTAGTTGCAGACTTGCAGTCATGAATCCAACGACAAAGCCCTCATCACACTCGGGATTTTTTATTTCAGAAGAAATGGTCTTTAGCTGATTTGATCAAATTTAAGCTCCTCGGGAATCAATAATCAATCAAAAAATTTAACAGGTAGAGAAAAAAAACAACTTCCATCTTAATATTTGAGATACCATAAAAAGCCCTATAATTCCATTCCATCCCAAACAAAAAATTAAACAGGTAGAGAAATCTAAATAAAGTTAAGCATAATTTCCAAATTCCAATATCTGTAACAGCATCAAAATACCTTCTCTAGAACGACCAAATTTCACGTGTCCTTTACTCAAAGCCTTGAGCTTCTGCTTCATATGAGCTGCCGCAATCGAAAATCCACTACTCGGCGACTCGTTAAACTGATCGGACTCATCATCGCCTGAATTCGGGTTCACTCTTCGAGTCTTAATCCGGTTCAATCCGGTCGGAATCCCCACATCAGATAGCGAAGACGACGCGCCGTCGTTTCGCCTCGGTTCCGCCATATCTAACTGAGGCGCAAGGGCAAGCGCGCGAGGAGAGAGAGTATTGATGAAGAAGAAGAAGAAGAAGAAGAAGAAATATGAATTGGAGTGCGCCAAAGGGCCAACTGATTTGAACTTTCAAATAGTTGATACAACGATAAGACTACAGTAGTTGGTAATTTGGTATGCCCATTAAACTATAACCAAATCGGTTAACAAAAGTTAATCACAACAATATTCTTATTATTTATTATTATTAAATATAATTATTAATTTCCTGATTTCAATTTGATTTTCTTTATTAAATAGATACGCAGTTTTAGTAGGAAACCTAGACTGCTTCAAGCTGATACCAGCCACTTATTTTGATCTTTAATTTAATGGGGAGGAGATCTTTAGGCTTGATCAGTTAATTATGAAAATATCAATAGCATTTACTCGTATTGATTTTCAATAAATATATGATGATAATGGGTAAGTGTTGTTGCTTTGATAAATTCATTAAGAAGTTTTTTTATTTATTTACAATTGACAAACACCCATATTTATGTATATTAAACGATTTATTGATCGAAAATCACATATTTTTAGCTGATATTCATTATATATATAAAAAGGATTAAATTCTTTGGCCACCCTGCCCAGTGTGATCGGAATCCAGCCCCAATCTTGTGGTCTCTTTTATCTAAGCAGACATATTTTTTATGTTTTGATTGGTTCATCAAATTTAATTTAAATACTAAAATATAGATTGAATATCTTAATAAGAATATAGGCAGGATCTATGGTGTGTATTAATCTGCCAACAAAAAAAATATATGGTGTGCATTCTGTAAAAATGCATTAGTTAATCTGTATCCCAAAAAATGAAGGAAAAATATCATTTCGTGATATATATGTGGCAAATGAGATTTTGGATCATATGTACATCATTGCACACGCGTTGAATCTTAACCAGAATTAATATATCGAATTGACTGCATTTAAGCTAACCATTAATATTGGATCTTTCTTGTTTTCTTTTTCGCAATTGAGTTTTACTTGGCGGACTAGTTCTGCACCATTAATGGTGAGATTTGACTTGGAAAGTAAAAATTGTTTAATGAGTAATTTAATGAGGAAACAGGCAAGAAAAATAATTAGTGGGAACATCATGAAAGTTTTGACTACCAGAAAAATAGGTGGTCTTTTTTTTTTGAGATAAAATAGGTGGTCTCTTTATTGCAACATTTGACACGATTATTACATAGTATAGCGGTATACCTGTGGTGGAGGGTGACCAGAATTGTATGTTGAAATGCAAGTTGTAAGAAAGAGAATGCGGCGTGTTGCGTTGCGCGTCTCGTTGCCACGTTTAACTATGTTATTAACACCGTTGGCCTCGCTTTAACGCGCCACTCCATTTTGAGATATGAAAATATTTTTTTACCTATTTTTTTATAGAAAAATGTTTTTCTAACTATTTTTATATACAAAGACACGAATGCCTTTAATTTATAGAAAAAATGTTTGTCTAACTATTTTATAAATCAAATATCACGATTTTTAAAAAATAAATGATAAATTAATACTATTATTTCGAGAGACAATCTTTTGATATGTAAAATATTTACATTGCATGTATTTTTCATTTAAGGAATATGAATTTAAAACTCATTTATGTTTATATAAATATGATGAAGTAGTTTTAAAATATTTTTTTCAAGTTAAAAAATTACTACTCAATCCGTCCACGAAAGAATTTCCTATTTTTTCCTTTTGCTACGTCTACAAAAAAACTTACTAGTTACTACCTATTTTTGAACTATACTACATCACTTATAAATATCTCATTTACCCTTACTTTTTCATCTTTTCACCACTCTCAATATTAATTAAAACATTTTTCACCATTCTCAATACACTCAACAACTTTTTTCTTAAAACATGTGTCACTCCCTCATAATAAGTTCTTTCGTGGACAAAAGAAGTATAACATATACTGGTTCAATACAAAAGTACAATTAAAGTAGTATTCTAAAAATTAAATCAATGACACATTAGTAGTTTTTTACTAATAAAAATCATAAATTCTAAAACTATTGACATTTATATACTCCATTCATCCCTGAAAAATAATTTATTTCTGTCATTTTGGTACGTTTATAAAAAATAGTCTCTTATTATTTAGAGAAAAATAGTAATTTAGCCTCTACCATAGGCACTTAGGGATGTCAATCGGACCAACCCATCGGATTTCGGTCTAGCCTTATCGAGTTACGGGTTATTCGAGTGTGGGCTAATCGAGTTGAAGATTTTTTCGGGTTAGAAATTTTCAACCCTAACTCTAAATGTTCGGATTTCGGGCTAGCTCGTCAAATTAATCAGGTTCAAAAATTTATTTTAAACATATTAACTAACATATTTCTCTTGATAATGTTATATTTGTAATAAATAAATACACGCATAAATAAGTAAAATTTCAACATCGGCTTACATAATACTAACTAATATGCAAGTCTTAGAGATATAAAGATGCAATATTTTTGTTAAATACGTATCATTTTTAATTTTTACAACTAAATATTTTATATTAGGAATTGGATTAAAAATACATAGAAGTGAAATGATGAGTATAACTTTCTAATATTGAATTTCTAATGATGAGTAAAAAAAAGAATTTCTAACATTGACTCAAAATACATTTCACAAACTTTTGGATAAAAAATATAGTTTATTATACTAATTTTCATAAGCAAAGTAATGAAGTTGAAAATCAAATAACGAGAAAATTTTCATATAATCAAGCGAACACATTATTTTTGGGTCAGCCCTATAGGATTTCGGGCTAACCCTATTGGGTGTCAGGCTATTCGGTTACGGACTAATTGGGTTATAATTTTTATCGGGTTGAAAATTTTTAGCCGCCTCTCGAATTGGCGAGTTAATCGGGTCAACCCACGGATTTCAGACTGGATTGACATCCCTATAGACACTCATATGGTCTCTAACACCCTATGCTCAAGAATTGATCAATCAAGTCCCTCATATTCTAAATTGAGTGCAATCAAGCCTCTCCTGCTGGCGGCCAACAGACATAAGGGTGGTAAAGCGGGTTCAATTTTTGTTTATAATCGTAACGATTGAACATAAATTTTGATTAACCAGTTAATTGATAATCGTAATTCATGGGTTCGGTTCGATTTGGTTATTAGTTATAACTTTGGTTGGAATTCGATTTAACTGATAACCGATCGGTTAAAATCGATTAACCAATTAATATAAAAATAAAAAGAATTGTTTAAAATTAAAACATACCTAATTCTCATTCACTATTTAGTGTGTACCCAGTGTTTAGTATTCAAAAGGTTTCATTTTGATTGAAGTAAAGATTTACTCTTTTTTATTTCCTTTTTTTATGAATTTTGTTATTTACATAATATTATCTTTAATTGTCGTTTTCTATTTTCATACTGTAGAAATCTAAGCTTAAGCCAAAATGATTGATTTTGCTCAAAAGCTCAACTGAAATAACTTGAATGTTTTATTATATGCTCAAAAGCTCAAAAGTGCAACTGAAACTTCCCCTCATCAAAACAGTGGACCTTGTTTTGGTAGAGGATGAATCATTTACATTTGATATAGTTATTTATCTTGTATCTTTTTTTTTTGTGAAATTCGATTAATATCGATTAATCGAAACTATAGTCAGTTTCGATTACGGTCAGTGAATTTAAAGATTTATGATTATGGTTAACCGAAAATTCGATTCGGTTAACCCGTAACTAAACCATTTACCACCCCTAAACAAACGCCATTTGTCATTTTCTTTTTATTACTTTGTTGCATTGAAATGAAAGCTCGAGCTTTTGGAAGGAATTCCCTACACCAATAGCTCGCTTCACTTGAATTGAGCAATGTGAGCGAGTTCACATCAATTTTGATGTGGTTATCGTTGATGTTGTCGAATTCTTGGTTCCAATAAACATCGAATTCAACTCCAAATACGTTATTGTTGGGGTCTTCGTTGTTGGAGAAATTCAAGAAACCTAAGTTTTGTGACGAGACAGACTCGATTTCTTCAGCAATTCAAGCATATATAGGGCACGAACAGGACCATGCCGTGGTTGGCGAGGCGGCCGGCGAAGGCGCCATGGCTAAGATGAAGAAGGTGAAGAAGGGGAGGACGAGCGATGTGTTGGGATCTTTGGTAGGGATTTTCGAGGGGTAGAGAGCACGACTGATCTCGAAGCCAGCGTCGCCGGTGAAGGTGAGGATGAGGAAGTCGAGGGTAGCATCCCACATCTTGATTTTGAGGCTAACCCCAATGCCACGACATTTTTTGAATGCCGCCTCCAAGTTCTATCACCCCTGCCCCAATGAAAGAAATGTAATTTAAGTATGCGTGTGTTAGCTAAATGGTAAAAGGTTAATGCCTAAGGTCAAATATCTTGGATTTGAGTCCCATGTGGCGCAGAATTTATATAATTCAACAATTAATAATGAAATATAATAAGTCAATAAACAACTGTCAAAATAATCAGGCAAAAGATATAATCAAATTTAATTGAAAACATCTATGTCAGGGACTCGGGGGTGAGCAATATTCAGCAGTAATAGAAAATTTGAGCCGATCCAAACTAAAATAGAAATTTGATTCGATTATTCTTATGTTCACTTCAGTTTCAATTTTAAAATTTATAATTTTTTGTATTTTAGTTCGATTTCAATTTTAGAGAAACAACTAATTAATTGAATCGAAACGAAATATTTTATGGTTTGAAATCATGTAATTAGGGCTGGAAAAATATACCGAAAACTCGGTATACCTGCCATACCGTACCGTAAAATACCGCAAAATACCAAATTTAAGGTATACCGGTTTTTTGGTAAGGTATGATACCGTACCGAAGATTTACGGTAAGGTAAAGGTATGGATTTTTCAAATACCGGGGTATACCGGTGTATACCGATACCGCGGTATATACCGAAAAAATTAATAAATATCGTATTAAAGGTATATACCGGAATACGGTATGATACCGTATTACTGGTATACCGAATATTACTGCATATAACGGTGATGCGGTATCATACCTTATTCTGGTATACCTTAATATTCGGTATATACCGGTAATAAGGTACAATACCTTATTCTGATATACCGCATTTGTCCGTATATATTAGTATACGGAAAATCGCGGTATATATCGTATCAAAATCTATAGTTTTAAAATATATAATATTTATTTTTATGTTTATATTTTTAAAAATATTTATAAATTTTATAAAATGATGTATATAATCTATATTATGTGAATATATACAATTGTATATGAATTTATAAATATCATCAAATGTTGCAAAAATAAATAAAATATAGTATATAGTATATGTCATACAATAAAATAAAATTGTTTATTTTGATATTATAGTATAGTTATAATATATAACTAAAATTATTGTTTTACAATAGATTATACATCTAACTTATAATAGTTACATATATAATAGCATAGTTATAATATTAGTATTATATTATAAATAATATTATGTCTAACATATAAATTATAAGTAACTTATAACATCTATATAATTTACTTTATATTACATGAATGCATACAAGTATGCGAACATAAATATCATCAAATGATATAAAAATTAATAAAATATAATATAGTATGTAAGTTATATAATTTAATATAACTGAATTATTTATATTGATATCATAACACAGTTATAATATAATATTCTATATTATATAACTAAGATTATTGTTCTACAATAAATTATACATCTGACGTGTAACATTTATGTATATAATAGCATAGCTATAATTAATATTGATATTATATTATAAGTTAGATTACATCTAACTTACAAATCTCATATAACTTATAACATCTATATAGTATATAGTATATACTATATAACTTATAAATTTATAAATATCATCAAATGATACAAAAACAAATAAAATATAGTATATAGTATAAGTTATACAATAAAATAAAATTATTTATTTTGATATTATAGTATAGTTATAATATATAACTAAAATTATTGTTTTACAATAAATTATACATCTAACTTATAATAGTTACATATATAATAGCATAGTTATAATATTAGTATTATATTATAAATAATATTACTTCTAACATATAAATTATATGTAACTTATAACATTTATATAATTTACTATATATTACATGAATGCATACAAGTATGCGAATATAAAGTACGGTATACCAATTGAATTTTTTCGATTTTGATAATACCGATTATTTTGGTATACCGTTAAAGTGCGGTATACCGAAATTCGGTAAGGTATACCGAAATAAAGGTACGGTAAAGGTTTTGTATATTCTCCATACCGTACTTAAGGTATACCGAACTAAGGTATACCGTAGGTAAAGGTAAGGTATAAGGTATGGTCGATTTAATAAGGTATACCGTACCGTGCCACCCCTACATGTAATACGTATTTATGTTTTATACTTTATTTATATTTCTCTATTTAAATTAGAGTATACATTATGTGAACTCATATTTTAGAGAATCATGTAATATGTAATTATGTTTTATAGTTTATTTATATTTTATGGTTTGAACTCATTCACTTTTAATATTATCTGTTTGGTAGAGATGTATATTTAGGAAGTAAGATTGATAAAAGTTTCATGTATTAATTTTAGAGGCACTCTCCGTGCAACCAGTTGCACTATGAATTCGGGTCAGATCTGACCTGATTCAAAACCATATAATATATGCTAAGTTTGCGCCTTGTTTAACAAATGAATAGCCAGTGCAAGTGGTTGGGCAATGCCCAAACTCAACGACGGGGGTTTGAATCCTCTCACCAGTGCTTCTCATTTGTTTTCTACCTTTTTTGCGTTTTTTTTTTTTTTTTTCATTTTCTTCCTTTTTTCCACTTTGTTCATCTTCTTTTTCTTTTTTATTCCACTTTCGTTTTTTCCTTTTTTTCTGTACATTTTCTTCTTCTCCTCCTTCAATTTTTCGTTATTTTTCTTTGTAAATGACACTATTTTTCTTCATAATTAAATGACATCATTTGTATTAATAAATGATCCTACATTTATATTACAAATGACACTTTTAATACTCCCTCCGTCCCTGAAATAAGTTCTTCTTTTTTCTTTTTGGGACGTCCCCCAAATAAGTTCCTCTTTCTTTCTTTCCATTTTTGGACAACTACTCCACCACTAATAATACTTTATTTATTTTTACTTTTCACTTTTTCATCACTCTCAATACTAATTATAACACTTTTTCACCTTTTCACCACTCTCAATACTAATTACTATAACATATTTTTCTTCACTATCAATACATTTTACCACTTTTTCTTAAAACTCGTGCCGGCCCCAAAGAGGAACTTATTTTGGGGACGGAGGGAGTATATCTAAATGATACTACTTTTTTTCTTAATAAACGACATTTTTATTTTTAATATATCTAAAAATGACACTATTTTTCTTAGTAAATAACACTATATGCATTAATAAATGACACTTTTAATATATCTATAACATTTCTTAGTAAATGATACTATACTTATATTACAAATGACACAATAAGATTTCAAATGACACTTTAACATGATACTACAAGATTTGAAATGACACTGCAAGACTTAAAATGACACTTTAACATTTCGAATAACAATATGTCGCCACCCCCAAACACAAAGGGTTTCGAGGTCCGTTGGCTCGCCGGCAGCGGGGCAAGCCTCACTAAGCCGTGGAGATACGATAATTTGAGGAACCCTCGCCTCCCTACACCTTCTATCCTGCCGCCTTCTCGCCTCCCTAAACCTTTCCCTGCTATGACGGAAATGAGCGGTGGAAGGGTAGAAGGGTAGACGCGAACCCTTCCCACAGAGCACATACCACAGTGGCTTCTTTGGATAGTGAGGAAGAGGATCTGGAGGTCTGTAGGCTCACCGGCGGCGAGGGTGATGGCGGAGCAGCGGGTACGGAATTAGAATGGGTGTCTCCTCCTGATTTCGTCCCTGTTTACTTCCCGTGGAAGCCATCGACGAAATCGTGGGCAGAGTGTGTTGCTATTGCTGAAAAACATGATGAAGAGGTCCTAAAATTCATCGATAAAAATCAATGATGAGATGATATTCACTAAACTCTGAGATTTTTTCAATAATCCTTACAAAATGCTTACACCAATGATCTATGATTTACAAAAGAGGGTTCTATGTGCATAACCCTACTGTGATTTGTGCATAATCTCTACTGTGGTTCGTGCATAATGTCTACTGTGATTTGTGCATAACCAAAAAAAAGAAAAAAAAGGTTTGTAACCCTACTGTGATTGGTGCATAATCTCTGTTACTCCTCCTTTGTGGCTTAATTAAAATAATGCAATTATAAGTATTCAGATTTTCAATTAATATCAAATAGAAAAATAAAGAAAGAATAAAACAAATTCAATAACACACTAATCACTTTTCACTTTATCATCTACTATACTTAAACCATAGCAGATCTCTCAAAAGTAATCCTAACTTTAAATTTGAGCTAAAAATGAGATAAAATGATCATCCAACAGATCACCTATATTAAGTTGGCCCACAAAAAAATTTACACCCCCTCAAATTTAATCCTAAATTTACACCCTCCCCTCTCCCCTTAAATCTAATCCTAAATTTATAAAATAGATAATGAAAAATAGGAGAGCTGCTGTGTGCAATTGTAAAATAAGGGTTAAAAATAATTTAGGGAAGACTTTAGGAGTATTTTTAGGAATAAAATTTTGAGAGATCTGTTGTGGATGCAAACACACATTTCTTAATTTCGTGCCCAAAAAAAGGGGTCTCAACGGAGGGAGTACATCTTAGAGCACTCCCAGCAAAAATCCCAAATTTATGCTTCTATATTTTTCCCTAAAGCTTCCCTATTTAATTTTAGGATCTCGATTTTATAAATGCATACACCAGATCTCCTATTTTCTACATAAAAACAATAATTATGTGTGGGCCCTACTAATTATAAGCTTACAATAAATTTAGGGTGGGTGTAAATTTAAGATTGAATTTAGGTAGGTGTAAAATTTTTTGTGGGCCCCATCCAATTTAGGGATCTGCTGGATGCATTTTTTATCTCATTTTTAATTGTTTTAGCCTAAATTTAGAGTTAGTGATGTATTTATGTGATCTGCTGGGAGTGCTCTTATACTCCCAAGTGAGTGAATTTTTTTTTCCTTTTTGCAATTAATTCTCTATCATACTTGTCTTGACAAATATACTTTCAAAATAATTAAATAGTTTTTCTTATTTTATTATAACTTATTCATTTCCCAGATCATGAGGGCTATTTAAATGGAACGAAATGAGAAACATTTTTTCTATTTTTCTTCAACTTTTATTTTGAGATAACTTTCTTCAACTTGAAAGGTTTGAACCGTAACCACGACTATGATGGGGTAGGTGCATAATGATACCTAAGTTGAGGATATGTCTCAAATACCACAAATCTTGTAATTTAATCCTCTCATCTTCTAATTTTATTTTTTTAAGAAGCATATGGAGCAGATATTTTTTTCTTACAAGAAAGGCAAATCAAGTTTTGAAGATTATTTGACAAATAAACTGAAAGTTTGGAGGCAGACATTTACCACTACTTCAAGAAAAAACCGAAAACTTGTATACATGGCAAAGCGTCAAAGACAATCGAATGAAGTTTGAACTCCAAGAAAAGAAGTGGTCATACTCTGGTATTATAACCATTTCGTAATCAATAAATAAATATAATAACGTAGAAAGAAAAGCAATCTCACGCTGTCAAAAATGAGCAGACTGGAGTTAGCCTCTTCCTTCTATCTTTGTTGTCTTTTTAGGAACCCTAAATGTAAAGATACTCTTTGTTAGGTCGACTGCAGTCTCTTCATTACAGACTTTAGACTTTGATGAAGATCGCTTCAAAATCTCGAGCAGCGAAGTACTTGATATTGCTTCTACAGCACCATCTGTGGTTTGATTTCTAACTTTGGTCTGTGAGTTGCTATATTTGGCAGTTAGGTTCCTCGTTGCACGAATTTCTTGAGGGACCTGAGGGTTAAGACAAAGTGAACAAAATCAAATTTACTGCTGTGAAACCAATTAGCAGAAGCCAACAGCGGAAGATACATAGTATCATGATAGATATTTTAGCCAAAAATAAAAAGCAGTAGCTTAAGCATGCTAATGTACCTCTAAATTATTATGGCATATTACCCCTACTAACTATTAGTTTTGATGCAAAGGAGACTTACTGAATTCAAGGAGTCCTCTGATACTGATATGGAACTCCGGCTATTGCTGTCCTCCCTTCCAAAAATGAAAGGTCGAATTGTTGCTGACCCTTGCTTATGAGATGATGGAATATGATGGTTTGATACTCGTCCAACAAAAGACGACTGCAATAAACAATCAACAGATAATTTATTTTCTCATGCCCCACATGAAAGTGGCATTTTCTGGTAATACCTCACAATAAAGACAGAAGATAAATGACAGAAACAAAGATGCTGGGCAAACTCAGACAACCATGTAATTGTAAGAATGACCTGCATCTTAAACTAAACAAGTAACTTTCTTATATGACCTGGGCAATTGTGTACCTTTTGCACTCAAGAACACAACAATATGCAGAAAACAATATTAGAGCAATCAAGTTTTGCAGCTAAAATATATTTTCATAGGAACTGCCCCACCAGGTGGTTGACCATTCATTATTGGCTCAACAAAGGCGATATATACAGTATGAGCAAATAAATTTATAAAGAAGATGCAATCACAAGGATGATGATGGTTGCAGATAAGAACAGAACTTCTATCATTGCACTAACATAAATGATAACATGAAGCCATCTGGCTAATTTTGTATGCTAAAAAAAGTGTAGGTTACCTTAGCAGACCGACCACTACTTCCCCCTTTAAGGACCGAGTCAAAGATTGCTGCAAGTTATCACCAACAATAAGGAACAAGATGCAAAAGAAATATATACTATCAATACACTACATGAAGAGAATGTCTTACACAATGCTTTTGGTTTCCTCTTGTTGTCAGAAGAAATATTCAGTTTCTTGATAAGACCAAATACTTCCCTGGAACTTGCATCAGCCGCTGGTGATGCTATTGTACCTCTCTCTTCCTGCTCAAGTTTAATATAAGCTTAGCAACGAACTCAAAAAATTAGAGCAAAACCAACACAGGCAATAGAACTTATTATATACGGAGTAATACAAAGTAGCATATCATCATGAACCTAAAGATGGATTGAGAAGAATATAAATACTGATAACTAGACAAAAATAACTTGCCCTTCTGATGAGGCACTGTGCACGCCTCCTCTGCATGTCATCATCATCATCATCATCATCACCATCAGATAGATAAGTATCTTCTTTATCAGGATACAACTTTAGAATTATCTGCTTGGCCTTTCTAATATTTATTCTGCCAGATTCCTTTGGCAAAGAGTCATCTTCTTCAGCTTCATCATCAATTTCTTCATCTTTCTCGTCATCCTCATCAGTTTCAGGCTCGTTGTCTGACAATAACGTATCTCTTACTACCGAACCACATTTCAATCTCTGTATGAGATTATCAGTTCCTGTTGCATCTTGTTGGTCAAGCCACTTCTGATGGAGCTCATTGCGCCTTTCTTTATCAGTGAGTCTTTCTTCATAATCAGTGGCTATCATAGCATTAAGTTCCTCCAAATCATCAATCTCCTCATCTTCATTTTCTTGGAAGCGGTTAAGATCATTGTCACTATCATCTTCTTCCTCAGCTTCCTCATCGATGAAATCTTTTAAAGGATCTCCATTTGGAGAAGAGTTATCAGCATCTCCACGAGGACGAGGGTCAAAATTTTCTTTTTCGTTGTCCTCTTCTTCTGAAGAACTGAAAAATGAAATAACAGATCATTTTACATTTAAGATAATGTCAGGAATAGTAAATAGTAGGGCATTATAATCATTGAATTGAACAAGAGACGATGCTAATAGAATATGACTGGGACCAGCAGAGCCGAGTATATCAGCTTTTCTTGTTGTGGATAAGGTTCCACTTACAGCAACCAAATATTTCACTATACCCAGAAGTAACCGTGCAAACAAAACGATGTCTCACATTCTACTGACCTATCATCCACAGGGACAGAATCCAACTTCAAGTTCATAGCATGTAAAGATGGAGCAAAATCTTCATCCAGAGGGCTATTTGGCTTCTGATCATTATGTACATCTGTAGTACCAATTGGTTCTGAATCATCAAAAAGATCCTGTAGACATCTCAATTTGGTAAATTTTGGACCTTTGAGACTAACACCACCAAATTCAGCAATTTCTTTGAGAAAAAAAATTGAAGATAACCTGGGTATCATCCACTGGTGCTCGGGGTGCAGGAGTAGGCTCTTCATTTGCAGGCTGGTAAATGGTAAGAAGCATCAATTACTCAGCAAATAACTAAATCAAACTGCAGGTCAATTCTTGGAAGTGTAAAATGATTCTCAGCACACCTTTCACATGATAAATTAATAGTTCCCTCACTTGCACCAAAGATAAAATGGCACAACATAAGCATTTTTACACTGCAAGTGTGAAAATTCTCAAAGAAAGAAATATAAAGTCCATCGTGCATCAGACTGACCTCTTGGTTTTGAGCCTTTTCATGAATTGTCGGTTTAGCATCATCTTCATCCACATTGGAAGTGGCCAAACTCCTCTGTTCTTCAAGTGGAGCAATGATCTTCTTTTCTACTGGAATGGTTGCATTTTCTTCCAATCTGTCTTCGTTAGGTATATCAAGGTCCGCCAGTCTGTCTCTCGGCCTGATGTTTCGCTCGACACCATGACTGTTGTCATTTGAAATCATAGATCTGCCACCAACCAATATATGTAAATATATAAAACCTGATCAATACCATCACATATTAGAGGATGCAGATACAAACAAAATAGATAAAATAGGGGTGGTCTACACACTTTTTTGAAATTTCAAGCTTTCGCTTCCGAATTTTCTCCAGAATTGATGATATAGGCTTGTGCACCACTGGTATAGGTTTAAACGACGCATCTCCCGTTTCTAGCCAGCAAAACCATGACCAGAAACACTATCAGTCGAGCACAAGGGGTAGTTATAAACTAAAATAGCAACCACCTCAAAAATACTAAAGTTAAACAAAAACCTCGTAACAATCTCTGAGATTCAGCATGAAGTTCCTTCAGATACTCTTTCCTTTCCTGCAAAACAATATATCAACATCCAACTATAGGTCAACAAGCATAACCACAGCAAAATAGGATGATTCGTGAATACTAATCGAAACAAACCTTCTCCTCTCTCCTTTTGGTTTTTGGAGGTAACTCCTCTCTTCTTTTGTTAGAACCCCGCGATTTGCTCTGTAGCTCATCACCGCCGTCACTCTTCTCTATCCTCTTCTTCTTTTTCTTCTTTTTTTCTTCTTTCTCCTCTAACAGATCCTCTGCTCCAATTATTTCCTTCTTCTTTTCCGGATCAACATTCTCACTGTCTTCTCTCATCGGACTTCCACCAACCACATCATCATCAAACTCCAAAACCCTCTTAGTTCTCTTCACCTCTACATCAATCCCTAACTCCATCTTGTTGCCGTTCTGGATTTCATTTCCAACGCCTTGAGACAGCGACTCCTGAGATAAATTTGCCTCTCCAGTTGAGTCTGATTCGTTGAAAACTTGTTCGCTCCCAACTTGATTTCCATCACCTTGAGGCAGTGACTCCGGAGATAAATTTGCATCTTCAGTTGAAATTGATTCGTCGACAAATTGTGGCTCCGAATCATTCTCTAATGCTTCCAGCTTGGCGAAATCGACGTGGGAAAACAAAATAGGATCATCAGTCAAGTCAAACAACGGATCCTTTAGGGGTTGGTCGGATTTCTTCAAGCGCTTCAGCCGCCGAAATTGGACTTGCGGCGAGAGCTCCTTTGGGGGTGATAACGACTGATAATCGTCGTCGCTGTCCATTTTCCGTTTGTGGTTGAAATTCGAAAGGAAATTGAGATGTGAATTGAATGGGGATCTGGAAAGATTAGATAATTTGGAGGAGGTAGGGTTTTAAGCGCCAAATGGTTGGAATTTTTAGCCGGGAAAAATTCAAGTTGTTTAGTAGTATTGATTTATGTAATTGTCGTTTGCCCCTTCTATTTTAGTGTAATTGAATGGCGCCCCTAAAGGTGGAAATAATCAGCAATCCACACACACTTGCGCTGAAGATTTCGAAAAGGAGTAAAACGTCATTTTAAGCAAGTTTCTAAATTTATAAGCACGAAAATGTTGCCAATACAATGCAATAATATGGAGGTAAATGCTGGATATGAATTTTTTAGAGTCTTGATCTGATTTCAAAATCTTGAAAAAATTATCTATCTATCTATCTATCAATTATGTAAAGGAATACATTTTTGAGAACCCACAGTCACTCTCTATCCTACATGGCGCTCTCAATGATCTCTATTTTCCTCTCTTTGAATTCCCACAAGTATTTTTTATGTATCTATCTCTTTGAAATATCTTTTCTCCATTATGTAACCGACCCACGAGTCTAATTATGCGTAGAATCACATTATCAATTAATATTTCCTTTCACTGAATGCACAATTACCTCCCTAAATTATCTGTCCCACCGTTAATTAGACTCTCTCTCTCTCTCTATTATATTAAGTTCCTAGAAATCTGATTTTATATTAAATGCAGTTAATATCCATAAATAAATTTACTTAACAATCCAACAATATATATATATGTGTTGTATACGTTTGCTCCATATGCTATGTCGTCGTTGATGAGCTACTTCGGCATCACCTCGCTCTCTAGCATCATGGTCGTGGCGGATCAGAGAAGCTTTATCTAATGGAGATAATATTATAAATAGCTCAACATCAAGAGTTTTGCATAATATATATTCCCATCAATCCCATCTTTCTTCAAAATTACTTAAATACGAAAAAAAAAATGTTACATGTATCATGTTTTGGAGGTATTGTATTATACTGTTGTGTAATATTTGTATTCTACACCCACGAAGTTCAAATTCTTTTGTATTAGTATAGTTTGAGTGATTTTTCCTCTGTTTGTTGCTTTATTTTTATTCTATTTTATAATTTTATGTCACAAGCAAAGCACTGATTATAAGAACAACAAAAATCATATTGCCTCCTCCTCAAAAAAACAATAAAAAAAATCATATTGTCTTGAATGGGTGTGTCTAAAGCTCTAGAGCACCAGTCTGATATGCTTACATATATACATGTATACATTCGGTATATATGTATACAGTACACATGATTTATAGTTTATTTGTTCTGATGAACTTGACATGCTTTATTTTTCCTACTTTATTGTTAGACAAATATTTTTAGCAGTGTGCGACGTTAAAAAGTGAAATCTATACCTTGAACAATTAATATACGAGAAATAACACATTTTGAAGTGTTTTTACATATTTTTTTTTAATGTGTATAACTTCTAGCGATTAATAATAACTTCTAGCGATTAAGTTGAAAAAAGGTTATATTCTCATCATGTGGTCTGTTGTTAATGGTAATGAATATGTATGGAAAACAAGAAGCTTCTAAATTATATAATAAGCACGTTCATTCATAATAATATTATTTTGTGAAATAAAGACAATTATTTATATATTTAATTTGTATATAAAAAACAAACTATCAAATTTAGTTATCGACTTTTTTTTAGTTGTTGGACCTTGGTTATTGACTTTTTGTTATCTCATTTAAATATTACCTTAATAAGAATTTTTATGAGGATGTTGTCTAAGAAAATCTCACAATTTTGTTTCAAAAATTTATTATATTAAATTTCAAAAGTATTAAATAGTGTTGATGTGGTTATTAATTGAATAAATGTTTACAATTGCAAACTTAAAATATGCAAGGAGTAAAATTGGTGATAACATTTTTCTTTTATCATGCTGATCAATGTAAATATTGTACTATAAAAAAGGTTTTAACGAAATGGAGAATCTATCAATTCTATAAAGCAATACATTTTTGAGAGCCCACAGCAATTCTCTATCCTACGTGGCGCTCTCAAAAGTCTCTATTTTGATTTATCTAATCCTGTATTATTCATTTTACATCTCAATTCTCAAGGTCTGCTAGAAAATCAATTCTGATATTCAATCATCCGTTACAAATTAGAGGCGCAATAGATCTGCAATACTTCTCAAATTTCTCTCCATCCCTCTGCAAATTTCATGCTCAATCACCGTTACAAAACTTAGATTAGCAATTGATCTGCAAATATTCTCAAATCCCTCTCCATCCGTCTGCAATCACCGTTCTCAAATCTCATCTTCCGATCATTCTTGAATCTCTCCATCCATCTGCAAATCGTTCTCAAATCCCATCTCCTGCCGTCTACAAATCCTTATCACAACAATTGATATGCTAATCTCTATATACCGGGTCTCCCACCGCTGATACATCAAAATTGGCAGGATTTGGTGCTCCATCTCCCCGCCTGATTCCGAACTATTTTTTTGAGGTAAACCCTAATCAGGTGGATCTACTCCGATTGAGGATTTTTAAGGTAAATTGCCTCATCGAGTGAAGTTCTTTAATTGATATTTGTGTTGTTTGCGCGTGTCTTTTAATTTCTATTTTTTGTTTAGCTGAAGCGACGACGATGGCAACTTCTAGAAGCGCATTAGCAGCAGTTCGGCTGAGTAGATCGGCAGCATCAGCCTTTCGGGCATCCGGCGCTGGTCACACTCCATCCGCCGCCCTCCAATCGACCCGCCCCCGATCTCGCTGCTCCTATCGCGCTCCCGTGCCCTAATGTCCCCCGGTGGCAGCAACATATCTTTTGTCACTCTTTTCTCTGCGTCATGCCTCAATCGCGTAGCATCCTGCCCTACTCTAACTCTTCTTCGCAGGTGCGTCGATTTTGCTGGTTATTGATTTCATTTTTTCCTATGACGTAGAAACTGAAAAAAAAAATAACAGAAGTCTGCTATCAATTTCTTTCAAGGCCCTTACTTATGCATATCGACTCTTTGGATTTCATCAGGTTAAAGTTGCCTTGATTGACATGATGCTGGAAGCACTTGTCTTAACTTAACGTCAGCAGAATTGAAAGTCAAAGTGTGTCTTAATCTTCATGGTATTGTGTCTGTTGAATTAGCAACGGTAAGCTCTCAGCTCTATTGATGAATTTTATTTCTTATGCTTACTGCTGCGTAGTGGGGTTTTTTAGCAAATTACTCGAAGACCAAGCTTATTAAAAGTCTTCTCATTTTTGGTGCTTTTATTACCAATTTATTCGCTATTTTTAAAAGTGAGATGTATCATGTATATAACTGCAGTATAACAGTCAGCTGAGGCAACAAACATATTAGTCGCTATCCATAATCAAGCTCAGACACAGAAAACTAAGACATTCCATAACCAGAGTTAGAGATAATGCATTCATCCTTGAAATAATTTAATGAGGCTGAGAAATTTTCGGGACCTTTCTGCAATTTGAGTTTCGTCAAAAACTAACATATATAAGATAGTAGAAAAGATTAATAACAGGTATATCAGATTTTTCATCCAATGGAGATGGTTTGGCCAATAAACTGTAGGTTGTATAAGAAATAACTAAATCTTAATTATCACCATAAAAGATAGATATTAAGAAAATGCCAAATTGCTAAAATGTTAGTTCTATTGGTAAAAAAGAAAGTTGTCTCTGGGTGCTAGAACTTATTTATGTGTTTATGGAATTGCACTATCGTAGCGTAATTTGATGATTGTATCAGAGTTTTATGCATGTATCTATTCTTAAGGAAAATTCTTATTGGTATATATTTTCTCGAGCAAGACTGTAAACATACATGTTATATTTGAATTTTAATTTTTTATCTACGTATTTGTGCTTCTGCTGCTGTGTGGTGGCACTGGCTTTCTTCGTGTGGATTATTTCAATTTTTTTTCTGTTTTGAATTTTGGAATTGCTTTGAGGATTTTATAATATTGCTTTCAGATGATGGTGAAAGGCTATTTGTTATTGCTAAGTATGATGGTGATCCATATTCTGATTGATGATGAGATCCCACACACGGGAATCGGCCTAATATTACTTTCTGAAGCATTTTGGTGCATCAATGTTCATTTAGATATACTATATGATGTTTTCTATGATCATGGATGGGTGTTTCAGTGTATTATTTGACACAGGTTACACATTTTGCTATTAATATTGCTTCTAATCCACTATTATATGATATAAATACTTGTCTAAATAGTTTACATGTCTTTTGCTTGGATAGTTATTCATCTTATATTTGTTTTTGTTACTTTTAAGTTATATGAAAATAAAAAGAATATGTGATTTTCGGATGTGGACAAGAAATGGGAACATCTGAACACATGCTTATCTTTTTTTATGTTTCAAATAATTGGAATATATTTTCTTACTTAAATTGGGCAGCTTCTACACTACAGGCAGAAGGTTACAGGAAGTAAACGTTTTGGGTGGCCTTATTCTTTTATTAGCATTATAATAGATTGTATTATAACTTAGGAATGATAATGTGGTGTTCTAATAATTTGTTGGGTTATTTATGAAAATGATATATTGATTATTATAAAAA
Organism: Salvia miltiorrhiza; assembly: GCF_028751815.1. Taxonomy (NCBI): domain Eukaryota; kingdom Viridiplantae; phylum Streptophyta; class Magnoliopsida; order Lamiales; family Lamiaceae; genus Salvia; species Salvia miltiorrhiza. The sequence continues at coordinate 56,020,020 of NC_080388.1, forward strand.
CATTCGATAAGTTCCAATTCTGTGATCCAAATGGTGCCATTGCAGGGACATATGATGCACCTTTTGCTTCACAACCAGAATAGTAATGAAGTGGCTCATAGAATCTTGCTCAGATGCACAATCTTACTCAATTTTCTAATTTTATGGTCAGATCTTTGTTCCCTTGCTTTAGTATTAAGAGATGATTTGATTTCTAAGGTTTTGCCGGGAATAGAAACAATTGATGTTATGATTTGTTCAAAAATAAAAATTTTCATAATCGCTTCTTTCGTAAAATTATTTGATTTCTTTTGTGGTGCTTTATTTCTAACTTTTATTTGATCCCATATTTAATTAATTTAGTGATTTGGTCCCAGAACTGATGGCAGGGGAAGTAATGGAAGATTTATTTCTTTTAGTGATTTGATCTCATATTTAATTAATTTAGTGATTTAATTAATTTATTTCGTTAATTCATGTTAGGGTGGATGAAAGTCCTATTTAAAATATTTTTTCATTTTAGTTTGACATGTAACGTAAACTTATTTAATTATAAAGTTTTCCTTCACAATCAGTTGTTTTCCTTCATAAATTTGACACTCTGATATCGGATATTAAGTTTTAGAAGTCCAAATGTCATTAATATAACAACCAAGATCACTATCTGAATGCAGTTACTACATTTGTTTAAGTAAAGAAATTATGGGGTTTAGTGCTGGCGTTTGTTTCTATCTTCCACTTTGTCATGATCTATTCCAGGACTGATCACTTCATATGTGAAAGTTTTTCAATTTCTCAGTGTTGCGTTTTGTTAATCATTTCTTTTTCTTTTTTAATTTTCTTAACTTATGGTTTTGTGGGTTCAAAACTATAATCTACAATACATGATGTATAATCTACAATACATGATGTATAACCACATATTCTTACCTTATGTTTTAGACTTGGTTTGCTTCATAGTGCATCACTTTATCAAAACAACAGGAACTACGACAACACCCTAATTCGCATATTCAGGGCCCGTTTGATAGCTAGTTGAGATAAAGAGTGATAAATAAAACCTAGTTAAAATAATATAGATTGGGTGAGATTAGTAATGTATTTTAGTGTTTGATAGATCAAGATTAAAATCTAGATAACATGAATTAGTTGTTTGATAGACAATATATAACTTAAGATTAAATTAACAAATTGTCAAAAAAATAAAAGTTAATTACCAAATTACTTTTTTAGCCTTAATTTAAGAAATAATAATTAAAAAAAAAACAAAAAAACAACCAACCCAACCCCCCACCACTTTATTGAATGAACACGTACCCCCCTCCCCCACCCCCCCCCCCCCCACCCCTTTCTTCTTCTCAAGCATACAAACGCTCCCCCACCACTACCCATCCCCAACACCCCCTGATCACTTCACCGCCATTCTCTGCTGCTTCCAAAGCCAAAAAATAGGGGCTCGTCTCTCCGCCGAAAATAGAGCAGAATAACCCCCTCAATTCATGCCCCCTAGCGCAGAATAAACAAATGGTATATTGCGCATATTATATTGATGAAACACAAATTGCATTTATCAAAGTTGAAGCAGTAGCAAAGACCATTTCCCCTGATCTCCCTCTATCTCTTTATCCCTCGCTCGTCTCTCCGCCGAAAATAGAGCACGCCAGCCAAGCCAATGTCAGGCCGTCGTTGTCGGTCCTCCCGCACATACGGAGACAGCCACGGCGGAGTCAATCTACGCCCCCATAAAAAAAAATCACCAACGAAAACCTTCGTAATCATTGGGTATTTGCAAAAGAGAGTTGAGGGTACTTTCGTAAACTAGAAATCTAATCACCATTACTGTAGCATTCAGTTTACCTATAGGGGGGTGGGCAGCGGATATGGTATCAAAGTAGAACAGTGAAATTGGCACGGGCCCTCACCTAAACTCGGGCCAGGCATATTAGATATTTAGGCTATCAAACGGAAGAATAAGCCATGATACCAATCTAATATGCCCATAACTACCGTATCAAACACACCCTCAAGGTTTAATTTACATGTAAAGGGAGTAATTGTTCTGGAAATTAGATTAAATTGTATTTATTATTGTAGTTCTTTTTGATGAATTAATTATTTAGAAAATATAAAAATAAATGTTGTTTTAAATTTTGTGAGCAGATTGGAGACACAAATGATAACCATGATGTACTCACCATCATGCTAGATAGACACAAGTCTTTTAAAGTCAAGGTGGGAACGAGATCTGACAATCGGGCACAATTTTCTAACATTTCTCCTGATGAGGTAAGTGTTTTTAAAATAAATAAATGTGTAGATTATATATTGGTTATTTAATAAACATCAAAAAAATTATTTGATTTTCTTTATGAAATTTCGAAAAATCGCCTCCAAATATAAGAGTTCTACTAATTCCACCGAGAAAAATGCAATGGGCGAGGTAAATACAAATATACTTTTATTATTTTTATTTTTAGACTTTATTAAAGTCATATTTAAATACAAATTGAATGATTTGACTGCTAAAAAAATTCTGGCAGATTGCTCCACCATTGATGAGGCAAGTTGTTAAACAAACTTTTACATGAATCATAGTTGATTTTTTTATCTGCAGCACGAATTAGATGACATGAGATCTATTTTGATTATATGCAGGTTATGGAAACATTGCTGCAAAAGTTTGTTGAACTAGAGCAAACAGCTAAAGACCAAGTTGCAGACAATGCAATTCCTGGTAAAGATCTGCTGGACACGATGTGTAGCTAAGACACCATGATAAAAGAGTGGTTGTGTGTGGGTAGATTTGCAAGAGCGTTGGAAGCTCTTTGGTGATATGGAGGCTCACGGAGTTCATCCTTATTCGATCATATATAAAAAAAGTTCCTTACAATTTGTATTATACTATGTAATATGGAAGTTTTTTTTGTCATTGTTTTTCTTATATTAGAACATAATCTTTTACCTAAAAAAAAATGAGTAAATGACATAATGTTTCTCATGGATAAAATTCTATCGAATGTAAATATTAGATTCCGCATATCAACATTTAATCATATTGGATAAATTTATCAGCATATCAACACAAGTAACTCATGCACTCTTTATCGATGGATTTGCAACTTTTAAAAATATTTCTAGGTGCAGCAAGTTACTTGAAAAGTATTTTGTGGAGTATATATATTTGTGATAATGATGAATGGACAACTTCATTTTCAGCAATTGTAAGCTTTTTATCTAATAAGTCTTCTTGAAATTGATAAATGTGTTATAATTTGTCTGTAGTTGTCACGTGTTACATACGGATTCGAGTAATTATTTAAATTTGAGACGGATACGAGTATATACATTTTAGACGGGTACAAACATTTAATTATCGACATGTCTACATGGAACTTTCTTCAATTTAAAGTGTTTTGTTATTTAAACTACTCCCTCAATCCCGACTATGTCGAGACCTTTTTTTTTGGCACGAGAATTAAGAAAATAGTGTTTTGTGTGTAAGTGAAAATGTGAATAAATGGTAAATTTTTTGCCAAATAAAGAAATGTCTCAAGATAGGTGTGACGTCCAAAAAAAGAAAGTGTCTCAAGATAGGTGGTACGGGGGGAGTATTTGGATATGAGTTGTATACATTCTTGACGGGTATAGACATTTATCAACATGTCTAAATAATTATTTTTATTTTTTAATCTTTTATTTTTGTATATTAATATTTATTATGTAATTGTTCGAGTTTCTATTAAAACATGTAAATTATGTGTGGATAGTGAACACGTATCTCTATACATTTTTATGAAAAAAACAAATAGTAAAATTATTTTTATATATATCAAATTTAAATATGTGACTCCGATATGATATGATATGACTTCATTTACAATAGCTATAAACACAATTAAAGTGATTACCCGTCGAATTTCGACGGGTTACACACTAGTCTTCTTTATAACAAGCAAAACCATTTATCCTATGTGGCATGCCTAGAATTGCTTGATTTCAAAATTCTTCAATTCTCATGCATTTACAATAATTTATCATATATATTCTTCATTATATGGGTTAAGTACCATTTTCCTCCAACGTTGACACCCCTATCGCCTTTAACACCCTAACGTCAGGGTTGACGCTGTTTACTACCTCAACGTGTCAAAACTGAAGCAAATCGCCCCCTGTGTTTTAACGGTGCTTAACCCCATTAGGGTTGTGCTTGGGCGGCTATTTTAACGCTGGGACGGGGGGAGGGGGGGATTTGCTTCAGTTTTGACACGCTGAGGTAGTAAACAGCGCCAAGCGATATGGGTATCAACGTTGCGGGGGATTGGTACTTAACCCTATATTAATTAATTAACTATTACATTCGATATAAAGATTCATTAATCTTAATAAATATAATTAATAGTAAATGTATATATATGTATAATATTAACTTTACATATAATCTAAATTAATAAATTTTATTATTTATTTTATCTCGATAAAAATTAGATTCACATGGCTGACAAGAAAAAAAATTATAATTTATATATGATAAATGATTTTAATTGAGTGTTAGTAATTAGATGTGTATTTGTTATTAATTTTATATTTCTAAAAAATGTATATATTATATGTATATATATATATATATATTGTTTATCTTCTTAATTTTCAATAAAATCAATTTTAAATTAGGTTTGAATTAGACATGCACATGTATGTAACGGGTTCGATCATTGATTTGCATGTTTGCATAATAATGCACAAATTCTATAAATTGATTATTTTAAAACAAAATCTTATTTTACGTCTAAAAACTTTATTTGTTTCAATTTCGTCCATTACAACAACAACAACAACAACAACAACAACAACAACAACAACAACAACAATAATAATAATAATAATAATAATAATAATAATCACTCCGTCCCATAAGAGTGTGCATTTTTTCTATTTTGGGACGTTCACAAGAGTGCGTATTTGCTATTTTTGGACACTACCTCATGGTCCTCATCACTTTCTCCACTCCTAATACACTCATCTAAGATTTTATTAAAGATGTGCCACCAAAAGTGATGCACACTCTTGTGGGACGGATGAAGTAATAGATAAATTATAAAATTAGTAATGCATGAATGAAGAATTTAGATAAATAACAATAGAGGATATGATGTTAAACTATTAGCTCTTGCTTTTCAAATTAAAAATATATATTTAATTGGCGGAATGACTGAGATTAATACAATTTGAGTCGATTTGTCAATTCAATTTGATCAAATTTATTTAATTAAATGGAGTACATAATTTAATTAATTTAATTTTGAAAAATAAATTGTCGTGATTAAGTAAATTATTTCTTCAATTTAATTTGGCTATAAAATAATATATTTTGTGTATATATATTTAAAAATAAAATTTGGATTCAACATTGATTTTTTATGAAAATTTATCAATTAAATTACTAAATAAATTAATACAATTTGAATCTCGCATCAACTTTCTTAAGCTTCACACGAGATGATTTTCAGAATTTAGTTATAGTCTTTCAAACTTTAAATGAGATAATGTTCACGAGTCAATTTTGTTCTTTCAAATTTCCAACAAGATGCTCGAAACTCAATTATGATATTTCAAGCTCCACGTGAAATAATGCACAAAAATTTGTCAAGATTTTTCAAACTGCATACAAGATGATGTTTAAAAGTTAGTTATGATCTTACAAACTCAAGATGATAATGATCTTTAAAGCTGCACATGAGATAATTTCTTGTAACTTAGTTATGGTCATTCAAAGTTCAAATGAGATGATACTCACAAGTTAAATTTGTTCTTTCAAAGCTCCAGATAGTGTTAAAAAAATGATGCATAAAACATCATTTTTTGTATTTTATGATTTAGACGAGATGATGCTCAAAAGTCTGGTGGGCTTTAGATGCTGATATGATCCTACAGGGTTCAGACGAGATGATGCTCAGAGGAAAGAAAATTTTCAATCTTATATCGACTTTTTTCAAAACATCATGAAATAAAAATGTATATAATTTTTTTTATTATTCTAACAAAAAATTAACATTTAATTGAGGAATATGGTGGTTTAGATTAATATAATTTCAACTATATTAGTTCAAATTAAATAAATTTAAAAATAATTTAATATAAATAATTGTTTATACAAAAATAATATCATATAATTTAAATAATGATAGTAAAATAATTTCCCGTCGAATTTCGACGGGTTACACACTAGTTGCTTCAAATTTAGAATAGTTTAAGTTACAAAATTAAATGCTAGGGAGTATTGACTATATCAATTATTAAAAGCATTCAATTTTTCCATTTTTTTTAGCCCAAAGCATTCAACTTGAAAGCACGATGGGCCTTAGAACATCCACATTCTTTGAATCAGTTGGAGGCTCATCTAAGTTATAAGTCAATAGTCTACATTGGGAGACTCATCCAAAATTGACTCATATTCATTAGTTTTGATTTTTGTATTTTTCATTTAATTTAAATTACATCAACTTAAATAACACAATTACTTGAAATTAAAATTGCATTGATTTAAAAATCCTAAAAATTACATAAACTAAAAAAAATGACATAATTAAAATTACATAAATTTAAAACTAGCTAATTTCCACCCCTTTGTCTTGCTAGAATCGCAGCTACCCGTGCTGCATGGATTTCTCGGCGTTCGGGTGTCATGTTGGAGGTATCCAAGAATAAGATACGAACGTCATGGATCTCCATCTTGAGGCGATTCTTCATCTCGTACTCCTCGATCATTATGTCGAGCTTGGTGTTTGTATATTGCATGTACTCTTTACATTCGGGTGGAGCCTCCGAGCCTTGCGATGCCGAGCTCTTCGCCTTTCCCTTTTCCTTTGCCACTCTCGCCGCCGCCTTCGCCGCTTTGTTTTCCATTGGCCGGGAAGACGAGATTTCCTCGTCCGAGGCCGAGGTGGTGAAGTCGCCGCTCTCACTCGTCTTTGTCATCTTGGAGGAATGCACGTATCCCTCGAGGTACAAGCTCTTGAACTTCCGGTTCGTTTGGAAGATCCTCCACGCATTCCACCATTTGAATGCAACGCTTTTGCTATGCAAGGCGTAGATCGTTTGGGCCTTCTCCTGAATCATGTCGTTGGAGTGTCCGGATGGCCACTTTGCGTTGGTCTTGACTCAAATCGTCTTTCCCAAAGCTTGACCTCCGAACTCACATAGACCCAGTGAGATTTGATTTGGCGGGGGTTGAGGTCGGTACCCAAGATGACGTTCACCCGCTCGATGATGCGGCCCTAATAGTGCTCACCTTTTGATCGACACCACGGATGGCGTCATTCGTCTCCTCTACCCAAATCCGAGCGATGAGGTCCGTCTCCTCGAGGGTGTAAGAATGATGATCCTTTTGGTCGCCTTTCGCCGACGCCGCCTCCTTGAAGGCCATCGCCTTCCGCCGCCGCCTCGCTTTGGACCGTCGGTGGCGCATCCGCCGCCGCCTCCTCGGCCATTTTGGGCTCGTTCCCTAAGTTGAACGCCAATAAGTCGGGATGGTAGTCGCCGGAAAGATGATCGGTCCAATTTGGTGAAAAATAGTTGGGGGCATTTGGGTCGTTGGGATCCATTTCGATAAGTGGAAGAATTTGAAAGATGGAAAATAAGATGAAGGATGAAGAGAATTGAAATTGTGGGGGGATAGTTATGGAAGAGGATTGATGGGGTTTATATAGATGAAATTTAAATTTAAAAAAAAAAGTTAAGGCAATTGGAGGGAAAAAAATAATTTATAAAACGGTTAAATAGCCGTTTAAAGTGAAAGCAAATAAAAAAAATGAAAAATCGGTAAAAGAGCTGTTAAACATTTAAAATCGGATTTTTTTTTAATATGACACGTGCATTGCACACACCTTCCATTTAGGCGAATGAGTCGGCCTCGAGTCAATGCAGCCCGCATCGGTCGATTCATCCGACAAATCGATTCGAATCGGCCGGATGAGCCGGCCGGATGTGGATGCTTTTAGATACAAAAATTAGTGTAATTTCAATTCCAACTCACATAATAACTAACTATATGACAAAAAGGGATTAAACACATAGTAATCCCAAATGATAAACTTTTTACAACATTTTTATTTCATTGAATGTTTGGAGTAAAACGCTACATAGTAAAATAATGAATACAACTTCCAAATATAAAACAAAATAACTAAAAACTTCATCTGTCACAATTCAACATGTCACAAAACTAAGTACAGATGTTAAGAAATTGATAATTTATAATAAAATATGAGAGAGAAAATATTTTTTTTAAAGATATAATTGTCAAAAAAATAGGAAAGAAAAATAAAGATATTATTTTTTAAATGGAAACAGAAATAATTATATGTAGATTACAATAACATATGGTGTAAATAATGAATTATGTTTTATACCCAAGATCCGAGGTTTTGGGTCCAGTCTTTGAATTTCTTTATTTACTTATGTAATTTATAAAAATAATGAATTATGTGAGAAAGAGTATATTATAACTATTGACTTTCTATTTTAGAAAGTTATCTATTGAAATAGAACTTCCAAATATAGAAACTATGACTTATTGAATCGGAATGGAGGGAGTATATTATTAATTGCGTAAACCCCAAAATAACAAATATATATTTTTTTTTAAATCTCTTCATCACATTTTCCCTGACTTAATTCTTTTTGGCACGATAATAGGAGATTAGAATTATGATGTAAAGATAATTCTAAAAAATAAAATAAAATTATAATGAAAGATATATAGGCCTAATTTTAACATAAAATAATTCCAAAAAAATACAGGTGAAGTCAAATGATTAATTAATAAGTGTACAAACACGTCAAATTGTACAAGTAGTTGATAAATAACAAACACGTGAGATCAGATAAATAAAATGCATTCCAAAATATAAAATCCAATAAAATTTACATACAAATGAAAAGAGTACAATAACTCACTCTAATCGGTGCACCAAATGTAACTTTATCAATGCGATAGTTTAAAAAATTAAACACTCAAACGGCTTTGTTAATAAACATTTCAATCATCCAAATCCTCCAATCTAAACACAACCTTATTGCTTCCTATTGGCTATTGCACCTAAAGGTCAGGAACGTAACAGGCTAACAGCGCAAAGTAAAAAATGTTTCAGTGCCTACCATTTGCATTTTGCAGTAATTACAAAAAAACTGCCATCTCCGTCGGCACAGCCGCAGCGAGTACACAGACTGTGAACACCGATGCACCATTAGAATAGAGCAAAGAAACACATGCATTCCAAGGTTCTTAACAAAGCAAGTGAACTTCTCATGCAATTGGCAAAAGTTGTAAGGTGATATTCATAGTGTAAATTGATGGAATTGAGAGGATTACAGTGGCTAAAAGTTTGCTGCAAATTGTCAGCCAGCTCACTGCAAAATGAAACACTATAAAAGTGAAGGTTAAAAATACATGATATCTGTGACAAGATCCTTGCTCCCCTGCAGCAGAAGTGAGGAGATCACATCTCAAAGTCCCAGGTAGTTTCGGCACATATTTTTGGTATTTTTTGTTCCTCTGCCAAATTGACGGATGCTATAATCTGCATAAATTATGATTTAGCGAATTAGAGCTCATGATATAATGATACAGCGTCAAATCATGATGGCATTTTGCATATCCAACTTCCTTTACATCTGACTTCAGGAAAAATAAATAATCACAATAACAGCTAGTTTGGTTTTACGTCTAATATTAGACCTGGAAGTATTAAGCCAAGATCTTAAGCAAAAGCAAGGCACACACGAAGTGAAAGACTCCACATTATTCTTCAATACAAAACACATACACACTCACTCTGCAACTAAGAGAGCAGTGTGCATTGTGCAAATAAATGCACATGTTGACTCACCATTAACATGGAAGGCAACATATGCATTTGATTGCATGACTAAGAGGGTGTTTGGGTAAGCTTATTTTAAGGAGCTTATAAGCTCCAACAGCTTATAAAATGCTTCAAAAGCTTATAATATAGAGAGAGAATTTTGTGCTAGAAAGAGAGAATCTTTGTTAGAGAGGTGAACTTGAAAGGGTATATGATGGAAATAACAAACTATAGTTGAATCATAGTATTTGTAAAATGATTGTTGCATATAAGATTATGAAAAAGTAAATTGTGGTAGAGGAACTTATGTCTTGGGGGGCTTATAAGTTATTGGAACTTATTTTGCAACTTATAAGATCAGCCAAACACTCTCTAAGTGCTAGGACTATAGCCACTACTGCTAGCAAAATAATGAATTACTACTTCATATATCAATTCATGGCAGATGACGGCACACAGCTTAAATAGTATCAGAACACAGAAACAGGGCAACCGCCAAGTAACACCTGAGAACACACATCCACTAAATCCGAGTGCAAAATCTTGGCAGATAAGCCCGCCAACTTATCTAAAGGCAGGAGGAAGTTTGTAGTTGACAAAAGATTCATACTGACTGCCACTCAGGAGGTCATTGATGGTCTTATCAAGTTTGTATGTTTTTTCTTTTAATGCTTGCAACAACCTTCTTGGTTCTAGTTATGCACAACTAGAAGTAGGCATCTCGAGAATATCACAACACCAACATAAAATTGCATCCCTCAAGTTTGAACTTGATACCAAAAGAATGATGGAAAAGGATAAATGATTTCTCTCCAACAATATCACATTTACACTAAGTCCACGTTTGGTTGGGTGTTTTAGGAGGTTAGAAAGGGATTCAATTAATTGAATCCATTACTTGTTGTTTGGTTTGGGTAATGAGTTAACCATTACCCCTACTTGAGGGTAATCCAATCACCCAATTTGTTGCCCCTCAAAATAAATGGGAAACAAAAGAAAGAGAATCCCTTACTAGTGATTCGTTTTCATTGTTAAACCAAACACTCAATAAAAATAATAGTTATTGTTACAATTCCACCCCTTTATTTGATTTCATTCCCTTTCCATTCCTCTACTTGAACCAAACGAGCACTAAGTTTGGTGTAAAATCTCAAATATATTCAACAAGCAATTAGAATTGCCATCACTCAAACATGATATACCAATCTCAACACATAGAAGCAGCAATCTGAGAGTAGATCCACCATTAAATACCGGCACATATATAATTAATTGCCAAGAAACAAGAAATTTAAATGCAACTTCTCAAGGCTTAATAATCCATCAACTCACTAATCCAATTCAATTGAAAGATTAACATACACAAAACAAACAAATTCTTTTTACCTTAAACGAACCATTCTGCTTCGAACTCCGGCTCCACTCAAGCCCCAAATTCTTAGCAGATGTTTGGTAGGTAGCCCTGAATACATCATCCCCGTAAACCTTGCGCATAACAGCAAAATCCCACGCATTCTTCCCCAAATCATAGCTCGGCTCAAAAGTTGTCAGCCCTCCATGTACATAAGTATACTTGAGCCTCGTATTTCCGGTGCCGAGCACATGATTTGCCGAAACCTTATTGCCTGAATCAATAACCAAAGCCCCATCCAATATCGTCCGCCCCTCGCCTTTGCTGTGAATGTAAGTCAAATTCAACGGCTTCTCCGCCACTCTAATACTATTCATGAACTGAAACCTAATATCCTGCAATTCAACCAATATAAAATACAATTCACAACGACGAAGTGTAACAGCAACACAAACATATAACCAATTAACATTCGAAATATTTGCATCGGATTATGTCCCAGTCGATTCAGTTCTTCTACAATCCAAGAGGCGATGATTACGAAGTTTCACAAAACGAACCGGCGACGGAAACGGTGATTAACGAGAAATTATTAGTTGGAAACTCGAAATAAACGAGGAATAGAACGATTAGAGCTTACTTTTTTGGGAACATTGTAGTCTACGATGAAGAAGCCGGGTTTCTCGACGGCGAGAGCTAGGCCGTTCAAGCTGGGGCCGTTGACGACGGTGGCATCGGTGAGGGAGGCGCGAAGCTTGAAGTCTCCGGCGTTGACGGAAACGGTGGCGGCGGTGGCCGCTTTGTCGGGCTCGTATCTAGCCTTGAACGACGCCTTCATCATTTAGCTGAGTTAGGTGGGAGGTGATGTTTCTCTTCGCTTTGGTGGGCTTTCTAGGTTGTTGGACAACTGATGAGAGAAAGAGTGTACAAGAAATGCAGCACGAGTTACAACTTACAACTGGTTTCGGATTTTCCAAAGTCGTTGTTTTTACTTGTTACCACGAACCACTCTCACAAAATAAATTCTTCGTTTACGTTTTAAAATATACTCGTACTCGAAAAAGGACATTCACTCACAAAAAGTTTGGAGCTTCAGCCTTCACCCATTTTTATCATTTTAATTATTTAATCACTCTTCTTATTAACAATTGTACCAAAAATTAACGAATCATTATTAATAAAACGAAAAAAATATAAAAATTATGATTCTCACTTTAAAAGATAAATTTATACCTCATTATATCATTCATCGATTTAAAGAGATAAAAAGCAAATGCAGCCCGCATAATATGTTTAAGTACCCCACTAATAATTATTATGAAGATTACCTCAAAAAAAATACTAGTATGAAGATAAAAATATATACTCTCTTTGTCCCTATATTTATGCATATTTTTCTTTTTTTGTATGCTTCTCAAATTTGTGTATACTCTATTTTTACATACTATCTCACACATAATTTCACATTTTTAATCTTGTAACTTACACTATTTATCCACGATTTACTAAACAATATCTTTAATGTGATATCCTTTCTCCACTATCAATATTCTAAACAATTTTTCATTAAAATTCTTGTCGAAAACACCTACATATATTTATGGTGGACAAAAAGAGTATATATTTAAATTCGTTAGGGCGGATGGTCTAATTTACAGAGTGGATATTTCTTCGGGTTAATAGCCGGAAAATACACGAATTTTCACGAATTTTGTAAATTGCACATGAGCTTCAAAAATAGCCTCAGAATACATGACCTTTTAATTTTGTTGCAATTTGCACATGGCGGAAGTTCCGACCACTCTTATGTTTGACCGGCGATTACGTGGCATTACGCGTGACATTTTTTACACGGTGGCAAGCCACATGTTCAAAACGACGTCGTTTCGATGTTCGTGTTCCATTTTAAACAAAGTTTGATTTTAATCGTCGCCGCCGCCCCCTCCTTCTTCCCCGGCGGCCCTCTTCTTTCTTTCCCGGCGAAGGACGCCGCCTTCTCCTTCGCTCTCTCTCGTCCACCGCGGACCGAGTGGTTGTCATCCACGACTCGCTGATGTCGTCCGTCG